>NC_133771.1:73940702-74000229 GCF_003597395.2 Chelonoidis abingdonii
GTATGGTAAGCAACAAGAGAGAGAGCCTAAGAGTGTAGGTCCTACTTCAATGAGGCAGTACCTAGAGTGTGAGAATGGAGAAGAGGGCGGAAGTAGCCATTCTGCGTCACTTCAGTCTTTACGGCAGGATCAAGCTCGCCAGACTACTAACTGGAAGCAGAGAGGAGGAGAGAGGAGAGCAGCCGCGACTGTGAAGAGGGCAGGTTAGGGACTACTAAGACTTAGATCGCCAAGTCTAGGGAACCGGACGAACTGCATCCGAGGGTTGCTGAGGAGTTTAGCTGATGTGGATTGCAGAGCCGTTGACCATTATAGGTTGAAAACTTCATGTGAACAGGAGAGGTCCCCGAGAAGAATTGGAAGAAAGCAAATATAGTACCTTATCTTTAAGAAAGGAAAAAGGAAGATCAGGGAACGAAGATACAATCAGGTCGCATCCCCAATCCTGAAAAATACTGGAGCAGTGTGCTGGAAGGAAGGTCCATCCTGAAACGGACTTAGAGAAAACAAGGTATCATGAAGCATCCAGCATGGATCACCAAGGTAAAACTCATGCCTGACCAAGCCTGATTGCTTTCTACATGGATATGACTGGACATTGGAGGGGGGCAAAGCGTTGAAGTTCTGTATCCTTGACGTTATAGCTTTGACAACGTTTTCCCACTAGCATTCTCACAGCAAACGAAGCGGAAGGTAGGTGTGGAGAATGACCTGGAGAGGATAGAAAACTGGTGAGATAAACGCTCAGCGGGGTAGGTATCAAGGCACATGTCTTCATTGAATATCGTACCTAGTTGGCAAACCAGGTAACAGAGTGGTTGTGCCCCAGGGTCTGTCTTAGGGCCCGTTCTATTCAATGTCTCACTTAAGATCTTGATATGGGATAGCTTGGCACATTGATAATATTGGCAGGTGGTAGAATCTCCATCTTTAGAGCTATTTAAAGTCCGGCTAGACCGCACCCTGGCTGGGATTATTTAGGGAAAATGGTCCTGCCTTTAGCAGGGGGTTGGACTAGATGACCTCATGAGGTCCCTTCCAACCTTTTGATTCTATGATTCTATGATTCTAAAGGCACTTGCAGGCTAGCCAGAGTTTGGTTCTGGCTACATTTGCTTAAGTGGGAACAGAGAGAACTTTATCCCTAAGGTAGGGGTGAAGATTAAGGGGCAAGGTGAGAAGAGATCTAGGGAAATAGCAGCAACAAACTGAAGTTAGAAGTATGTGGCTGCTGTTTATAAGGTCCCTGGGTTAGACCCATGTGTAGTGGGCAGGCCTGGGTTCCTGCCATGATGTCTGGAGTAGCTCCCGACCATGAGTGAATACCTCAGGGCAGACTAACCAGGAACAAAGCACAACCCCTAAATTGATGGTGTGTTCTATACTGAGGGCTTATCTACACTTACATTTTATAGCGGTCTAACTTGCTGGCTCAGGGACGTGAAAAGTCACTCCCCTGAGTGCAGCAAGTCTGAGCGCTTTAAAGCGCTAGTGTAGACAGGCTCCGAGTCCTGGGAGCCATGCTCCCAGTGCTCAGAACTAATCCCCTCATGGAGATGTATTACTAGGAGCGACCACACTCGCACTTCAAAGAGCTGCCCTGGGAGTGTTCCCACGACAGCGCTTTGTAGTCTCTAGTGTTGCCATGCCCTTAGGTTTCATGAACCAAGTAACAAGTGTGAACTCCTAAAGCACTAATCCAGCCTTAACATGGAGTCACAAAAGTCCCCTTAGGCACTTTGGTCTATTTTACCATCCCAGGCAATTTGTGATAAATGGTCAGTTTACACCAAAGATCACAAAATGTTTGGGCTACTCCCAGTCCCAAAGGACCAGTTATTTACCCCAGGTCAATTTGCACCCTAAATCTCACACCAAAGACAATGCTTGTTGTAAACTTTGGGTTTATAGCTAGAAAAAAGAAATGATTTATTTACAAAGTAAAAGCAAGTAACATACAAAAACAAAAATGTTAGTCTTAAATACCAAATGATAATAGAAACTGCTATAAGCAAGTGTTATGTCCATTGGGGTAGTCAAAGCTAAACAGTTGGGGACTCCTTGCTTATGCTTATAAATTACTGCCCCTCAGTATTCAAGCAGCATAGGAATAATAAATTCCCCTTCACAGGCATTTGTATTATTTTCCCCCAGCATTTAAGCTGTGATGGGAGGAGAGAATGGGCACCTACCACTTCAGGGCTGTGGGGAAAGCAATCAATGAAGTCTTTGTTCTACAGCGGCTCATGGGCAAGAGATAACACCTTTTGTAGCAATCCAGCATTTTGCATTAGGAGAAGTGTCATAGGATGTATGTATCCCATTGCTACCCCAGCGACTAAAGGGTTTAAACAGACCCTGCCAGCCACTACTGAGAGGAAACTCCAAGAACTGGGGAGATAAAAGGGCTGGGAAGCAGAGAGATGGGACAGCTACCAGAAGGGAGTTAAGAGGTAGGAGGAAGGAGATTCTGTCTGCAAGCTACCAGAAAGTTGCCCAGAAACTGTGGCCGAGGCAGAAGACAATCTGACCAGAAGACTAAAGAGACTGCAGAGACCGGAGGGGAAGGTAAGAAGGAGCTCAGGGCACCGATAGGATTGGAACTCATCTGACTCTGTTTACTTAATTTGAGGAACCCAGTGGAGTGGGTGGGCCTGGGTTGGGACACCCCCAACTCCCATTGAAGTACACGAGTCCAGGGTCTGTGCCACATCTGGATAGAGAGAGGCACCATTGAGCTGACATACAACTTCATAGGATATTTCTTTCTCATTTGAGTTACAGAGTTTCAGAACAAACAGTTTACAATTCTAGACCAAATACTTAAGTATTACATTATAGCATGGGATATAGAGGTTATAAGTGAGGTTAATGCATGCAGCAGCTTACAAGCGTTCATAAAATTTAAACACTAAACACATTTATATAAGTCCAGTACCTATCCAACAATACACAGGGGAGACAGACTGATTTCAAGCTATATATTTGTCAGTGTTCAATGAGACCTAGGGGCCCTGGCATGAGCTGGCCACCATCACAGTTCCCCTACCAGCAAAGGTGAGCTGCCAGCATCACAGTTCCCCTACCAGCGAAGTGGCGTGAACCCTGAGAAGGGAACAAGGCTTGTTTGGAAGCCTGTGCAAAGGAATGAATTTAAAGGACACAGAGCTGGGGCTGAAGACCCAGATGAGGACAAATAGACAGTTTTGGATTTTCCTTACCCGGAAAGGGTTCACTTTCATTGTGTGACTTGGGCAGAGGGCCGAGCTATTGAAGATCCACCAAGTGAAGGGGCACCAGGGAAAAGGACTGCCATACTATTTGAGCAACAGGAAGTGCTCAAGAGGTGTCCCCTCCCATGTTACAGTACCTCAATATCTTTAGTATGTTTATCCTTACAACACCCCCGTGAGGTAGAGAAGTGCTATTATCCCCATTTTACTGATTATCCAATGCAGATTTAATCAAGAGAAATTCCCCAAATTCTCTCAGATGCTTTCATGTACCTTATTTCTCCTTCTGAGCCAAAATATACAGTAATTCCTTTTTGGAACTGATCTATAAGTTTATTCTTACCCTATCCTATTTCAAATCTTTCCTCAAACCTTGTTTCTGCTGGGATGTCTACAATAGGCTAAACAAAACAACAACAAAACCTCCTATTTTTCAAAAGCTAAATGTTTCCTGGGAATGTCCCCTTTGAGAATTTTGAAACAAATTGAAGAAAAATTCAAGAAAGTTGAAACATTCCATTCTGAACTTTTTAAAGAATAGAACACTGATTTTCCTTTTCAAAATAACTGTTTCAATGTTTTATATTATAAAATATAATATGAAACTTTAAAATGTCAAAATCTGAATTTATGCAGTTCTGTAGCTGTGTTGGTCCAAGGATATTAGAGACAAGGTGGATGAGATAATACCTTTTATTAGTCCAACTTCTGTTGGTGAGATTGACAAGCTTTTGAGCTTACACTCTTTCTCAGAAGTTGATACAATAAAGTATTACTCACCCACCTTGTTTCTCTAAAATCAGAATGGAATGTTGCAGTCTGATAAAAATAAAATCTTCCTATCCACCTGAAATGCAATTGTTTTCAGAATTTCAGTTCATGGGAAACTTCCATTTTTGGGGGTGGGGGTGGGGGGCAGGGGAGTTGTTGCATCTAGAACAAATTTCAAAATCACAAACTCCAACAAAACGTTTCCTCATAGCTGTGGTTTTAACTCCATTGTGTACAAATTGTCATTTTGTGTTTTCTACAGCACCTAGCACAATAGGGATCTGAATGTAGCTGTGCCTTTGGGTGCTATTGCAGTATAAATAAATAATAAAGCAATAGAAAACATGTAGTGTATTTGTGAATTGAACAACTTGTTTGTTTGTAAAGTATGGCATGGATATGCTTCTCCCCTCACTATCACCGGTTGTAAACCAGATACCACCAGAGACTGGGAGCGGGGGGAGGTTTAATACTGATTTACACCAGTTTAAGGGGGAATGCTAAACATATGTTTTCCGTAAAAAATACATTTCTTTGGGTATCTAAATAATATGTGTTCAGTTTTCTTTCTCTGTTTTTTTTAGTTCTTTGTGTTTTATCCTTACACCCATTTTTAAACAGTGGATTTGATTCCTAATTTATGCCAATTTTACACCAGTATAACTGCAATGAATTCAGTGAAATTACTTCTGATTTACATCAGTGGAAGCTGGATCAAAATCAAGCCACATATGTGTAACCTAAAACTAAAGCCATAGGGGGAGGAGTGGGAAATCACCTGGCTTTGTTATAACGACAAGACTAAGATCGGTTCATAAAAGACATAAGTCTTTAAGCAAACTAGGACCCAATTTTAATCCAGTTTGTGCCAGTTTTATGGTTACTGATTGAAATAATACCAAATTATGTAGCCTTTGAGGTGAAACCAGGATAAACTTCATAGTTTGGAGTGAATTTCACTTTGAGATTTTTTAAGTTGTTTGAATATAAAAGCAAGTCTCTGGATACTGCGAACAATATGGATCAAACATGAAGTAGTTTCATGAATGCCGGTGACGTGCAACCACTGAGACTCATACAAGTTCTACCAGAATAGAACAGGAGTGAAACCTCTTGGTTCACATATTTACATTTGAGGCTATGCTTAGAAATGTAGGGATGCTTCCCTCGACTTCCTGTGCAAATGAAACATTATACAGTAAATGACACATATAAAAATTTCCATTTCAGTTCATTCAGGGTAGAATTTTTTGAAACCTCCTATTAGACATCAACAAAATCTTTAATTAGTCTAAGATGCATAGTCTGTGTTAAAATATCTTGCATGTACCTCTGCTCTCTGAGGTATTTTGGGTAAACAGATATGCCGAGCTAGGAAAGGAGTTAACTCTACAAATACAAATTACAATTTTCAGCACAGAAATATGCGACATTATTTTAATAGAATATAAATAAAACCATATGCATCTCTGACGACCTATGAGGAGGAAGTTATAGGTAGGTGATAGCATGCAGTAGGTGGGGCCTTTTTAGAATAAGTTGCTGATGGGATATAAAGAATTGGGCTTCAACAAAACTAAAAAAAGGCAATTGAGAAATAGCAGAGTTAAATGCTGCCTGGGTGGTCTGATGATAGGAGATTTATTTTGGTTTGTTGCACATAAAAAAGGACTTGAAGTAACCAGGAAGAATAGAGAATATAAAACTTAAATTTAAAAGACATATAGGAGCAAAATGCCAAAGATAGAGGCTTCTAAGAGATACTGTAGAAAAAGGAAATTTAAAAATTGATTCACACTTCATTAGAGAAGTGAGGAGAAAGAGAGCAACATAGCGTGGAAAGCAACTTTCACAGTGGCTGCAACTTTTTTTTCCATAGATTTTCTTTTTAATAGGGACTGTTAGGATTATCTAGTCTGACCTCCTAAATAACACAGGCCATAGAACTTCATCTAATAATTCCTGCATGAAGGCCATAACTTGTGGTTGAACTAGAGTATAATTTTAAGGCTACCTTTAACTACAGGGTAGGCATGAGATTCCCTGCTCGTGAACACTATGGCAAAGTTCCTCCTCTACCTTGGTGAGTCCTGCACTTATTGGCAGATTTGCTCACCTTACAGATTCACCATGTGGGACAGGAAACACCCCAGAGACCTTCCCCTCTGGTAGAAGCCACAGTCCAGGTCAATTCCTGCTGTGTCTGATCAGGAGTTGGGAGGCTTGGGGGGAACCTGGGCCCGCCCTCTACTCCAGGTTCCAGCCCAGGGCCCTGTGGACTCCAGCTGTCTAGAATGCCTCCTGTTACAGCTGCGCGACAGCTACAACTCCCTGGGCTACTTCCCCATGGCTTCCTCCCAACACCTTCTTTGTCCTCACCACAGGACCTTTCTCCTGGTGCCTGTTAATGCTTGTACTCCTCAGTCCTCCAGCAATATGTCTTCGCACTCTCAGCTCCTCATGCTTCTTGCTCCTAGCTCCTTGCATGCATGCCACTAACTGAAGTGAATTCCTTTTTAAACTCAGGTGCCCTGATTAGCTAGCCTGTCCTAATTGAATCTTAATTGGCTTCAGGTCTCTTACTTATCCTGCCTGTCTTAATTGGTACTAGCAGGTCCCTGATTGCCCTAGTGCAGCCCCTGCTCTGGTCACTCAGGGAACAGAAAACTACTCATCCAGTGACCAGTATATTTGCCCTCTACCAGACTCCTGTACACCACTGCTCTGGGTCTGTCACAACACATACTTGCACTAGCTGTCATTGAGCTGGTGTAAATATAAATAGCAGTGCAGCTGAGGCACAGCTGAGCCATGCTGAGCACAAACCTGCCTGGAACTGCTGGGTGTGTATTTGGTATGGCTCAGCCATGCCTCTGCTGCCACTACCTATGGCAGCAGAGGTACAGCTGAGCCGTGCTGAGCACAAACCTGCCTGGAACTGCTGGGTGTGTATTTGGTATGGCTCAGCCATGCCTCTGCTGCCACTACCTATGCTACTGCTGCTAAGCTGCTATCGAGCTAGCGCAGGGGTGACCAACCTGAGCCTGAGAAGCAGCTAGAATTTACCAATGAACATTGCCAAAGAACCATAGTAATATGTCAGCAGACCCACATTCGCTACCCCCCTCCAGCCCTTAGCGCCTCCCGCCCACGGGCAGCTCTGCCAATCAATGCCTCACCTTCCCTTCCCATGCCTCCTGCCTGCCGCAATCAGGTGTTTTGCAGTGCACAGAAGGTTCTGGTGGGGAGCGGGAGGAGTGAGGGCATGGCAGACCCAGGGGAAGGGGGGGAGTGGTGGCAGGACCTGGGGCAGAGCAGGGGGTTGAGCAGTGAGCACTCCACAGCACATTGGAAAGTTAGCATCTGAAGCTCCAGCCTTGGAGTCAGTTCCTTTGCAAGGAGATGCGTATTAACCTCTGACAAACCACATGCAACTCTGGAGCCACAGGTTGGCCACCCCTGAGTTAGCGCAAGTATGTGTACATGAACAAGGGAATTTAAACCTCTCTAGCTCGTCATGTAGACATAACATAAGACAGACATCAAATCTTGATTTAAAGACTTCAAATAATGGAGGAACCATCACTTGCCTTGGCTAGCTGTTGTACTGGTTGATTACCTTCACTGTGAAAAATATGCACCTTATTTCCAGTTTGAGTTTCTCTAACTTCAGCTTCCCCCTACTCTATAAAAAGTTCTGTGTATCAGAGATGCAACATGACTTACTGCAACTAGATCTATTCTAAAAGGGAATAAACTGTGGATTGGAATACTTTTATAAATCCAAGAGATTAGAACCTCTGGCAAGGATGGTTTAGCACTGTCTACATAAAGAATGGCTCCATTAAAGACAGTAGGAATTTTAACATGGGGCCTTTGTTGGAGTGAAGAAATCTTGTGATTTTATGGTATCTCTGCAACTTTGTTCTGAATCTGAAAATTCTAAGATTCCATTTACAAAGTAAAAGGTTGTATGTCTTCCATTGTAAAGATACAGCTGTCAAAACACTAACCTAGTTTTTCAAAAATCTGTCTGAAGCCAAATAGTCACACCAAATAGGGGGGATTACTTCATCCTTGAAAACCCAAGAGATATTTTAAAATGCTAAAATTATTAAATACAGGAGACTTCTCCATGACAAAGTAAAGATACTAAATTAAAATCAAAACTGAAATCCTACATCAATACAATCCTTAAGGATGGAAAGTCAAACAATACATAAATCAAGGTTCCATAAGCAAAGTTAGGTGAGTTAACCTGTGTTAAACATATATAGGATTCTTTACTTCTGTTTTTCTGTTTACATAAATGAATATTAGGGTTTATGTTGTAGATTGTGTCTCTAACATATCTAGGATGTGCAACATGGCAGAACCTTAACTTTACTCTATACTGACTTCTTATGATTTTATTTAATATTTCTCATTTAACAGTTATTTCTATGACACTCATCATAGTATTTGAAATTCTTACATCATGGAATTCACCCAAAGCCCACTGAAGGAAATAGGAGGCTTTCCACAGACTTCAAAGGCACATGGATTGGCACTCGTGAACTTTTGCAGTCTTGTTTCATTAATGTGGGAGGATGGGAGGGTTTGTACTGAATTTAGTGTCAGGTGAAATTCATGTGTAAGGCCCTGACTAGAGCAACCAGACAGCAAATGTGAAAAATCAGGACAGGGAATGGGGAGTAATAGGAGCCTATATAAGAAAAAGACCCCAAAATTGGGATTGTCCCTATACATTCGGGACATCTGGTAACCCTAGCCCTGATTGTGCAATGATCTCCCTCTGAGTAGGGGATTCATTTCAGTTTGGGGTCTAAACTGTTACTGAGATTTCTTTCCCTTGCCATACAATATAAGAAACATTCAATTCGCTGAAACATTCATCTGTGAGTTTCCTAACACCACCATCATAAAGAAGTGAGAATAGCCTGGTTACATCCTGGCAGTTAGCTGGAGTGGAAGCCTGTGCATCCACTTTATTATCTAATGACAGTTACTGTAAAACTTAATATCATTTTTTTGCTTAAAGTGGTATAATTTTTGCTGTAGCCAACTACTTCTTTAATACCTTCCCTCCCTTTATCTCTTATCATTGTTTGTATTAGATTGAGGATTTTGCTTCCCTTCTTACTGCAAGTTCTGACAGCCATTTCCTCTATGCTTTCAAGACAACTTTTCCTTTGCAACAACATCTCATTCACATCCACTCCTTCCATTCATTCAAACAGAGCTTTTGCTTTCCTCTGATTCTGTAAAAAAAAAGTCATTTTTCCATATTACCGTTTCCTGTAACACACTTCTTGCTGCTGTCCTACAGATCCTATTCTTAATGCCTTTCTGATTTAACCTACATTAAATCTCGTCATCTTTTGAGTTATTTGAAATCGACCTGATTAAGTGGTTTAATGGATGATTACAAGCAATATACCAGTAAAAATCTAGCTAACTACTTTGTGTTCTGTTTGGTCTATTTTTAGCATTTGTTTTCAAAGACTAAGGTATATGATGTCAAAGTTTTTCCTTTTTTTTTTTTTTGTAACTGCTCTTATTTTCTGAAACATAATATACTGACATATGTACTTATCCATCCATCACCAATTACATTTGTTATGGTAGTTCTAACACTTGCCAAAGTTAGCCCACATTTTCATATCTATTCATACGAGAAATACTTTGTGTTTATGGTAGTATATATTTTTACAAAGTCACCATTTTCAAGAGCCATACTTTCACAGTGGTGGACATCACAGTTTCTCTTAATTGTTGCAACTCTTGGTAAATGCTGTTGTGTGACTGCCATTACAAAATATCAGTAATTGCCAACCCCAACCAATCGGAACAAAAAAAGTTTGACCCAAAAATATCATAAGATTGAAGTAAAAATTACAAGATTTTGAGAAAAAAAAATAAACCTTTAGGTTCCTTCTTATTTGACTTCTGGGTTTTGAGACATAGGATTCAATTTTACAAACTTTTATTGAAAATAATGAGGGTTAGAAGCCAGTGCCAGTAGGGTGGAGGGGAGTTCATTCTGATGAAAAATGCGTTTAATCAAATATAGAGAAACCTGAAATATTTCAGGTTTGGGATTTTACATTAAGTATCTTACTAAAAATCACACAGCAAGTTAGCAGCAAAACTGGAAAACGAGTCTGAGGTTTTGGATCCCAGTCCCTTTCTCTAATTACTGGGCACATTCGCACTCTTAGTGGCATTTATATTCAACCTAAACTCAAATAAAGTTGATGTAGATGTAAATTGTTCTGTCTCTTTATGGCAGTTTATTGCCTTTACTTTTACTGTGCTCTCTTTTATCCTCAAGATTGTGGGTTTTTTCTAGTTGTTTCCTATAAATTAGACATACAGATTCACACAGACAAAATAAGAGGTTCATCTTAACTTACTTAAAAAAAAAATCCCGATAATCCTTTTCATCATTTTCCAAATCAGTCATGAATGCAGATCTATTTCCTGGCCTTTACCAAGTTATATTATGTGTATAAACTGCTCTTTTGGTACCTAGATCCAATTCTGCCCATGAATAATTGCCTGCAAGTTGCATTGATTTCAATGAGAGCTGCACATGCATATCTCATGGTAGAATTTGTCCCCATATTTATAATGCATTACACACCACTGCAAAGCTTAGATATCTGTGTTTGTACCATCCTCTTTTTTTTTCTCTCTCTCTATCTTTAAAGGAGAACTACACCATAGCCATCCTGCAGTCCTCTAGTACTTTCTCTTTGTGAACTAGCAAAAATCTCTGCCAATGGCATTTCCATTTCTCTTGCTACTTCCCAGATCAGTTTTGGAAACAATACATTTGGGCTCAGCATGTTGTCATCATTTCAGTTAAACCTATTTTCTAACTATCTACTATGGCATGACCTCAAAACCCTTTTTCACAATTTTTATTCCTGCCTCAGGATCTCTCCCAGATTTGATCTTCAGTTTCCCTTGTGATTAGAGAGAGAGAGAAAGAGAATTACTTCAGGCTACCAGGAATATCAAAAGCATCTATTACTAACTTAACATGTTTGTAGTGCTTCCGAGTCTAGAACTGGATTCTTCAGCTGTCCAAAAAAGTCTTTTATTCAGCATAAAATGCCCCTAGATTACTTTATCTTATTTAAAATATTTTAGAAGGAGACTTTAGCAGACAGTAGCAGATTCATACCCTAAAGAATCTGTACAGTTTGTGCTTTGTATTTTTTCAGAAGATGAAAACTTACCAAGGATCTGTGATATTACCAAAGAGATCTACTACTGAAGTCACAGACTAATTATTTGAGATAATCCAACTGGAAGGTCAAAAGAAAGGATCATAATCCATATGTTATAACATCCATGTATCATTGTCACTGAGAGAAAAACACAAGAGGCTAAATCCAGCCATAGTGTAACTGAATTTGGTTTGTCTATAGAGTTCAATAGATCTGCAGCTACTTGCTAAAATTGACTTTGCCTATTTTAAAGGGAAATGCTATTTTATACAATGTCTTACAAGGATAACTTGTATGATTTAAATTCATTTTGCAGTTTCTTGGGGGACTTTTTCTCTTTGGGGGCCTGGGGTTCAAGTCAGTCTTCAGGCTTTTAACAGAAGCAGCTTGCACAAGCATCCTTTCAGGTTGGTGGCCAGCTGGGGACTCTCTGCATTCTGTTCTATGGTACTTCCTGCTTTTTACCTATTCCACAGAATTGCAGGAAGACCAAAGGCCTCTCTTAAAGGGACAATACACTGCACTCTGTGGTCATAAAAATACTCTCACTTCTACAAATTAAAATTTCCAACAAACGTTGTGTTGGAATCATTCAGGAAGCATTAGTGGAGATATTATTATTGGCTGCTAATTTTTGATGTCAATAACTCTTGATATTTTCTTGGACCTTTTTCTATTGGTTTACTGATGAGTGCAGATGGGCAAGGCAGGGCCAGGTGTTTAGTCCCACCAAAAATGGGTTCCAAGACTATAACTTTTCCTTCCAAGGTATTCTTCGTGGTGGGACTCATTTTGTGATGAATAATACAATAGCGATAATGTTCAGGGCATCTTTGTTAATTTCAGAAGTCCCCCTCAGTCTACTTTGTTAAACCTGAAGAACCTATAAGAATGGAGCTGCTTAGAAGTTCCGGTCTGATTTTTTTTTTTTTTTAAATTTCTCTCCTAGTTTCACTGTCTCATATTTCTAAGGCTAAGATTTATTACACATTGTTGGCCTAGAACAGACAGGCTGGGGAGATGAAATTTTGCTGATAGAACTCACACACAAAATGTGTGACAAATTGAAGCCTGCCAGAATCCTTAGCTATTGGTGGAGAAAGTTTGTGGCATGCCTGTGAAAGGAAATAAATGATTCAATGTTGTTGAAGCGAGGAAAGTGCACACAAAGAAACCCCAAAAGACACCCACATTCTTTAAAGATGGTTGTGATTACTGTGTTAAAATTTTAATCTATTTTCTCTTATTTATTGAGCTGTAAATAGTGAACAATTGAACTTTAGATGCTCGTTCTTTTTAACTATATCACTCTACTAACTTTTGATACATAAGTGTTATGTATTCTATGCTCTTACCTTATAAAGTTCAACCAGCATTTACATTGTGTCTAATTTTTGATTATGAGACTTAAGGAAAAGTGAAGAAATGCCAGCTATACACCAAGACTTATTATAGAGGAAAAATATTTAAATTAAAGATGAAAAAGAATAACCCTGGAAAATGTCAAACTATGTATGCACTGCCTCAAAAATAGTCAGAAGATAAGCTGGTAATCTATTGTTTTAAATTATATCAATGAATCTACATTATAGTGGTCAGTTAACTAGACCAGTCTGACTCACTCACACCATTTTCAATTAAAGTGAATGCTGATGAAGTAAATGGATTTACACATCAGTGGATTGAGAGGTTAATCAGGCCCATGAGTTTAATGCAGTGTGAGTTGTGGGACCTTGATTCATGTGGCTACTATCAACATAGCAAAATATGCTTCACTGTGGAAACAGTGGCCCACTTCTGAGGTCCAGTCAAGCTGTCTGGGAGCAGGACCTAGCAGGGGAACAAAACTGTCTATATACCACTGTTTTGCTCCCTTGTCCAATATCTGTAAAACTCCAGAGCACTGTCAGGGTTATTCTGAATTATGACAGCTGGTACTGCCTTCCCAAGGGGTTGTTATACCCATAGGGGATCACCCAAATGTAGCGATAACCAACTCTTCATTCAGTCATGTCTACTGAGCATGGCATTTTGATCTTAGTTGCTGTCTTTATAAGATGGTCACGATATGTGAGAGTTCTATGTAACATGAACCCTAGACAGACCATGTGTGAATCATGCTTTGTTAGTTGACCATTGAGAACTATATTCAGTTCTCTGCCAGCTTGAGCATGATGTAAGTGGAAGACACTTGACACACTCTTACTTCTACTTGGTATCAGGAACCACTGATGACAATAATTGGCCATAACCACCATATCAGCATGTAGAACACTCTTAAGTATGTTTAGGGAGTGTGACTGAGTGCTGAGGCATAAGTCATCTGTATAAACAAACTTGCGAGACTCGATATGTGGCAGATCATTCAAATATAAGTTGAATAATTTTGGAGACAATACTGATCCTTGTGAGAGGCTGTTCTTCTGATGCCTCTAAACATTTTTTCTATCACCAATATAAACCTGGAAATGGTGATTTCTTAAAAACAGAGCCATTGCACATACTAGCCATTTTGGCATAGTTCTAGACAATTTCACCAAAAGGCCCATGTGCTGAACGGTACAATATATTATGGTCAAATGGTAAATTACATGTCAGTCAAAGCACTCTGGGACATTTTTTGGTCTGACAGTACTATCCTGATCAGCCTGTCTGCAAACAACTGTGCCATCAGAAAAAACAAAACATGCAGCACCATGTTTAACAAGTTTTGGGGAGGGAGGGAGGAAATCACTGCAGTAATTGTTCCATCAGTAGGGAGTGTTGCTAATCCTCAGTTTTCTGAAACCTCAAATCATTTTCTTAAAAAATAATGCAATATGTAGTTTTGCTTAGTGCCTTAAGCCATGCACTCACCTGCAGCATGATTGGTATTCAGCTTACTTATTTGAATGACCTCCAGTATGAAGACAAAGTGTAGCATTTAACATTTCTTATATGTAGCATGTACAATCAACAGAAACTTTACCTATTCTTATAAATCCACCCCAACAAAGAGCTCTGATAAGGGAATAACTTGCAGAAACAACAATGAAAGGAGGGTGCAGGTTGGTGGCATTTGACCGATTTCAGAATTTGGGCTGGATTTTATCCCCAAATAAGGCTCATTGTTTGAAACAGATTCAAATTAATTGGATCAGGCTAGGAATTATGTGGAAAATACTAAGGAAATAACCTGCATGGTACAATTCATTGCCAAGTACTCACTAATATTCTATATGAATAAAGTTTCTGCTTAATTAAACCACATCCATTGCCTCTTGTCTTTCCTCTAGCCTGGCAAGACAATGAACTTAGGCATTTAGTTATTCTGTTAATGGCACAGTGTAATATGAATATGGAAATGACTATGCTAATCTCCATGATGATGCTCTGAATGTGTCCAGTGTAAACTATTTGTCTGAGAAACTGAACAGAATCAGACTGAGTTGAGTGATCGTGGAGTTAGTGAGAAGCACTGTGTCTTCTGTCAACCCTGCTTGATGCTTGAGTGCCTTGAACATATTGGGTTAAGTCCACTGCTGTAGTAAATGAGCACAGATGCATTGATTTAAATGGATCTTCACCAATTTACACCAATAGAAAATGTGTCCTGTCTCCCTGATTATAACCAAAGGAAAGGAATTACATATACAAATAACATATATAACAAGAGGAAGATTCACTCATATTTGCTTCCTTAAGTGACTTGCAACTTAATGTAATTTTGACAGCAGGTGGAACAAATTCCAGTTTCAGATTTAATTTGAGTACTTTTTTTCATAATCCCTTTAAAAAACTGATCCTGCCAGCCTTAAACCATGCACAAATTTCCATTGAAGTAACAGACATTTGCTTGTGCAAGAACTATAGAATGAGGCTGCGAATTTCTGCACCTGCAACTCACTGGTTAATAAGGCTTTTGAAGCTATGATTTTGCATAAATAATTGGACCCAACTACAAAAACTTGTTTCTAATGAATGATGCCCAGTTAAAGGAGATTCACTATTGTAACACTTCTCCTGCCATATTCATTTCTGTAAGCTTGGTGCTTCTCTTTAATGCTCCACAGTTTTGCACTAAGGACTGAGCATTACTTGAAAAGAAACTTCTGTTCTCAATAAGTTTTATCTTCGTGTCTTGGTGTAAGAGGGATGAAACATAAGCAGTACCTTTCTGTGGGACAGGTAAGGACCCTTCTGACAGAACATGAACTCCTATACATTTTGGTCTCACTGATTTCCTTCAAAAGTTTATTTGGTAACCCATGAGTGTCCTTACTCCTCAAGGTTGCATTCATGTTGCCTTTTTTTCCCTGACTTTGCAGCAAACTGTAATTATCCATTATTTGAATTCGGTGTTGCAGAGTTAGTGTAAGGATAGGAAGTCAGACACTGTCTGTAACATTCTCTGTTGACCCAACTGACCAAAGTTTTACTACTGAGTCTGACACTGGAAACAATGAAGGTTTTGCAAAACTATGTTGCAGTTTCCATTTCAGTGTTGTGGGGTTTGACTTTTGTTTTGCTTTTAAAAAAAAATAACATAAGTGTATAATATAAACCCACTCCCAGAAATATTGAGCTGGCATACAAATGTTGAGCATGGGAGGCTTTTTTTGTTTTTTTTCTTTAACTGCTGAATTCAGTTTAGTTAGCCCTACAAAGAAAATAAACCTCAGTAGCTTCAAAAAATGTTTAGGTTCCCCCCTAATTCTGATGGCCTTCTGTGGACATGTATATCTAACCCTTAATCCACAAGTACCATTGAAAGAAAACAAAAGTAAAACAGCAATGACACTGCTTTTCATGGGGCTCTCTAACACTTACAGCATGTGCAGGCTACAGAATGCAGATTAAAAACAAACAGTAACTTTATAAAAATAATACACAAGTTTCCAGTATAATCTAAGACTAGTGGTTCTGGTGAAAACACCTTAGATAAAGTTTCCCACATTCCAGCAATCCAGATTTTCACAGGGCCTCATTCAAGTCTGCACCTACTGTTGCCCAGTGTTTCAGTTCCATTGTGCAGCTCTTTATTTTGCATGACATCCATTAAAGTCAATGAATGTGAACACATGCTAAGCCCCCTCACTTCTCTCCATTCTGTTACCTAAACAAACACCTTTGAAAATGTCAAGGAAATAGTGGCCTAAATTTAGACAAAATAATTATCTGCATAATGATACATTTATGTACATATCACCACCCATTCACATAGCAGGATCTACTATGGTCTATTGTGTTCCTAAACCATGGATTAAACTCTACATATACATTGACATGATCAGCTGTTATAACTCTGTTATGGTCCATTATACCAATGCACCAAGAATTATAGAAAGACTTTCATATATTTCTATGATTTTGTTGTATTTCTTTTTATAGACCATTGTAAATAATATTATACAAACAAAATAATGGAAACACAGACAAATGCTACATAAGTAAGTATCACAAATGTGATTTAAACCACAGAAGCAAGGACATTCAAATATGAATCTTTATTCTTAACATGTCCCTTTTGGCTCCAGCTTTGCAAAATCTGTCATGGCACCAGTCTGAGACCACCAAAATACCTTATCACAATAAAGTAAATCCTAAAGGTGGAGTGAAAGCCTTGACTAGGAATTCACAAGCTTTTATAGGTTTAAGTCTGAACATTTCTGTTACTGTATAAATTATTTTGTGTTGTTTATTAGAAAACTAACAACATCTGTGTATGCCCAGTGACCTGTCATTATTTCTGCTCTAGAATAGTTATCTTAAAGTAACATTTTAATCTACTATGCCATTGGCACTTGGCAGAATGATGGCCTGAAACTGACCATCACGTAAGTTGGACATTGTTGTACAGTCCTGCTAACAGCTAAGTTCCTTTTTCTTCATACACGATAAGTATTGCCAGACAGCTGGGACAATGACTTTGCGAGGGCCATTGGATTCTGCGACAACAATTGATGGAATAGCTTGCATATGTCAGCATCTGATCTAATAAATCATTAAAAACGAGAACTGCAGAACTTCAAAAAGACACAAAGTCTTCAGCACATTGATGTAATCTCTTCAGCTACCACATTAGCCAGAAAAATGACATAAGAGAGAGAACAACTCTCTCTCCAATTTATTCTGCTGAGTCATCTACAACATGCAGTAGAAAAGAATCATACCTTTCTTATTGCTAACCCCTTATCTATGCAAGGAAAAGAGCATGGCAAACAAGATGATCCCTGACACTTAAAATGGGCTTGCTTAACTTGTTTACTGTAATGTATAGTTTAATTTGATTCTTATCAATGGAATATATGTTGAACTAGTTTACATTTATTGTGTACAGGTTTACTTCTGGTTAGGGCTGAATTTTGAGCAGGTTTTGTAAGAGTTAAGATTATTCAAGAAAAAATGTTATTTCAACCAAATAGCCTCATGATTATATTTGAGAAAACAGAAAGACCCAGAGGCTTTCTAATCAAGTTTTAATTCTTTCCCATCTACCATTGTGCAAATAACTCAGACATTTTCAAAGAGTAAGCATCCTCTATACAGTATTTTGTTTGAAGCAGTAGCCATATTTTCTGTTCGTAAGATTTACTCAGACAAGTCTTTGGTTTTTGCACACTTGTTCTTATTCAAATTTATATGATGAATGGATTATGCAAACATCTTCCAGCATGATTTCCTCATGAAAAAATTACTCCCACATTTTGCTCTGAAAGTTTATTGTTCTTAATTCAATGTCTGTGAAGTGACTGGTCATCTAAAACCCATGGCATGGTTTCTGCTCTCTGACTGGATAATTGCTAAACCCAAGTTTTCAGAATGATCACATAAATAATATTGTATATACAGATTTTCATGAGTAGTCACAATACCATCTTTCCACTAATATTTTTGTGAAAAATTACATACACACTTCTACATGAAGTGAATAAAATGGGTCACAAATATTGTTAAAGTAAATGTGCTGTTTTTTCATTCAACTGAATCTTCATAAATTATCTACGTATGGCCTGTCAGAATAAGCAGAGGCCAAGCTATTACATTCATGGCCTGATCTATAGTCTAATGTGTCAAAAAGTGTCTTTCCATCAATTTCAAAAGGACTTTGGATCAAGCCCTCAACCAGCTCAGTCTTTGATCTCTTGAAAAAAAAATTAAAAAAAAAGAAAGAAAAAAAAATTAGGAACACATTTAGAAGGTAAATCTAGTTAACATTCTTGATTCAGGAATTAAGTAGGTAACAATTCTAACTTATCTAAGCTTAAGATAATAGGGCAACTTCTTGGTGGGATAAACAGAAATCCTTTTGATGTACTTGTGAGACAACATTTTGTGATGAATTCTGTTTGTCATTTCTCTTATTGATATAAACAAATGTATATGTACAACCAAAGTTCTTTAAGTAGATCTGCTAAATTATTTTTCTTATTGGAACACAAGTGTGAATGCTGAACTTGTGAATCTTGGTCCTCTCCAGGAAATCTAAAGCTCAGGAACAGCTGAGGCACTTCAGAGCATATGCTTATTGATTCATTTGCAGTTGGTTTGGAATCAAAATCCCACAGCATTTCAATATTTCCTGTCTGAAGGAGACTGTGGTACTAGCAGTTTCTCCTTGTGATACATTTGTTAACTAATATTGTTTCTAAGTCCTTTGACAGGCATGTAAACAAAATCACTACACCATTATTATCCCTTCTGAGCTTTCCAAATGTACCGTCTCAGACAATTAGATTGGAGAAATTAGTCAGCTGCAGGTTGACAAGTCAGCTGCAAGTTGCTGATCTTAGAAAGATACCGTAGTAAACATCACTATAACTTGCCTAAATACAGAGTTTAATAACTCTGAACATACCAAAAATGTTGCCACTTTGTAATGAATTACCACAGTCAAAACCTTAGGGAAACTTCATACAGTAACATGCGTTCTTTGTCTACTTTCCCTTTTAACACAATCAGCTGATGAATTAAATAAATGTATATACTATAGTGACTCTAAGAACACTCAACGCCAACTGGCAAAGGGTTCACTGTTCTGCAACAGCAACGCCTATGAGGCCCAAACAACTCATTACATCTACTATACAGCTTTCATAGTATTTACCCAAAAAAGATTGCACAATAATGGGAACTTACGTCATACCGAGTCTCCTAATCATTGTGTAATGTATGTACATGTGATATTTAAGTTGTATGTATGGATTAAAAATACGTTTAGACTCTGTGTCCTGGGTTGACGAACAGGTTTTTGCCAGACCAAGGGTATGGAATCACTTGTCTATCCTGTGTCTGACATTAATTAAACCTCATAAACAGGACACAAAGCAAGTCCCATTTCCATGTAAAGTCAATAGGAGAAATGGATTGAAGGGAGGCAAGGGATGGAGAATGTAAATTCAACCCAGGAAAGAATACTTGAGTGTGAATTCCAGGGAATCATCCTGACTGTGGACAAAACAATGGACTATGGGGTATAAGTAGGCACCAGGACCCTTCTTTTATCCTGCTCTTGAATGAGTAAACTGGGCAGTGCAGTTACATCCATGAAAACAGCATCTAGACAAATGTGGGTTGAAACTGCAGAAAAGGCTTAGTTGAGATAAGACTGCTTTAGACAAGGATTGTAGCCTATTAAATTAAGTTTTTAGTCTCTACAAAACATGCTTTTGTTTTATTTGTAACCTGTTTGTTCTTATTACCCTTGCTCACTATCTCTTATATCTTAGCCTTTGTTAAACGTATTTGTTTTCACTATAAAGAGATTACAATGCTGTCTTGTTATATTGAGCTGATACTCTGTTGAATCAAATAAGCTTGTGTGTATGTACTATTCCCTTAGGAGTAGTGAACCTGGTAATTACTGAGAGTGTCTAGTGAGGGGGATAAATGCTATAGAGGAATGTTCTTCCAGAGGGCTCGGGGATTGGGGTCCCCCATTGTCAACCTGCAAAGCAAAGTAAGACTGGTAGAGGTTCTGTGCAGGCAGTGACACCTAGCTACCACAAGAGAGACTCCATGCTGGAGGTCCAGGGGTAACAAGGCGAATCACAGTCCTGGGAACTCTGAGAAAGTGACACAGCTATAGAATAGGTTCATGACAAGCACTCCCTAGTAGAATAATGACTGAAACTGACAAACTGTCTCATATTGCTTTCTAAGAGCAGCTTCTAAACATGAAGGCATATTTAACTTTAAAGGAGGTAAAGTAACTGATGTCTGTGCCACATAGTAAGGCTCTTTTTAATGCAGAGGTGAACTTATATAGTGGGAAGACTCTTTGTGAAGAAATTTGAACTTTTCCATTTAGATGCACAATGCAAAAATAATGCCATTTCCTTTGTCAAGAGGTTCCCTTTTAACAGGCTTCACTTGTAATTGCTACAAGGAATCCATATGGATGGAATAAACAAGTGATCCCATTGAGATCCCCAGTGTGCAATCCACATCAGCCTCTAATGTTCCTAAATGACACAAAATAAAATTCAGATGCTTGCAATAAATCATCACAGGAAGACAAGGGGTGAGACAGCTTATGAAATATATAAGGATGAAAATGCTTATAAAACAGTATGCTGCATGCTTGCACTTTACGACAATTTTGTGGTCAAATAATAGCCTAATTCTGTTTATTGGACCTAGGAAGTTGGAACAGTATGACTCAGACCATATGTTGCTGATGTAAAAAAAAAATCCTTGACTGAGCATGGGCACATATCTCTAGTTGCTAAAGACAAATGCCTCTCATTGCTTTTTTTTTTAAAAACTGTAGATCCAGGAATACTGCTTTCTGGTTTATGGTTTGAGGCCATGTATGCAACATGTTTAATAGAGACAAAGCTGGCATTTGAACATTTTTCTGCTTATAAGTTTCCTAGTCTGTCAATAAAAAAAATTGTAAAGATTCAGGCTCCTGTCAGCATGACTAAGGAGAGCATGATGCAGCTCAGGAGTATAGTTCTGTGGGAGGCTGATCTGTATTGACACGTGCGGTACTGCAGGTTTTCCCTGCCGCAGTCTGCAAGGTTTGGTCACCAGCTTGGGGCCAGTGCCAGGAGCTTGGTGACAGTCTTTAAACAATCAAGCAACAAAATAGCAAATTAGGATTCAGCTGTCTCTGCCTTTAAACAGAGGGGGTGGGAGGAATCTTCAAATGCAAGTGGTGAATTGCAGTACTTAGGGCAAGGCCCTGACCTGGGCTTGGGCTGTATGTTAGCCCTGAGGAATGTCTCCTCTTTCCAGTCAGGGGTGGCTCTAAGTTTTTTGCCACCCCAAGTACGGCAGTCAGGTGGTCTTCAGCAGCGTTTCTGTGAACAGTCCGATGGTCATGCAGATTTGGTGGCGTTTCTGCGGGTGATCTGCCAGTCCCACGTACTCTCTGCCGACCTGACTGCTGCCCCAGGCACGCACTTGCTGGTCTCAGTCCTATCCAGCTCTGCCCCTGAGCAAAGCAGCAAGCCTGCTGCTCCTTGATTGGCCACTCTTTCCTTCTGCTCTTGTAGGCATGCGGAGGACTGTCTTGTTGGTTATGTGATCTGAGTAGATTTACTGTGGTGGGGAGTGTCAGGGTGCTGCTGCCTGCAGCAGGAGTCAGAGAAGGCCTGATAAACTTTGTACCTGTGCCTGGGACTACCTTTGTGTTACCCAGATAGCCCTGGTTAACAGGGTATTGGCACGTGCAACCTGACATAGCTTAGAGCAGCCTGCAGAGTGATCTAAGCCCTGGTTTACACTTAAAATGTAGATCAATATACTTTACCTCCCCCAACACGTACCCCTGGTGTCCAATTCTTTCATAGACCTAGCTACCACCACTTGGAGAAGTGGATTGCCTACATCAATAGGAAAAAAAACCCTCCTGTCCATGTAGGAAATGTCTACAAACTATGGTGCTACAGTACAAAAGCTGTCACTGCAGCTGTGCTGCTGTTGCACTGTAATGTAAACATAACTTCAGTCACAAGCATTTCCTACTGGCTACTCTGCTTTCTACCATGAATAGTTCCTCTATTCTGTTTGTTAGTATACAGATTGCAAGGTCAAGCCATCAGACTATGATCACTTTAGAACAGGTCTGTCCCACTGTTTTTGTGAAAGTTTATCCTGATGTCTTTGAGAGGAACATGAGTTTGTTGTTTTTCAAAATCTCTTCTTCCTCCCTTCTTCATAATCACACTTGATCATTTTACCATCTACCCCATCGCCCAGCCTTACAATGGTGATGTTACATTTAATGCCTTTTCTCTCAAGTATAAGATGCTACTAAATCATTTCAGTGCTTCCTTTATAACAGCCATACCACCTGCCCTTTCCTCTCCACCCCAACTCCCAAAGCCCTGGTTATCTCAGGCCTCCATTCCTATTTATGTTATACTTAGTATAAAACTTTCTATCTATCTGTGTCTGTAAATTGCTATTCTGCTGTCATAGAAATAGATAATAATGAATTTCCCAGAATATAAGACTAGAACATGACATCGTAGCTGAGAATTAGAAGTATATTGAATTCTGCATAGTGCAAGTTCCAAATTTTAGATAATCAACTGATTGAGTTCTGATTGGTGGGTGCTCAGGATTTCAATTTGCTAATTTATAGTGTTCCCTTAATAGAACAGAAACCTTGAATAATATAACTAGAGAGAGGGTAAAACACTGTCCTAACTCTGGGAAGACTTATAAGCAATTAATTCCATGATATCCACCCCTTATTTAAGGAAAACCACAAAAAGCAAAGGACAACTGTGTTAATCACAGTTGATGGCCTCCTAAACAATTCCTGAAAGGGAAATCTTAACAAAGGAAGAAACATATACAAAAATTACAAAGTGCACTTAGCAAGCCAACTTTAACTAGTAGGAACACAGTCAAGGCCAATCTTCATGGTCTCAACCTTTGACTCTTATCATGCTCTGCTCTGAGAAACTGAACATGGTTACTATGGGGTGTAACAGTTATGGCTAGCAGTTTTACTCTTTGTATATAAACAACATAAAAATTCTATAGAAAAAGAATGAGCGTCTGCTACTTCAGATACGAGTTTAAAATTCAAATGAAAGAAATACATAAGGACCCTGAGAGTATGTCTACACTGCAATTAGCCACAGCTGGCCTGTGTCAGCTCAGAGGGCTCAGGCTAAGGGGCTGTTTAATTGCAGTGTAGCCATTCAGGCTTGGGTTGGAGCCTGAGCTCTGGGACCTGTGAAAGGGACAGGTCCCAAAGTTTGGGCTCCAACCTGAACCTAAACCTTTACACCCCAATTAAACAGCCCTTTAGGTTTGTATTGGTTTAACAAGATTGTTTTTTTAAAATAAACTTAGTTGTTCCATGAGTGCAAATATTTTCATACAAAGAAAGCCATTCATATTGCCCATACCATGATAAACAAGGTGGGTGAGGTAATATCTTTTACCGGACCAACTCAAGCTTAGGTAGATCTCTTCTTCGGGTCTGAGGCAAGGAGCCTAAAGATAGCTTGCTTTAAATATTGTGGGCTAGATCTTCAACTGGGCATATCACACATGTCCATCAAAGTCAAGCTGAGGTTGTGGGCTTACGGACATGATCCCTATGATCCTGTAACTGACTAGAATGGGAGTAGCAAGGAAATACAGGTCACTGCCAGCATGTCCGTGGAATGGATTTGAATAGTCTATGCTTTGCTTACCAGCAGATTTCATTTCAGGAGAGATTAAAAATGTACTGAAAAATACAAATCACATAGCTCTTCGATCTACAACAATCCACATTTCTTCAGCCTGAGGCAGGGCCGGTGCAACCATTTAGGCGACCTAGGCAGTCACCTAGGGCGCTGGCATTTGGGGGGTTCCATTTTCTTCGGCAGCGACCGTAGCAGCCAGATCATTGGACACCCCGGTCGCCACCAGCGTTTAGGCGGAGGGAGCTGGGTAGGGGAGCACGGAGATGGCCGCCTGCAGCAAGTAAGGGCGGGGATGGCATGCAGGGGAACTCCCCGCCCCAGCTCACTCCTGCCTCACCTCCTCCCCAAGCACGCCGTTGCCACTTCACTTCTCCCATCTCCCAGGCTTGCGGCCACAACGGGGGTGCCTCAGGGTGGGGGGAAGCTGCTGTGGACGAGGCACCTCAGGGCAGAGGGGGGAGCTGCCACGTGGTGGGGGAATGCCTCAGGGTGGAGGCACGGGCGGGGGACGGTGCAAGGTGGAAGTTTCGCCTAGGGCACAAAACATCCTTGCACTGTCCCTGGCCTGAGGACATGCTGCAAATCCCATTTTTCATGTAGGGAGAGTGGGGTATGAGCGGGGTCCAATGCAATCACAACAGGAAATCGCCTTGTTGCTCGGATAAATTTCCTGTGCCTCCTTCTTCCTTAAATAACATGGTAGGACCAATTGGTGGAGCTGGGTGATCCTCATGTCAGGGATCCTGTGGTTGGTGCGTTGACTGAGGCTATAGTACTACTAGCTTCGGCCCAACACATTTCAGATGACATTGGGTGGATGCCATGGTGCAGCAGCTGTCTGGGGACTCCAGCCCTGGGTTCAAGACCAGGGACATCACATCATTATTCCACCATCCAATACTCTGAAGTTTATGCCAAATGTAGTCAAATTGTACTACAGTCTGTGTGTACATGAATTCCCATTGCTTGCCTATATTACTGTTTGGGAGTCACTAAGAGTGGAATGTACATATGCAGTCACTTAACGAAGAAAAAATGGTTACTAACCTTCCACAACTGTTGTTCTTTGAGATGTGTTGCACATGTCCCGTTCCTGACCTGACTTCTACCCCTCTACATTGTAGTTATCAAGAAAGAAGAAACTGAGGGAGTTCGGGGTTAGCTAGGCCCTTAATACCAATACTGCTGGCACACAGCAGCAGAGGGTGCTCAAGTTTCCCCAATACATGTCTAAGAACAACAGCTACCAAAGTTTAGTAACTACCTTTTACTGAGTTCACTAGAGGGCCAACTGGGTAAAATGTAATTGTGTGTGACATAAAAGAAGTCAGCCTGTATGATCTTATAGTCCCTTCTGGCCTTAAACTCTCTAAAATCTGGGGAGTCTTTTGTTTCTTGAAATAGCTCCACATTTTACATACCTTAGCTCTTATGCTTCTGTTAAAATCATACCAATGAATACTGTAGAGTAAGGAAAAATCCCAATTTAGCGCAGAGTGACAATCAACGGGGAAAGACTTGGAGCAATATCAGCAATGAGAAGCGGCCAGGAGCAATCTTGCCACCATACGGTGAGATGGTTCAGGGAAGTTTTGCACAATGTTGTACATTCTCAAAGAGCTACATCCCAGAGAAGCAAGATGGAAAATGTGACTGCCTCATAGCTAACTGCCTATTTTCTGGGCCCAGGACATTGCTTGGGGGGAAAAGAAAACTCCTTTCAGATTACCGTCTTGTTTTCTCCTTTTTATTGACAATTGTGCAATAGATTTAGAATATTAGAATGAGATATTATCAACACACTTCTTTGTATGCAGATACCTTGGTTAGTGTTTGTTGAAGAATTAACTTGAGTATTGTGACAAAGTTCCTCCTCTACCTTGGTGGGTCCTGTGCTTATTGGCCGATTTGTTCACCTCAGTGATCTTCCCTTCTTGTGGAACCCACAGTCTGGGTCAGCTCCTTCTGTGTCTGATCAGGAGTTGGGAGGTTTGGGGGGAACCCGGGCCCGCCCTCTACTCCGGGTTCCAGCCCAGGGCCCTACAGTCGCAAAAATCCCATCACCAACCTCCTCTCTCGGGCTTATGTAAGAGGCTAGTTTTGGCCGAGGCCAAGAGGGAGGTGAGAAGAGATCCCGCGACTTTGTGGCCACGGATGGGGAGTGGCCATAGATAAAAAGGTGAGGGAAAAAGTGCACCAGAGAACGCAAGAGACATTCAAGTGAGGAGCTGGAACAGGGGCTGCAACCTGGCGCACTCCAAGTAAACGTGCCGCAAGGTCTTCTTCTCGGCCACAGAAAGGGCAGTGTCGGGGACAGGTGAACCGCGCCAAGTACACAACGCCGTGCTCACGGCATGAACGGAGCCGCCAACCTGACCATCCCCAGGGGGCGCCGCGGACCAGAGGCAGTACGAAGCTGGCCCACCGGGGCTTTTCGCACTCGGAGTGGCAGGGGCCCGCCATTTGGTATCGGGGTGGGACGCTTGAGGGTGAGGTAGTGAAGGGTGTGGAGCACGAGGCATATACAGATTTTTCCGTGGCGCGGTCCGCGACACAGACCGGCTGCACATCGTGCAGCCGGCTTGCAGGAAAGGGTGAAGGGGCCTTGGGCCCTACAGCGGCAGGGGCCCTATAATAATATGTCCAGGGCCCGGGGTGCAAGGTGGCGGGGCGTTCCTCTCGTAGGACCGTCGAGGTAAGCCCAGCAGCAGGCCAGCAAAGTGCCTCACATCCTGAAGTACGCGCCTGGGAGTATAGATCTGGAGGCCCATGTGCCGGGCGAGCGTCAGGGGATCCAGTCCAATCTCCCCGCTCTAGTCAGGAGGTTTCCGACCCTGTGTGACTCCCGCCAAAAGACCAGCTCCGGTGGCACCGCGGGGGACTTCCGCCACTGGCACACGAAGCTGGGGATTGTGTAGCAGGGGCTCCGGCGGAGGATAGGTCGGCCCCTCACGGTGGCCGCCACGACTGGTCGCAGAAAAGAGCTTCCAGGTTCCGGAGGAGGTCTTGGTAGAAGACGCGCAGCCCGGAGACGGTTCTCGGCGAAAGACCTCTCGGATGAGGTAAAAGAGCTGCCGGTTCCATATCGGACTTCGGAACGGCGGAGGAAAGGCGTGTGCCAGTTACCGCTCCACGCCGGACTAACCCGCACCATACAGGAGCCCGCTGGCAGGGCCTGAGGCGGAGACATCGGGACTGAGTGCGAAAGGCACTTCAGGCCCTGCCCCCGTTCCTCCAGGGGCAGGTGGAGGAAACCCCTGGCAGAGACCCAGTGCATCTCTGGCCAAAAGAAACTCAGAATCGTTGTCCGGAGGCGGGTCAGGAAATCGGGGTCGGGGACCAGGGTGTTGAGCCGGTACCAAAGCATGGACAGGACCAGTTGTTAAGCACCAGTGCCTCCCCGAAGGGAGAGGCACCGAGTAGTCCACGTCCATATTTCGGAGCCACCCCCGCCACCTCCCTCCCAAACCGTGCCAGTTTCCCGGCGGAGACGGATGCGTGCGAAAGGTAAACGCACGAGAAAGAGCGCGGACCCGTGCTCCACCGGATGGCCTGAAGCGCGGGTGGGAGGGAGCTTGCCTGCCACCCGTCCCCGACCGACCAGGCCAGAGAGCTCTTGACGACCAGGTAAGCGCGGGTGAGGAGGCCGCGAGTACAAGCCTGGCAAGACCGCCCCCACGCCAAGTCACCCGGCGTCCTGGACCACGCGAAGCACATCGTCAGCGTACGCCGACAGACCAGCCGCAGCTCCGGCTTCCCGAAGCACGCCCCCGTCAACCTCTCCTTCATGGAGGAGACAGAGGAAGGGCTCGATCGTCAGGGTGTACAGCTGGTCCGAGAGGGGGCACCCCTGCCGCACTCCCCGCCCGAGAGCTGACCGGCTCAGTCAGGGGTCCAGCTTGAGCCTGACCAGACACTCCAGAAGCGTACAGCACCTGGAGAAACCCACAAAACGGGGTCCGAAAGCCAAACGCTCGCAAGAGTCCCAGAAATACCCGTGATCCATCTGTTCGAACGCCTCTCCTGATCCAGGGACAAGAGGGCGAACGACAGACCATCCCCTCACACCCAATCCAGAAGTCCGGACCAGATACAAGTTATCAAAGATAAGTGCGGCCCGGGACGGTGTAGGTCTGGTTCTGGATGGACCACGTCCCCAGCACGG
Organism: Chelonoidis abingdonii; assembly: GCF_003597395.2. NCBI lineage: Eukaryota > Metazoa > Chordata > Testudines > Testudinidae > Chelonoidis > Chelonoidis abingdonii. The sequence continues at coordinate 73,968,748 of NC_133771.1, forward strand.
ACCCTAGACGCAGCGAGACTGGCCTTTGCAATGATTTGTAGTCCGTGCTGAGTAAGGACGAGATGCGGACGCCAATCCGTAAGTCGCGCGAGCTCCCTACTATTGGCAATAAGGCGAGCACGGCTCGCCTCCACGAGAGAGGAGGACCCGCTCTGCAAAGAGTCGGCCCAGGACGGTGACCAGGTCTGGCCGCAGAACGTCCAGGAACACGCGGTCAGAACTCCACGGGTCAGCCCGTCTCGATGCCCGGAGTTATGGTGGGACATGGCGACGAAGGGCTCCGAGAACTCGGCCAGAGTGAGAGGCAACTCCAGCCGGCCAGTCCGCCCGTGCCGGCCTGGTCGGGAGCCCGTCCCAGAGTACTCGCAAGCGTTAGGAATCGGTCGGATCCGGGAGAAAAGGGCGCATAGAAGGCCCTGGCCTCTGCACATCTCTGCGGGTCCGTGAGGGGGGTGTCGTCCCATCCCGCAGGAGGCAGGTGACGTGTTTCTCTTGGCCCCCTCTTTTTCTCCAGGGCGTAGAAGAAGCGAGAACCGCGGGCCATCTCCGAAGGAGGTGGATGCGGGATCGAAAAATTGCACACCGCGGGCCGATGTCCTCGAGGGCTCGGGAGTTCCTCCCGCTTTCTCCCGGCACGCGTCCGCAGGGGAATGGATAATCGGGGCTGGCGGCCCAGACGCCATCTCCAGCTCCAAGACTCCCGCTCCAGCCTGCTCTATGGCCGCATCCCTCCGCCGGCCTGGCGCCCCGGGTGGTAAGTTCCACGGCACAGAGCCGGGCGCGCAACCTTCCAGATCCCACCACCACCGCGCCAAGGAAAAGGCACGCCGCTAGCGGCTCTTGGCCAGGCCAGCCAGAAACTCACGGAAGGATGCCACGAAGCCCTGCATCCTCACACAAACTATTATGTAAAATAGCCAATAGGAGCCGGCCCCGGCCTCTCCGCGCAGAGAGAGGCTGTCAGGTGGCAAGATGTGATCCGAAAGGGGGCCGGACCGACGCCGGAGGAGTGGGCCCGGAAAAGGGGAACATGGACAGATACAATGCGGTCCAGTCGGGAGCAGCCGACCAATGGGCCTCCACCAGGAACGAAGGTGAAAGTCGAAGACGTCGTCCGGGTGGTGGTTCGGCGCCAGACGTCCACAGGGAGTGGCGTTCGACCATCTCCCGGAGGACGTCGACAGGCGGCCGGGCACTGGCTCGGTCCCCGAGCGGTCCCGTTCCTCCGTCCTCAAGGGTGGTATTAAAATCCCTCCCAGGACCAGGCACTCACGGATCCAGGGAGCCGAGGAAGGCGGACGCCCGCTGATAAAACGCAACCTCTCCGGGCCCGATGTGTGGGCATAAACATGACGAGATTGACCACAAGCCCCGCCATGCGGACCCGGAGGTGCAGCAGGCGGCCCGGCACCAGCCTCAGGGACCCCCAGCACCTCGGGCCGTAGGTCGGGGGAGAACAGGTCGCCACCCCTGGCTAGGCAAAACTCGTGAGAGTGGGCTAACAGTGTCGTCGGTGCCGGCCCCATGGTCCTGTGAGCCGGCCCCAGCTGTTCCAGAGCCGCGCATGGCGGAGGAGGCGTGTCACGGCCCGGATCCATATGGGTTCTCCTGCAGGAAACAGCTCAGTGGAGTATCGCCCCGCCCTCCGATAGGTCTTTTGGAGGCGGAGCAGGCGTGTGTCCTGTTCGTTCGGAGACCTCCGAAGCCTCGGGTGTAACGTTGCAAGATGATGTTGCCTGAGAGGGGCTCGGGGGCATCCTTCTTGTCCAGCGAGACACTGACCCAGCCTCCGCAGGCCGCGCGAGCAATCCAGTGACCTACCCATGCGTGGGACTAACGAAGTCACGGGTAAGAGCAGGAACCCGTGGCTGGCCGCTGGCTCCGGCGACTCGAAGTTCACCTCCGGTACCGGAACCATCTTATCTCCTCTCGCCCGCTAGCGTGCTCTGCATCATCACAACGGTTCCCTCCTTACCCTCCCCCATGAGCGGCCCTCGCGGCCCGAGGACAGGGACCTGATGGAATATCCCCCAGCGCTGAGAAGCGCAAGATGGACTTTGTGTACGGGAGCCACCGGACGTCGTACAGGAACTCCCGCAGCTCCTACCCCAGCGGCCATGGGGGGTGGGAGTCACCACCGCCTATGGAACGCCCCCAGAGGGCCCCGTACAGCCGTGGCCCACCGAGGGCGGGCAGGCCAGGGGCAGACCCCCTACTCGTGGCGTCCGATGGGCTGACGCCACGCCGACCCGCGCACCGCTCCACGCGGTTCAAACAAGGGGTGGCGGAAGAGAACAACAGGCCCCTCTGCTGGTCCGGGTAAAGGAAAAAAAACAGCGAGCCGCACCTGGGGGGTATCATCAGGGGCGGGCACTGGTTATCACAGGAGTGGGGGGACAAGGGACAGGCTAACAGGAGTAGGGCGGGGATATCAGGAGAGAATCTGGGAAAGCCCGGGGACGACACGGGATCCTCTGAGCGCCTATAGGTGAGCACACTGGACGGTGGCTCCTTCGGTCGGCTCAGGATTCTGGGAAGTGGGAAGGGGACCCCTCAATGATGCCGGGCGCAGCCAGAGCGGCACGTGGGGCAGCCTCGGCAATCTGGAGATAGATGTGCTTGTCAATGGGTGCCCCCCTATGAAAGGGGCGGGTTTTCCGACCAGACCGAGGTGAGGAGCAACTAGCTTCCGGCCGAGAACGCGGGAGTTACCGGCCGGGCATCTGGGAGGCGACACGAGTAATGTCTGGTCCCGCAGCGAGAGTGCACATCAGCCGTACGCTCTCGAATGGGCATCATCGCGGAATCTGGCAGCACTTGGAACAGGAGAGGACCCTCTCAGCAGTAGGCACGGGTCACGCGAGTGAGCGAGGATCAGGGGACCCCAGTGGAGCAAACGTAGGGCAGCGGGAAGGAACTCGGGGGACAGAGTACCGGGGTGAGGTCGCCCAGCATGTCAGAGGCCCTGGCAGAGGGGTCGTCTCCTCCTGCGTGAACTGGGGTCAAGACCCGGGCCTCGATTCCTCAAGATGAAGGGAGATCGCGCTCTCCACCACCCAAGGGCCCCTCATCGCTAGCAACGCCGAGGTGACACCCAACCTCGTCCTACGCAAGAACGTTGGAGTGGGATGGGGTGAGAGAGGCCCCTTGCGGGCTGTCCACGGGAAGGGACCCGGAGGGCAGGGGCGCGCGTACCCTAACCGGTGCTGCCACGATTTCCCCAGCCGCACCACAAGTGGGAGTCATTCAGGGGGCAAGCGCGGAAGGCTCGGTCATCGCGCCCCCCTCCGCTCTTCGAGGGCCTCACGAATCTTGCAGGGTTTAACGAGGACTCCGAGCCTTCCGCTATGGCCCCGCTTCCCCTGCACTAAGGCCCAGCTCCATGGCAGATCATCCGGGGGCTGGTCAACAGGGGTCGGATCGGGGGGCGAAGGGCAATGGCTCGCAGGATCCAGGAGCAGTGGTGGGACTGGCATGAAGTGAGGGAAGATTCCCCTGGGATGACCCCTTCCCACGGACCCGTGCGGTAATCCCCGCTGCACCCTCCTCTTCACCGCGATGAGCCCGAGAAGGACAGAGTGAGGGGGCAAGCTTCAGCGTGCCTGGCAGCCAGGGGTGCCGGCGATGAACAGGGCCGGGCACCCGTGCCGGGGCTGTCAGGGTCCCGGACCGCTCTCCGGCTGGGCCCATAGGGGCATCTCCTTCCGGACGTGTCCCCATGCGCCCGGCAGGCTAGCCACGGGCCTCCCCTGAGCGAGCGTGCACCCTGTAGTGGTGCCCCTGGTAGGGACCAGAAAGGATACCCTCGAGAGCCTCCCCGCACGGTGCCGCCAGCGGAGTTGAGCTGCACTGCCGGCGGAACGAGCGGAGTGACGTGGACGGAGGGCGGGCGTCCTGGCCAAGGGGAAGAGGGCCTGATGACGGAAATGGGCGCGCCCCAGGGCAGTAGGGCGGGCAACAGCGTGGCAGGCATTGGGCGAGAGAACGTGAGACGAGCAGGACCAACGGACCCCAGGTCTTCCAAACGCTCAGGGGACGAACACAGCCCCCCTCAACGCGTAGGCCCCCTTCTCTTAGCCCCCTGGGCTACGCGCGGCCTCCGATCGAGGAAGATAGACCACCTTCCCGTACATATTTTGAGGCCGCCACAATGGCCGTGGGCCCCACCCACCCTCGCCCACGCCCGCCCTACGGTCCTCACGTGGGGCGAGACAGGGCACCGAGGAGCAACGGACGCCGTTGCTTCCTGGTCAAGCGTGGGTGAATGGTTCCCCGCCACGTGAGCGATGGGTCGGAAGCGGTGGGCGGAGGAGCGGTGGCAGGCGGGGCGGGCCGCCGCCAACCCGGTGGGCGTAATGCCTTGGGGCCGGGGAGGGAACCCACAGAGCTGGATGGAGGGATAGCGGGGAGGGAGTGCCGCAGCCGGGAGCGGGGCTGCGGGCAAGTGGGGGGGGTTCGCCATTGGGGGGCCTGGCCTTCTGAGCGGGGCCCTTACCCTCTTCCACCCCGACCCTTCCCACAGGCTGGGGGAGCTCCCCCCCGAATCGGAAGGGGAGGGACGTGGCAGCGCGGAGGTCTCCCCGGAATCGCGCGTGCGCCAGTGGCCGCGGGCAGCAGGGCGGTGGTAGGATTGGAGCACGCCGCGGCGGTTGAGGTGAAGCTTAGGAAGGGACACGGGGGAGGTGGAGGGGGCAGTGGGAGCATCGCGTGGGCTCCCCCGGCCGGGTCCCCCGCCATAACCGAGAGCGGGCGGGGGCACAGACAGCGACGTGCAGGGACAGCGAGAGGAGGCGACCACCCCTCCCCGCTAGTAGCTGCCAGCAGGGGAGGGGGTGGCCAGCAAAGGAAGGCTAAGGGCTGCTGGCCAGGGGGGAGCTGCAAGCGGACTAGGGTGTGAAAGGGTGACAGGACAGGCCCGGACGCAGAGGGGAGTTCCGGCTCTCTCAGTTGCACCTGGGGGATCAGGGGGGACAATGGCAGATGGGCGGGGGTGCAGTGAACAAGGGAAAACTCAAATGGGGAAGGGCCAAGCTGGCGAGCGCGTGGGGGGGCGTGGGCGCACGAGGGGAGGGACCATCAGGGCTGGGGGAGGCACAGGGTGGGGGGAGAAGGGCTAGTGGGATGGGGCAGAGGACCACGGGGATAGCTGCGGGCTGGGGCAAAAACTAGCAGGCCACAAGGGAAATAGGTGGGGCGGACAAAAGGAAAGGGCCAGTCCAGGGGGAGGGGAAGGTGGTGCGCCCACACGAGGCACTTGTGCGAAGTCATTAATTAGAGGCTGCTGCTGCTGCAGGCCCAAATGACGGCAGTGGGCGTGGTGGATCAGGCGCAGCGCCAGTCCCAGAGGCGAGCCAAAGAGCGAAAGGAAAACAGCCAGCAGGGTGGTGGAGGGGCAGCATGGCGTGGTGGTGCGCAAAAGGGAACACAGATGGACCGGGGCGGCAGGGCTCCCCACACCCCCGGTGTCCCAGCAGACTCAGTCCAAACCCCCACCACAAGAGCACAGTTTGAAAAGACTCCAGTCCCGGAATACCCCTCCACAGTGGTCTTCACGTTGGTCTCCAACAGCGGGCGGTCTCCTCCTCCTCCTTCACCATCCTCCGGGCTCCAACCAGACGCCAGCAGCTGCACAGCCAGCCCCAGCAGCTCCACGGTGGTGGTTGGTCTGGTGTCAGGCAGGCAGGGACCCCGCTAAAAGGTGTCCTCAGCAACAAGAGCTGGGGTCCCTCACTCTCCCCTTCCTGGGAAGCAGGCCAGCAGCCCCCCCGCCCTCAAGGGTGCTGGTGGAGTACAGCAGAACCGAGTGGGGGGGGAATCTACTAGCCAGCCAGCAAGCTGATAGCAGGAGGGTGGGTGGTGGCGTCTAACCCAGCCAGGGAGCAGCAGAAAGCAGGAACAGCAGCAGCAGTAGCACAGCAACAGCAGCAGCAGCAGCGAGGGCCAGCGCCCAGCAGAACAGCAGCAGCAGCAGCCCTCTCCCTTTCCTCCCACAGCAGAGCGGTCGAAGGAGGGAGCTCTCCTGGCCCCAGGAGAAGCAGGGTTCTGTTCCTCACAGATATGTTAGCCCCAGCCAAACAAATCCCTAGACCCTGGTACCAAATGCAGTTCTCCAGGTTAATCAAGGCACCTGGAGCCAATTAAGATCTTTCTAGAGACCAGTAGAGATAGATACTTTAATTAGAACACTGCAGCCAATCAAGGCAGGCTAATCAGGGCACCTGCCTTTAAAAAGGAGCTCACTCCAGTCAGCAGGAGAGCCAGAGGAGAAGAGCGTGTGTGAGGAGCTGCGGAGCAAGAAGGCAAGGAGCTGAGAGTGAGAGCGTGTATCTGCTGGGGATTGAGGATGAAAGCGTTATCAGACACCAGGAGGAAGCGTCCTGTGTGAGATAAAGAAGGTGTTTGGGGCAGGCCATGGGGAATTAGCCCAGGGAGTTGTAGCTTCTGCAGCTGTCACAGGAAGCACTAAATAGACGACTGCGATCCACGGGCCTATTTCCGTTCCTCCGTCTGTTCACGCATCCGGGCGGAGTTCCTCTGGGCGGCGTCCACTGGCTCCCTTGTCGCCTTTGAGGAGCAGTGGGCGTTGTCCGGGGTTCTCTGCTCGGTTTCCCCATCCGGTTCCCTTAGTTTAGCCCTGTGACCTCACTCCCGATCCTGTTTTTTATTTTTCATTAGTTGTCCCACGTAATTATTTGGTGTTCTGGACCTGTGGATCCTCCCCTTAGGCTGGGGGGAGGTCCTTTAGAAGTGGGCGGGCTTTGCCCGCCCACCCCTGGGATGCCAATAGGCTAACATACCTGTTTCTCAGTACTTTACTGTAGCCATCTGGCCTTGCCCCATCACAGTATCAAACAATTTCCATTTGGTGAGGATGATCAGGAAGTGAGGCAAAACTGAAGAAGAGGGAACATTTTCAGTCTATCTAAGACAAAGTAAGTAGCAGGCCTATCAAAACAATACACCTATTATGTGTTCTCAATCAGAGTGATGATCTGGCAGTGATTAAAGTGAAGTGATCTGTTCATTTCTGTATCAGGTGTGGTAGAAGTTTATACAGATAAAGCTTCCCTGTGCTCCTTCTTCAGTGACTGAGGAGCTGATTAAAGAAGGAATTATTGTCTTTCTGTTGGAAAGTAATTCATTTCCATCTGGTGGTTCCAGCACAGGTTTTGAAATGTTCAAAATGATGCATGATGGTTTCATAATATGGAATGCTGTATAGAAGATACAGACTTGAGACTTCCAAGCATATTTAAATTATCCCTAAGACTTGGAATTAAACTGAGGACCTCATATTGGTCTTTATCCAAGACTTTAAACTAGCCCTATAGAGAAGACATAGGGTGTTGAAAACGGAAGCCTGTGGCAGAAATCATAGCCAAATATAAACTTTTGTTTGTTTTAACATTTAAATTTAAGATGTGCTAAACATCTTGGAAACAATTATTGGTGATTAGTTCAATCTGCTGGTTCCTGAAAGATGCAGATGATACAGCAAGTAATGACAGTAATTACAGTTCAGATACTTTACATCCACTTGCAGTGTACGCACTTTAAAAACTTTTATGAATAAGCAAGATTAAAAGTGGCTGTACAAAAATAAAAATTCTCTGCCCTATATCCTGCTTTACTGAGAAACTAGTTGAATATCTTTAGAAATTCTACAATATGTTAAATAAAATGCACTGTATCTCTGATGTACAGAAGTTACACATATAAAGAGAATGGACTGTACAATATGGTCTTATTTTTACAAAGAGTTTGTAAGTAATTACTATAAATGCAACATTTCCACATGGAATCAATCATTTATTTATAGTGATTATAACAATATAAAATGGTCCCCATCTGCTACTCTGGGTGCCATTTTGTAAAGGAATATTACAATAAAGATGAGACTTAAGTAGTGCACAGTCCTGTTGTGAACCCACTGCATAGGAGTCAATTTCATCCCCAAAGAGTTTTCCATTCAGAAATGGCAGATTAAAAGTCAATTGCAAAGTAGTATTAGACAAAACCAGATTCAGTGGTGCAAAATTAGGGGCTGATTTCAGTGCCAACTGAAGCTAATGGAAAGGCTTAAGTGATCAATGCACTCAAGATGCACTCAATCATTTGCATCATAGGGTAAGGCAGTTTTACTTCCTACACACAATTTTAGGATTAGTTAGTTCATGATGACAAGCAGGGCAAGTGTGTTGCAGAACACAGCTTTCAGAGGCAGGTAGAAGATAACGAACACAGCAGGCAACTGTTGTGACAGGTACCACGCAAAGCCAGCAGAACCAAATCAGAAAGAGGAAAGCATCTCAAATGAGTCCCACTCAGTATCCAGGACTACCTTAGGCCCATATATGGGAGAATTTTCTTCCCCAACCCCCAACAGATGAATTCCAAACTAGTGCCGTTTATAGAACTTTGACACTTACACACATTTTGTGACTAATACATATTGTACACCTTTACCACACTGATAAATATAGTCTTGAATGCCTTCAGACTTCAAAATATGTGGCTCAAATTGAAGTCATGCACAGTGATTCAAATTCACTATTTGTGTGCATAAGTTATCAATCCTATTTTATTCAAATCAGATGCAAGATCTGATTTTTCACTGAGATTTTGTGTTTTACCCAATTTTACACTGGGATTAATGGAGGCAAAAAGAACTCAAGTGATTGTCTGAGGCCACAGAGGGAGTCAGAATTCATTGTGAATGTTCTTCTTGGAAGTTGCCGTTGCATTTTCTCATTAATATTTATTTTTTTGTATTCATTCCCTATCACTTTATAGAAACTTATAGGAACAATTGATTAACTATGTGCATTTCATATCATTTACATTTTTCTAATCATGTAAGCTTCAGATACATTCTATAGTCCAATGTAGTCTACACTGTGGCAAAAAGCAGACATTTCACTCTTAGGATTTTTTTTAATGTTAGCAAAAACAAATGCTAATACTCTATGTCCAAAAGAACAAAGAGTGCAATTCATACTGCTAAAAATAATTTGATTAAAATAGAGCAGATATGATCTATCTTCAGTAATAGCAAAAAAATATTTAGGTACATCAGAAGCAGGGAGACTCCTGAACAATCAGTGTGGCCACTGGATGATCGAGATACTAAAGGAGCACTCAAGGACGATAAGGCCATTGCAGAGAAACTAAATGAATTCTTTGCATTGGTCTTCATGCATGAGGATGTGAGGAAGATTCCTGAACCTGAGTCATTCTTTTTAGGTGACAAATCTGAGGAACTGTCCCAGTTTGAGGTGTCATTAGAGAAGGTTTTGGAACAAATTGATAAACTTAACAGTAATAAGTCACCAGGACCAGACAGTATTCACCCAAGAGTTCTGAAGGAACTCAAATGTGAAATTGCAAAACTGCTAACTGTGGTATGTAACCTATCATTTAAATCAGCTTCTGTAACAAATGACTGGAAGATAGCTAATGTGATGCCAATTTTTAAAAAGAGCTCCAGAGGTGATCCCAGCAGTACCGTGCAAACTGGTTGAAACTATAGTAAAGAACAAAATTTTCAGACACATACATGAACATAATTCGTTGGAGAAGAGTCAACATGATTTTTGTAAAGGGAAATCATGCCTCGCCAATCGACTAGAATTCTTTGAGGGGGTCAATAAGAATGTGGACAAGGGGGATCCAGTGGATATAGCATACTTATATTTTCAGAAAGCCTTTGACAAGGTCCCTCATCAAAGGCTCTTAAGCAAAATAAGCTGTCATGGGATAAAAGGGAAGGTCCTCTCAGGAACTGGTAACTGTTTAAAAGATAGGAAACAAAAGGTAGGAATAAATGGTCGGTTTTCAGAAAGGAGAGAGGTAAATAGTGGTGTCCCCCAGGGCTCTGTGCTGGGTCCAGTCCTATTCAACATATTCATAAATGATCTGTAAAAAAGGGGTAAACAGTGAGGCAGCATAATTTGTAAATGATACAAAACTACTCAAGATAGTTAAGTCCCAGGCAGAGTGCAAAGAGCTACAAAAGGATCTTTCAAAACTAGGTGACTGGGTAACAAAATGGCGGATGAAATTCAGTTTTGATAAAGGCAAAGTGATGAACATTGGAAAACATAATCCCAGTTATACATATAAAATTATGTGGTCTAAATTAGCTGTTAACATTCAAGAAAGAGATCTTGGAGTCATTGTGGATAGTTCTCTGAAAACTTCCATTTAATGTGCAGCGGCAGTCAAAAAGTGAATGGAATATTGGACATCATTAAGAAAGGGATAGATAATAACATGGAAAATATCATATTGCTTCTATATAAATCCTTGGTGTGTCCACATCTTGAATACTGCATGTAGATGTGGTCTCTCCTAATAAAAAAAAAGATATATTGAAATTGGAAAAGGTTCAGAAAAGGGCAACAAAAATGATTAGGGGCATGGAATGGCTGCCATTTGAGGAGAGATTAATAAGACTGGGACTTTTCAGCTTGGAAATGAGAAAACGAAAGGGAGATATGATTGAGGTCTATAAAATCATGACTGGTTTGGAGAAAGTAAATAAGGAAATGTTATTTACTCCTTCTCATAACACATGAACTAGGGATCACCAAATGAAATTAATATGCAGCTGGTTTAAAACAAAATGGAGTATTTCTTCACACAACACACAGTCAACCTGTGGAACTCCTTGCCAGAGGATGTTGTGAAGGCCTTGACTATATCAGGATTCAAAAAAGAACTAGATATCTGTTATAGAGATAGCTACCAAGGGTGGTATGTGGCATACACCTCTAGTACAGAGATCGGCAACCTTTGGCCCACGGTCCGCCAGGGTGCTTACTGCTCACTGCTTACTCTGGCAGGCCAGGCCAGTTTGTTTACCTGCCACATCCTCAGGTTCACCCAATTGCATCCCCACTTGCCACAGTTCACCATTCCAAGCCAACAGGACCTGAGGGAAGAGGTGCGGGCCAAGGAATGTGCTGGCCGCCACTTCCGGCAGTCCCCATTGGCCTGGAGTGGCAAATCGCAGCCAGCGGGAGCCGTGATCACCTGAACCTGTGGATGCGGCAGGAAAACAAAATGGCCGGCCTGCCAGGGTGCTTACCCTGGTGGGCCACGTGCCAAAGGTTGCTGATCCCTGCTCTAGTATAATAGATAAATTCATGGAGGATGGGCAGCAATGGTGTCCCTAGCCTCTGTTTGCAGAAGCTGGGAATGAGCGACAGGGGATGGATCACTTCATGATTTCCTGTTCTGTTCATTCTCTCTGGGGCACCTGACATTGACCATTGTCGACAGACAAGATACTGGGCTAGATGGACCTCTTGTCTGACCCGTATGGCCATTTTATGTTCTTATATAAAAATAGATGGGTACTTCATACAGTCTTGTAGACAATAGGCTCTGATAACTTTGTGTTTTCTGTGAGAAATGAAACAATAGTATAACTGCTGAAAACTGTCAGACTTATAACTCAAAGAGCCATATATTCCAAAATGAGGGTCTTGGGCTAAATTCTGCTGGACCATGTGAGCAAAATAGGGAAGGCAGCATGCTCCAGACATAGAAACTCCTTATCCCAATATCCTCTCTACCAGTGGCTGCAGGGAGGGAGTCAAGAAGTTGGCAAAACCCACCAGAGACTAACCTGTTTCATGGGAATTCCCAGCTAATGAGATGTAGCCAGTTTCTCTACTCCCTGAGCAGCAGAATGAAAATAATGTAGGTAAAAGAATCTGCCCATTTCTGTCCACACATGACATATTAGGTCTTTAATGTGTATCTGAGATTGCATGTGGAAACAGGAAAATAAGTATGCGATTACTAGCTGGGTGTCGCTGTTTATTACCTGAATAATCTCAGCCATTTTTGTGGTCTCATTTGGGTACTTGGAAATTGGACTTCCATTTGATTTTACAAGACATTTGCTTTTTGTTATTTCTTTCTATTTTAAACAAGTCTGGTCCACAGTGAAAATAATTCTGCCTGGTACATGGAATTCCACACATATTTCAAAAATAATTTCCCTAATGCCATGTCCAATAGACATCATCATTACAGATTCTGCTTAGCCAGTATCTTTAGCTTGAGCAGACACTGCATCATGGAGATAAGATATTGCATGTTTCTCATTACAAAATAAGTGACTGTGAAGAATTAAATGCAAAACCTGAGAAATCACGTGCTATTGTGTGATAAGTTACAATGTTTAAACGTTGGAAGTCATAATCACAACTTTTTTTATGTTGATGCAGCATAGATATCTTCAAGCCTCAAAAAAACAGCTACCAAGAGAGGTGTGGCATATACAAGAATGACAAATAAGGAATAGATGTTATTTCTGTATTGACTTCTGTCAGGCAGAATGTACAACCAAACTATTATGTTGGGCCATCATAAAGAAGAATTCTTATTTGTTTTTTGTTTGTTTTGTGTTGCTTGTTTTAAACAGGCTTGTAGAACTCAAGCTGAAAAAAGGTGCAGGAAAAAAATGGAAAATTCTTATGCACATAAGCAAAATGTTGACTTCAGATTGTAGAACTCTGAGGGTATATATATATATATGTGTGTGTATATATTATTACTGGCTGGTGGCCCTGAGCAGAGCATTGCATTGCCATATGTACAACCTTAGAGTGGCTTCCAGTTTCCTGTTCTCTGAGGCAGTAGAGATTAAATGTATTTTGGATACAACATCCTTACTGGAATTATTCTCTGAGCTACCTTCTGTTACATGCATGAATCTTGGTTACTTCTCCATTGCACAAAGCTCCTTTTGATACTCCTTAGATACTCAGGACTCAGCTTTGTGTCTGCAGAATGTAATCGAAGTATTGCCCATTCAGAGTATCTGATACTCCTTCCCATGGCTCCCTGTGATCACCAGCACACAGTCTGATTGTCAGGTTGTGCACTGATTCACAGGGTTTGGATTTTAGAGCTTCACTTCCAGCTGATTCCAAAGCTGCAACAACAGAGATTAAGGAGGAGAAGTGCAATACTATCCTGACTGTAGCGAAAAACCTGGAAATAGCATTCATGCTATAGAGGGAAAAGAAGCTACTTGGGAAGTACAACAGACATCATTAAACCAAACAACTGGCAAAGGAATCAACAGTTCTGTGCTAATAGTTGACAGATGTTGGCTTTTTAAAAACTGTATTATTATCATCACTTATCTATACAAAAATTGAAGTTATAATACTGTAGATAGCAATAGGCCTTATGATACCAAACCACAAATTCATTATATAATCCCTCCGTAGAGCTTTTATTTTGCTGCTACATCAGCATGACCAACGTGAAGAAGTCATTTTCAGCAATTTGTTGTTGCAGTAGGACTTTCCAGGGTGAGTGATGATGTTAATTTTCTCAGGTGCACCATGGGCAGTGAGGTAAATGATACACTGATAAGGATGTTAGGCTTAACTATGGATCAGAAACATTGAGAGAGTGAAGAGGTTATTTGACATATTGTATTGGTACAATCAAGCAATCCACATGAAATACAAAATGGGAAATAAGGATTCAAATTTCAGTGTAGCACATTGCAGCATAAACTAAGCAGAAACGAAAAGCAGCTCAGACGAAAAAAAAAGAGGGGAGTATAAAGGACAAGGGATGGGAAACATAAAACAGACGTAGTGAGACATCCCATCCCATCCAACCCCACCCAAGAAGCTGTTAAAATCATATGTATCTTTCTCTGCTTCTTGCCTCCTGAACAATATGGTACTAAGTTCAACCTGTAGTCTAAACCAAACAACAATTAAAATACACCTTCTAGGAAGTACCTTTCTACTAACCTCCCCAACTGAGGATTGTGTAAACTCAGGCAGAACATGAACAACCCTAAGATGAAGTAACCCTGAGTATACCACCTCAGTCAGGACCAACACAATCTCTTATATAAGTGGACCCAGCTGCTCCTTTAGCTCTTTTAGATCCTAGGACACTACTCTGACATAAAACTCTAAAATAAACAAATCAGGTTGAGTTTGTGATTTCTAACTTCAGTTGCTTTTTAGATAGAAACATAATATGTCCGCTGAAACGTGGTAAAGCCTTTTGTCCACAACCATATAACTTATAAATTGATCGTATTTTTGCTTAGATAAAAGAAATACTTTGGTGCTTAGACCACGTTTGGGAAATAGTTCAAAATAAATGCTTTTGAGGAAGTTTGTGACTATCTGAACGGGCAAGGCAAACACCAACCTTCACCCTTAAGTACAGTATTTCCTGCTAGCTGATACCATAATACATATTTTCCCCCAAACATTCCCTCTTTTACAAGACATTTACGAAACATTGAACCTTGTTTCTGAGCTTGAACCTTCACATGATAAACCAAATAAAAACAGACACAACAACTTTTCAACTTGCAGGACTTCAGGTTTCCTTCAAATAAAGGAGAAGGAGGTTAAAAGTGATATTTCAGCATTCACTAAGCCTGGTTAAAAATTGAAATTTTTAGTACATTTCTGCCTAACTCCTCTCTTCCTTTCTTAGTCTACCTGGTTCTTATATTAATATTTAAGTGGTCTCTTGGGTTAAAAATTTTCTTTGGGGATTCAATCCAATATATTGTCTTTTTATGCTGTAATAGAGTCAGTCACTCAAGCATGTAGCTGGATACCAAGTTTTCTATTAAAGCTGAAGTGTTGTTCTTTTTCACATCCAAGTTTATGTATAAATTGTCTTAAAAGATAAGACATGCGTCTGACGAAGTGGGTATTCATCCACGAAAGCTTATGCTCCAATACATCTGTTAGTCTATAAGGTGCCACAGGACTCTTTGTCGCTTTTTACAGATCCAGACTAACGCTGCTATCCCTCGGATACTTAAAAGAGATACAGCCTTCTACTGCAAACTTTCCTAATCATCCACTTTGATTTTCTTTCACCTGTTTCAACAGAACAGTACAGTCCAACTTCTGGTCTGCTTTACAAACACCAAAATGATATAAAAAATACACGTAGAATAAGATCTTAACACCTTAAGACAATGCTCCTGCTCTGAATGTTGCCTGTCAATTGTCAATTCAGAAGCTCAGTTGGTTTGAACACTAGAAGTAGAATAAATTTCCCACCGGATTGGTGAAATTTTCAGTGTTTTAGGCTCAATCTTTACTGTGAGCCTGAGGGAAAGCATTCAGGCTCGCAAAGAAGAGCACCATACCAGTATCTAAAGCTTAAAAGTTCCGAGGGGATTGTTTATCAGTGTTTGTAACACTGGTGAAAAGGTTCACTGCAGCTGTAATTAAAAAAGCCTCAGGAGGCTTTGTATTGTAAGACTGGTAAAGCTTCTGGTGTGATATTTGTTAAATATCTGCTTCATGATGCTGGCTGTATTTGGCTATAGTTTAATATTTAAACTGCATCTACTATATTACTCTACACTTCATAGCTTTAATGAGTAGACAATCCTCATATTTAATCCAGATATAATCCTAGAATTAAATTCTGGCAAAATGGGTGTAAACTTTTTGCTAAAAATTGTGAGGGTTTTTTGGCCAATTCATGTATTATAATTTTTAAATCTCTTTCTCTCTAATTTTCCATTTTTCAAGAAATTTCAGGTTACTGAAAATTATTCAAAGCAAAGCTGCAAAACGTAATCCTTTTTCACTTCAGTCACTTCTCTTGAGGAGCTAGCCAATAACCTGATAGGGGTCACGCTCAAGGCGTGTTTCCTGTTATTATTGGGCTTAGCTTTTCCCTGGTTACGTTTCATCCCATTTCTCTAAATAATACCCCCTTTGTTTTGTACTATTATAAATACATCCACCCTTCAAATATTTGTAAGTAGTTATATACCCACTTTAGATTCCGATCCTGAAAACATATATGAATATATGTGACATTACTCACAGGAGTAGCCATCTTGAAGGCAGCCAGAAATGATTAGCAGAGTCATCTATGGAGGCTGTGTGTCTAATGGCTAGGACACTGGACTAGCAGTCCATATCAGTGCTGCTGACTCATGTGACTTTAAAGAGTTGAGGTAACTTGTCTGTGCCTCTTGTTTTCCTTCCCAGGTCAACTGTACATGATCGAGGCCAGTGATTGTCTCCCACTATGTGTTTGCACAGTGCCCAGCAAAATAGGATCAAAATCTCATTTGGGACTTCTAGGCGATACTGTCATACAAATAAAAAATAATTTAAGAGTAAAGATTAAAATTATCAAGTACACATCATTTTGCTAAGTGATGACATATGCCCCAGGGCTGCAAACACTTCAGTGTGTAAGTAGCTTTATTTCTTTGAATAGCCCCATTGAAATTTGATAAACAAATAATACATGAATATCCAATATGGACTGGGAATAATCAAAATTTGGCCTCTATGTTATCTTGTGGCAGTCAGTTCCACAGCTAAAATAATGTGTTGCATAAAAATGATTCTCTTTTCTTTTATAACTTATGTTTTGTTGTTTTCAATTTTATTTAATATCCCCTTCTTTTTCTTGTATTATAAGAGGCTGCCACATTAACTTCTCTGTTCCACTCACTGTTTCGTATTCTCCTATCATATCCCTTCTTATTTATCTGCTCTCTAAATTAAACATTCCCAGCACTATTTGCTACCGTATGGGTGTGCTGTGAAACTTAATTATTAATTAATTATAATATACTTTGATTTCCTTATATGGAAGGCATTGCATCAAAATATTATTATTATAAATGGTTGTAGACGGCCATCATCTCTATAGCTTAAATACCATTTATCCAAGCCATGCTCAGATATGACTTTTATCACTATAATATAACTACCTATTACTTAGATACATATGCATTTCTATTAATCCTTCCTCATTAACCTTCCCTGCCCAATCTCCCAGCCCCTGGCCATCCCTCATTTATTATGGGCCAGAATCCTCATGGCTCTCATAGAGGTGCAGTGCAGGGAAGAGCTTACAAGAATTCAGATGCTGCTGTCCACAACCCTCTGGAGATACAGATGAAGTAGAAAAGTACCCTTCCCTATTCCCCTAGTGACTTGTGGATCTGGACTAACATGCATCCGGAGGCAGATAACATACCATAGGTGCAATCCCAGCCACACTGAAGTTAATGGCAAAGATCCCATTGACTTCAGTGGTCCAAGATTTCAGTTCATTAAGGAGTATACTAATGTGCATGTTCCCGCTGTATGCTGGGGAGTTCAAGAAGGCATTTTCCATGAGTCTGAGTGAATCTGGTGCCTTTCCTGAGTTACTGCAGTATGTGGCTAATTGGCATTATCTAGTCCTATTGCTCTTCTTGGCTGAATTCCATCTAGTTTCTCAACACTTCTCCAGTACTGAAGTGTCCAGAACTGTGTTCAAGTTTCTACTAGTCAGTGTGGCATCACCAGGGTAGCACTGAGATGGAACTATCCTCTCCTTGGTTCCTGTAACAAAATGACTTTTGCCTTTGTATAGTTATTGCTTTAATATATGCTAAATAATGCAGGAGTTATGGATAAATCCCTTCAAGTCCAATTCAGCTGGTTGGATTTACTCCAAATAAATCTGAATCTCACATTTAAATGTCAGCTAAAAAAACAAGTCAATCCTATGCAATTTACAGCCAGATTCTAAGGATTTTAAGATTTTGAGTAAGCTACTAACATTTTTTTTAACATCAAACTACATATCCCACTTCATGGGGACTATATCCCTCTGCAGCTGTTCTGTTTCTTGTTTTGCATTATTACTCAGTTAAAACGTTTTATAGGAAGTACTCCAATCAATATTAATCCTTTTAAATACTGCATTCCACCCTCCGATGCATTTTGGGGCCAATTTGCTGTGGTTTCATGAACAATTTATAATTGAAATTGGCAGAATTTACTCCAAAAGGCTTAATGAAGTAAAAATTTGTAAAGCACAGAGATTTCCTATTCATCTTATTACATTCACTAATTGTCATACCTTTAATTAACCATCTTCCAAAAAAAATAATTAGTTAACTTTCTTCATTATCAAAAATATGGACCTTATCAATAGGAGAGATTTTCATTAGTTAAATTATTATATTCTAGTTAAGGAAGAATACCTACATTTTTAAGAACAAGTAATTTACATGTTGATTATCAATAGAACTGGGTAAATAATCCTAAATCAATAATTATTAATCCATTAATTTTATGCTCATGAACTGTTTGACCAGCAACTTCTGAGTTTTTCAGATTTATTCACTGAAATTATTCTCTGAATAATTTGGGCAAATAATTGTTTTTCTGTAGATTGTTTACAAGCAAATGGGAACTCCAAATTTATCCACAGAAAAATGTAATTTCTGAAGGTATGGAGGAATCTGAATGCAAGAACTTTTTTAATCTGATCTGGACACAGAAACAGCATCATGTGACCTATATGTCCAATGAAAACTAATCAACTAGGGTCAGTTTATGAAGTCCTTACTCCCACTTGGTGAGTACTTAACTAACACACAAGTAGTCCCACAGAAGTTCATGAAATCTCTGCCCTAATATGGAAGGGCATCCTACATTAGATGGGATTAAAAAAATATTTTCAAGAGGTATAAACCCTCAAGCTTCAGCATATAAACCTCTAGGTGACAGACTTAAGACAAAACTTCCTCCATAGGCAGCTTATTCCACATTTCTTTATTACAGAGTTTCTTGGACCTTCTTCTGAATTATCTTTCTGTGGTTCAGTGGTTTCTGTTGGAGGCAGAATGCTGGATTAGATGTATTTCTAGACTGATCTAGTACATGATTTCTATATTCCTAGATGTTTGTCTAGGTCTCCTAGCCAATAACCACTGTATTCTCATGAGTGCCCCCAATGCAATCCTGCTTTCCTCTCCCTTTATCCCTATATGGAGCACGATCATTTTGTACAGGTCTCATTGGAACTGGCTATTAACAATGTTTATGTGTCTTCTCCTTTCTTAAATAGTCCCTTTATTACGTTTTAAACAAAGTGTGCTCCAGCCCACACCCAGTTATCAACACTTTAAAACCATCTGCTTTATTGAAAGCACAAAATCTGATTTCTCATCCTCCTCAGTCACTGAAAATACAGATTTGAGTCCACTGAGTCTGTAAGACAAATTTGTATTTTATTTGAGGATGAGGCTGGGTTAGTATGCAAGCAGAGAAAAAGCATAGAGATTTGTCCTCTGGGTTCAAATCCCAAACCCAGCATGACATTTATGATATAACACTTGCCTAACAGAGCCTAAATTTCAGAGGTAAAGTGAAGGAACAAGAGAGAAAGAGAATTGCCCTAGAAAATGACTGATATTCTCTCTTATATTGTATTCCACTGCTGGGCTCACAGATCACAACTCTCCTTGGTTTTCCATTTCACCATACAGGCAATTCCTGCTGAATGAATTTAAGAGCTTCAGCTCTTTTGATGTGGTAAGAACTTTCTTATGATATCATGACAGTGTGAAGTGGGAATGTCACTTATTTTGAAACCATCAAATCTGAATGGGCAATACTAGGATTGTATTCTGCAGACATCAAGTTGAGTCCTGAGCATCTAAAATTTTGGGAGTAATCAGGCCTCGGATGTTTGTCTGAAATCACCTGTGGCTATAAGTACAACAGAGCCACAAGGCTCATCTGGAAAGTGAAACCAGCCAATCTGGTGCTTGCCAGTTCACTGAGTGTGATAAGCTAACTCCTTACTTTATCAGAGCATTTTCTTTTTAATAATATTGAAATATAGTTGTCACCAATAAATCTGATAACAATTTAAGCCATAAAATGATGTCAAAAGGACCATGACATTGGCTTATTAATGTCAAATTAACCACATTTCACAAAATGAGGCAAAATATCCTATTGTAAACATCTATATGAATGATTAAGTTTCATCAAGAGAATTTGACGGACTTTTTGCACAGCTGTAATTGCAGCCAAAATTTATAAACAGGGATTAAGTATATGAAGATATTGATGTTGCTTGATGTATATTGATTTCAAAACTATACTTCACAAGCAGGCGTTCTGAGAGAATTTTCTTCTTCAGAGAGGATCTTCCACACCAGATAATATCTTATGTATTATATAGCATTTTCCATCTAGGAACCTCTGTGTTTTGCAAACATAAATTAGTTCGGCTACACGATATCCTTGTGAAGCATTATTATTCTCAGGTTACTGGTGAGGCAACTGAGACTGATGTCAGTGATGTAGCCATAGTCTCCTAACTCCTAGTCATGTGTCTAACCAGCCTCTGGCATGTCCCTTCCCTCACATGAAAGCAAGATATAAGATTTTAGAAATATTGTGGAATTTTGAAGTACTGAATCACTGAATTTCTGAATTTGAAGGGAAAAATGCCATTAATGTCAACAGCAGGACTTTTCATTACTAACATCTAATTGGAACAGTTTTCTAGAGCCTTCCTTTCAAGACAATTCAGGTCAGGTCTGCATTTCCCAAAGTTGTTAATATTTTCTTTTCCCCTTGTAGATCACACATATGCACAAACTCTATGAATTCTTACTTATTACTTTACTAGGGTAAACGGCCCTTTTCATTGGTACAGTTGAATTTAATGATAATGTGTCCAATACTTAATGTCATAAGGAAGTTTAATAGTGTTACTAGTCATATCCTTAAAAGATAATAAACAAAGGCTTATGAAATTCAGAGCTCATATGAGGTAATCAGATTATGTTGCTTTAGAGTTGGTGATGGGTTTTCTTTTCATTTATGGATATGCTTATAGTTTTATGGCCTGAAAATGCATTTAATTCTGTTCTATTTTTAGGGTGATATAAAACAACTGAAGGTGCAGGTGCAGGCAAAGTTTTATGTGTAAAACTAAACAGAAGCTTGGGCTTTATTCTGGTTTTAATGAGTTGGTGGAAAAATAACTGTATTTGATTTCAGAGTGGTAGCTGTTATTCTGTATCAGCAAAAACAACGAGGAGCCCTTGTGGCACATTAGAGACTAACAAATTTATTTGGGCATAAGCTTTTGTGGGCTGTAACCCACTTCATCAGATGCATGGAGTGGAAAATACAAGAGCAAGTATAAATACATGAAAGGATGGGAGTTGCCTTACCAAGTGTGAGGTCAGTCTAATGAGACAATTAACAGCAGGATACCAAGGGAGGAAAAATAACTTTTGAAGTGGTAATGAGAGTGGCCCTTTTCTGACAGTTGACAAGAAGGTGTGAGTAGCAGTAGGGGGAAATTAGTATTGTGGAAATTAGGTTTAGGTTTTGTGGTGGCTCAGCCACTCCCAGTCTTTATGCTGGCCTAATCTGATGATGTCGTTTGCAAATTAATTCCAGTTCTGCAGTTTCACGCTGGAGTCTATTTTTGAAGTTTTTTTGTTGAAGAATTGCCACTTTTAGGTCTTTGGGGAATTTTGCCTTAACTTGAAAGTATTTTTCATTGGTTAAAATTGATTTTTTTAGCTTGGGAAAGCAAAAATGTTTATATTACAGTGGAAGAAGGAACTGAAGGTCAAGGATGTTTGATGCAGTACATCTTCTGAAGCTGAATTCAGATGCATTTTTTGTGGCATGGACGCAAACAATAGGGAGAATGCAGAGGTAGATCAGAGCCCAGTGGTGGAAGGATATTCTTTTTCTTTTGTTTAATGATGTTCTGTTTCCTTACACCACTTTTAAGAGTGATTTTCTTCATTTTAAAGATAGATTAGGTAATTGTGGGAGGCTGTGATGGAGAAAGTGAGCTTTTATTGCTTTAAGTGTAGAAGACTTGGCTGCAGAAGCAGCATCAGGAATGGGTGAGATCCTGACTCCCGCTCCAGCATATTTATGCTGGGTAAAGGGGCTGTAGCCATGTAAAGGCAGATGATGTAGGAGACAGCTATAAGACTGCCCTTTGAGGACCCCCTTGTAAATCCTTGCATAAAGAGGTGTGTCAGTGTGTGAAGAGTATGTCTGGGTAGGGCCACAGCAGGTAACAACGCAGAGATTCTGGAACGTGCTGCAGGCCATAGAGGGTAACTGGGAAGACACTGCCATAAAATGGACAGGACTCTAGGCAGTCTAAATTAGAAGAGGTGACCTTTACAGCGGCTAGATTTTTGCAGGCTCAAGAGAGTGCAAAGGTGGCTTACAGGTTCTCACCCATGTATAAAAGTCAACACTTTGGTTGAGGCACATGCATAGTTATAATTCATTGTTCCTTTTCAGAACACGATTAGGGTGTGTATCAGTTCCAGTTGTTGGTATTGTAACGTGTCAAAAACAAAGCATTATCCAACAGGTGATTTTATAGTGTTGTTACATTTGTTCTTCCATAGAAAGATAAGATTGCATATAAAATCCTGTTTACTATTTGTTTGTTTGTTTCCCCTGGCTATAATACATATACATGTTTTTCCTGTCATTTTAAAGTGATTAATAGGTGCTGATTATGGCTCCTCTAATTGTTCCAGAGATCCCCCTTAAAGTTATGAGTTGGTATATAAGCACCCTTTGGGTGACCTGCTCCAATGTTATTACACCAACCAGCTATGTGTGGCAGTGAGCAGCCATGGTTCTTCATCTTTTTGTACTCAAAAGTTCCAAAATTTTGATCTCCATGTTTACAGACATAGCCCTACGTAACTCAAACCTGCAAAGTGCTGAACAGGTGGACTCTAATCCAGCAAAGCACATAAGCATATGCTTAACTTTCCAGAATGTTGGTAACCACATGGATGTCAATATGTACATTTTAATGCCATTATGCCTTGTTCTACAGTCTCAGGGACTGATCAGTTTTTGAGAAAAGCTACCAAAATATACTGGGCACTAGTCTGTCCCAGTGTGGAAAATCCCCAAGATTAGGATACAATGAGAATGAAATGAAGTAATAATCATACACATGCCAACCAATCACCATCAGCTGTGAACTCTGTTGCCCTACCATTTGTAATGGGGGAAAGAAAATAATTGGCATCATCAGTCTTCTTCTTTCACATGCCTTAAAAACAGTAATGTTAACTGTTCATGTAAAGGTTGGCAATCCATTTAATCATTTCAGGTAAGACAGAGTGGATGGCAGAGATACCACCAGGATATGATCTTGTGGTACATTAGCTGATGAGGTGTTCCAGAGTGTGAAGTCCATTTATGCAGTCATAAATAGAATTGTGTCACAGTCCCCATTTACAGAGAAGATATGTAAATCAGTCTAGGAATGTAGGTAGGATGCTCGTGTTAAATTACTATTAAATCTTGTAGTCTTTAGTTAGGCAGATCTCATGTTGGGGTTGCCAGAGTAAGGATTTGAGGATTTGGCCTTGGATATTTTAAAAGGGCTATGCTGCAATACTGCTTTCTACAGATAGCAATACAGTGAGGTCTCTAGAACTGACATCTGATGTGCTACCTGCAAACATTTGTTATTTGTGCATTTAAATGAATTTTGAGGAGAGAAACCATCTTCATTTTTTTATGCTTTAATTGAAGTTTTCATTTCAAAATCCTAGGCAGGGGTTGGGGAAGAGTGAGAGGTTTAGAGTAGCATCTGATTTGTCCGTAGATTCAAGGATTTTAAGGCCAGAGGGGGTGATGATGTTGATCATATAGTCTGACTCCCTGCCTAACACAGGCCAGAGAATTTTACCCAGAGATTCCTTCATCAAGCCCATAACTTCTAATTAGCACATATCTTTAAGAAAGCTATTTGGTCTTGATTTTAGAACTCTAGGTGACAGAGAATCTACCATATCCCTAGATGGTTAGTTACATTCACTGTTAAAATATTATTTCTAACTTGGATTTCTCTAGCTTCAGCTTCCCATTGCTGGATCCTGTTATGCCTTTGTCTGCTGGACTGAATAACCCTCTACTACCAGAAGTTTTCCCCTCCCATGCTAATTTGTAGACCATGATCATGTAACCTCTTATCCTTCTCTTAAAGAAAGCAAATAGACTGCATTTCTTTAGCCTTTCACAGACAGGGGGGTCCAGATTTCGAATAATGCTTTTAGCTTTTTTATAAACCCATTTTAAATTGTTAATATCTTTTTTAAAGTATGGCCATAATGTTCCAACAGTGGTCTCACTAATGCTGTACAGTTATGCTGCAAGAGGAGATTTCCTGCATTGCTATCTCTGTGGAGGGGTCTATGCTTTTCTTTTTCCACAGCTGGTCATTCTCATCTTCTCTAGACTGCTTGTGATTTTCTCATTAAGGGCTGGGCAATTTCTCAGTTAGTATGGCTCATTTCTCTTTAAACTGGATTTATTTTAGCTGTAGAGAACTGTTTTTTTTTTGTTTCCTGCAACCAGCTGTTCTGTTGAGCATCCAATATTGATGTCAATATACCAAAAGTCAATGTATCCAGAGACATAAGCTAACCACAAGTTCCCATTCAGATATATTTTATGGATCCTGAAGTAAAGCAGTCATACACTCTTATTCCATTATACTTCTGTACAAGGTGAGCTACTAATAGAGAAAACACAACCTAAGAAATAGCAGACAAGAATATCAAATAATTACAGTGTTAATTCACTATATATCAGCAAACCTTCTTAACCAGGGATCTAAACTTTTCTAAGTTAAAACATATAATGAAAAGATTTTGTCCTGTTTTAATAACAGTTTTACTAATAAAATTGTGCAGATTGACAGCAAACTTTGTCAAATAATGTCATAAATTAAATCCCATTGTTACTTTTGAAATCTGAAATACATCCAGATGTATAGTCTTTAAATCCCTTTCATTATTGAGAAACATCATCAGATCAAGTTAAGGGCCCAGAGAGCTTAAAATGAGAACACAGAGACAGCTGAGAAGTATGATCTATTGCCATATCCATCTACAGATCTCTGTAGCTTCAAGCAGGAGCCTGTCATAAGGAGTTTGATCAAAGACATTCTAAAAGTCAAATAAATTAAGGCATTTAATTAAACAGTCTCTCCCTCTCTCTCTCTGCTACACACATATATTCATTCTGCTTATAATAACTAAACATGTGCTGTGCTGCAACATCCTGACCTTCAATGTATTAGTCTTCATTGCCCACATTAGAAATATCACCAGATAAGCCTAACTTTTTTCCTGGATTAATTCCTTTCTGGAGATGTGTATATTATAACAGTATCTGCTAATTTTATGATTGTTTTTTTCCAGTGGTTTGTAAATTTTCTATATATTTGCTTAGCACATACAATCCCAAAAATAGATTGTAAGGTCTACAGGGGACCAGGCTTCCTTTTACATTTGTGCAGCACATAGAACATTGTAGAAGCTGTAAGAAATAATAATATATAATACAGTGGAATAAAACTAATGATGATTTTCAATTTGTTATAAGAATGCAGTACAAATGGAAATTTATTGTTAAATCATTTCATGGAATAAAAATATTAATGACGGGCCAAGTTTTCTAGCTCCTACTGTGGGCGCTAAAAGCCTGATAGTGCAGGCTGTTGTTCTTCCTCAAGGAGTTCATATGTAATTGCAGAGTGGAGGTGTAATAATTGATCCTACAAATTTCTCCTAATTGTGAAGCTGTCACGGGGTGCTCTGATCACTACTTCAGCATCCCCTTTTGGCTGTGGCTATGGTTGCTCACTGCCTGCTTCTCAGTCTCACTTTTCCGGGACTTGACTTCTCTCAGTTCATTCCTTGGCCCTCCAGCCAGGTCACTGTAGTTGTCTCCTTATGAAGAGGTGGGATGGGGTGAGTGACAAAGTCTCTTAGGACCCACTGTCCCAGGCAGTCTTTCCTTTCACTGTACCTTACTAGTGCCACTTGCCCAGTGGCTGGGGTGACCTTTCCCCAAAAGGACAGTTATTACCATCTAAGAGACTGCCAAACAGTTTTGTTTGTTTGTTTGTTTTTCCTTCTGAAGACTCTCTACAGCTAAAGGCAAAGGCCTGATAGTCAAAAAAGAGATCTTGGAGTCATTGTGCTCTGATAGCATCCTCTCAATGTGCAAAGTCAGTCATAAAAGCTAACAGAATGTTAGGAAGCATTAGGAAAGAGATAGATAATAAGACAGAAAATATCATATTGTCATTATATAAAACCATGGAATGCCCACACCTTGAATGCAGTATTAAAATTGGAAAAGTACAGGGAAGGACAACAACAATGATTAGAGGTTATGGAAGAGCTTGTATATGAGGAGAGATTAAAAAGTCTGAGATTGTTAAGTTTAGAAAAGAGACAAAATGGGATATGACAGAGGTCTATAAAATCATGCATGGTGTGGAGAAAGTAAATTAGGAAATGTTATTTACTCCTTCACACAACACAGGAACCAGGGGTCACCCAATGAAAGTAATAGACAGCAGGTTTAAAGCACACAGAAGGAAATACTTCTTCACACAGCTGTGTATATCTCTCTGTCAGTGTTATAAAGGGTGGACAATTTATGAGATTACCCTGTATAAGCTTTATACAGAGTAAAACAGATTTATTTGGGGTTTGGATCCCATTGGGCATTGGGTGTCTGAGTGCTAGAGACAGGAGCACTTCTTAAGCTGTTTTCAGTTAAGTCTGCAGCTTTGGGGCATGTGGTTCAGACCCTGAGTCTGAGTAGGAGCAGACTGGCATGTCTGGCTCAACAAGGCAGAGTTCTGGATGCCCAAACTGACAGAGAAAACAGGCTCAGAGGTAGTCTCAGTACATCAGGTGACAGTCCCAGGGGGGTCTCTGTGACCGAACCCATCACGCAGGGTTCAAAAAAGAATTAGATAAATTCATGGAGGATAGGTCCATCAATGGCTCTTAGCCAAGATGAACAGGGATGCAACCATGTGCTCTCAGTGTCAATAAGCTTCTTACTGCCAGATGCTAGGACTGGATGACAGGGAATGGACCATTCAATAAATGCCCTGTTCTGCCATTCCCTCTGAAGCATCTGTCACCAGCCACTGTTGGAAGACAGGATACTAAGCTAGATGAACCACTGGTCTCATCCAGTATGGCCATTCTTATGTTCTTCTGAACAAGCGTTGTTGTTAAAATGAAAAACTTACTTAATATTTTACATTGCAGAAGTCTTAACTATCTTTCCTTCTTTTCTGTGTCTTTAATAAAAAGTTTAAAGGATTTTTAATGGTGTGTTTTCCATGGTACCAAGCAAATACCCAAATCCCAAACTCTGTTTAATGCTGCTTAATGTTGGACAGTAACTGGGTTAGATATTCTACCTAAATTAATACAATTGTTCCACACTGGCTTCTGCAATAGCACACTTGCTTCTAAACAAGTGCTAATCAATGTACTTTCTGGATATCGACTTGATCCCATAAGGATTGTGGAACATTGTCTACAAAATTGGAATAAAACAAAAAAGGAGATGGTCAACAACTAAATTTTACATGGGAAAAGACTGACTTTGGCAGAGATTTACATCAGGAAAATCCAAAGGAAGTGTTTTGTTTCAGACAGTTCAGCATCCATCCATCCATGGAAGTTATAATTCCAGGGTCCTCATGCCTGCCATTTCCCCGTATATGTCCTGTTTCCAGGCTGGACTACATTTCCCATGATGTATCTCCCTGTCAGTGATCTGCCAGGTACATCACAAGATGGCGCTCTCATTTCTGGCACTCTCATTTCCAGTCTCTGATAGAAACTGGCAAGAGAATTATCAAAACAGCTCAGAAACTTTCATATCTTCTTTAACTATGACAGTAACAATGCAAGTAGATTTGAAGGTTTTTTTTCCCTTCCCTGAAGTGCAAGTTCATCTGACCTTACATATACTTATTTCTATGTTTTCTTATTGTGTGTTTAGTCTATTCTAGTCTTTAAAGTGTTTTTTTTTAAATAAATTTGCTATCCAAACATAAGCCCTGTTAGTATCTGAGGGTACGTCTACACTACCTGCCGGATCGGCAGGTAGTGATCGATCTATCAGGGATATATTTATCACGTCTATGTATTTATCTGCTGTTGATTCCAGAACTCTACCGCGGTAAGAGGCAGAAGCAGAGTCAATGGTGGAGCAGCAACAGTTGACTCGCCACTATCCTCACAGCCAGGTAAATCAACCTAAGATACGCCGACTTCAGCTACGACCCCCCCCAGCATAGACCTAGCCTGAGAAGAGATACCAAACCTGTCTGAAAATACATAAATGTTAGGTTTAGTACCTAATTTCAGTACAAATGGTCCGAGCTGAAATATTTTTCTCAGTTCATGAAACTCTTCTAGAAAAATAGTAATATTAATATTCTATTGAAAAGAATACAAATTTCACCTGAGAATTAACTTCAATAATTAGGACAAAATAATGCTTGTGGCATGCTTTATTAAACTTAAGTTGATTGTAGATAAACTATTGCATAAATATTTATTAAGCTGATATTTCTCCTCACTGATAGCTTTAAATACATTTTGGTATCAGAAGTGAATAATACTGCTACCTGGTTTCCATGGTACCAAAGCAAACTCACTACAATACAATCTGACAGATAACACTACATTTAAAATACAGTTCAGCTATATTCTGCTGTCCTCTAAAAATGTAGACCTTATGATTCACACATCCTTTGTGTTTTGATAGCGAATCTTCAAAAGAGGGCATACTGAAGTTAGGAATGGGAATTGTCAATCTGTAGAGATTGTCAAGTTGTATACTACTATCCGAACTAGTCAGACTACCATGGTTGAATGCTGCTGCCTTTCAGGTTCTGATATAGGGGGCATGGTGGGGAAAAGGTGGGTGTGGCCAGAGCAATTTTGAACTCTGATGATCCCTGCCACTGCAACAACCTCTTAGTACCATTAATAGGTAGTGTAAAATACCTCTGGGGTTGCTCTAAACTACATCAGGAACTCTGCTGATACAAAACCAATCCATGAACCATGGAATTACAAACGGGTTCTTTGTGCTCTTACTTCTCAGTCATTCCCAGGGCGTATGGGCCACAACTGAGGATCTGGCCCAGTATTTGCTGACAATTACTGAGATACCGCAGTTAGCTCCCATTCTAAGTAAAGGAGAAATAGTGTGGTATTGAAGAAAGTAACTACTGATTTCTCAATGTCAAAAACTATGTGTGCACAACTGAATTGAGAGATATCAATTCACAAACTTAAGACTACATGAGCACAAGTCATGACCAATCAGGTTTTGAACTCATCTTGTCCAAGATGTCTAAGCAGTGTAGTGTTGTCCTAGCAAACCATTTTACAAGTGTATACTTATCAACTGAATATCATCTGGCCCACTACCATGCTTTTTTGAAGAGGCAAATAATATTGAATAGTCAAGTTTGGGTAAAAAAGTAGTCCATGAAATGGGCTATAGCCTGCCTTGGGAGGCATAAGCAGATATCCCTATGTTCAAATAAACAATAAAATTATAATCACCACAGGGGAAAAAAGTCAACGGATCCTTCTTATCCAAGGGCTTATCAAAGGTTCTCGTTCTAGCTACCCAAAACCTACCTACCAAGGCTGTCCCCAGACATATTCTCTCACTGTCTGGACAGCTCACTTAAGCTTGAAATTTCCCTTTTATTTTCTCCTTTTTCATTATTGAGTGTAACCTGAGGGGCCCTCCTTCCACGACTGACTGCTCAGTTTAGGCTGTTGTTGCAGAATGGTGCTGGCATAATGTCCTATACTCACGACCATACATTAACCCAATGCCATGGCCCATTGTAGGCTTTCACAGTAATTCAGACAAAAAATTGGCTGTTCTTGAAACTACTCCCTTACTCATACTTCACAATTTACAAAAGATTGATGCACCTGAATTCAACCAACTTAACATATGTAATATAAGATTGACTTTGGTAGAATTAACATGTTCTGCAGCCTCCTCGTAAGCACACCCAATAGGAAGTAGATGATAAACTTTAGGAATTTTTACATTTTTAACTAAATTAGACCCATGTGTAATATCTAGCACCCAGGGATACATCATACATATCCTGGAAATGTGAGATGTAATGTCACATTCCTTAGAAACTACTACTTCATAAGTACAGGTTTTTCAACCTAGATGAAGAAAATAAGCAATAATAATATTTAGCAGATACATTTGTACACTCTATCTTGCATTTATATTAGGGAAGTGCAAGGTGCTGAGGTCTGTGAATGCCCTTATTTCCTTTGGTCACTTGTCTCCCCCTTCGTCCCCCCCACCCCCAAATCTCTGTCTTCTGCAAATATGAGTTGTTTTATATTAAACATTTAGGTTATGACTTGTGTACACAAGATTGGCTGAATAGTTAATATAGTGGGTTGGCTAAACTGTTGAATAAAGATACCTCTTTTTAACAGAAAATAGCTTTTTGATAAAACTTATTTTTTGTGAACAAATGTGCATTTTTGTTGGCACACATGCTTGGCCTGTATGCAAGCTGACAAGAAAAGGAGACTTCTTCCCTACAGACAATACAGCAGATGTGCAGCTGCTTGATTGAGGCTATTTAAACCTATGACTGAAGTAGACCTTCATGTTTCTTTTGCAGGTTTTATGTGGGGTGAACTGGAGAATCTGTGCAATGTAATATCATCTGGTCTGTATCTGCCCCTTTCCTGGTGTATCTCTCCCCCACTTTTACTTATCTCCTGTGCACTACAGCAAACAGATCCTCCTATCCCCAGTGCAGAGCTCCATGTCAGGCAGGAGACATTCCCTACCTGCATGATCTCACATATCATATTCTTTCCTGCATGGTGGAACTGCTCTGGTAACCTGCAAAGGGACCCTCTAAGGCCATGAATGCAAAGCAAGAGTTGCCTCTTACTTCTAATAAAGATTACTAAAATGATTCTGTATGCTAACCTTGCAAAGGCATTCTGTTCTAAATTAGACGTACAGACTGAGGCATACAGTAGTCAAAAACATGCCTAAGTAGACACCAAATATAGACAAATGTAAAGATTAAACACTGACCATATTTTCAGAAGTATTGATGTACAAACTTCATCCGCAGCTAGCTCTGTATACACAGGTCTGTGGAATGCAAATAGAATATGAAATACACTCCATTGCCCTGGTCCTATGTAAATCTGCCAAAGGACCAACCTCTCACTTAATTCATATGGCTCAAATATTGTGCAGATGGCAAGAATTGTGCAGATGGCACAAACACTGTGCAGATGTTTATATAAGGGCATTTTCTTCTCAGATGTTTTCCCTGTGTCTGAAAAGAGCTGCACTATAAAAATTTTTCTCTCTCCCTCACAGTTCTTAAGGAGCCTGCTTTAACTTCTAGGTCAGTATATATCACATCAGCTTGCGAAACCTGCCAACTTTGCTATTATGAAATATATTGTTGTCAAGTGACACACAACAATTAGCAATTCCCCATGCACCTCTGGCCATTTCAAGTTTCATCCTCTCTTATGAGTGTTAGATCTTGTCTGTTACAGCTATCCCCTATTCCATTTTGTTTTCTTGCAGCTGTCCCCATACTCCATTTTGTTCTCCTCCTGTGGCCGACCCTTCCCTGGCTGTTAAGTTGTTTACCAAGAGCCATTGCCCTTCTCAAAGGGATGGCCACTTGTGCTAAGTGGGACCACTGCCCTGTTCAAAGGGTTAGTCCTGTTATCACCTTGTTAAACCTGGGCTC
>NC_133771.1:74003070-74233832 GCF_003597395.2 Chelonoidis abingdonii
TTTTTAGAAGGTCTCTTTCTATAAGTCTAAAATATATAACTAAACTATTGTTGTATGTAAAGTAAATAAGGTTTTTAAAATGTTTAAGAAGCTTCATTTAAAATTAAATTAAAACGCAGAGCCCCCCACCCAGACCAGTGGCCAGGACCCAGACAGTGTAAGTGCCACTGAAAATCAGCTTGCGTGCCGCCTTCGGCACATGTGCCATAGGTTGCCTACCCCTGTTCTAGATGTATTGAGCCTATACATTCTACTGCTGGTGTATGTATGCCCAGTGCACTCTAGTTGGTGACTTTTGCAAGCAGTACCACTAGGTGGCACATGTGCCCCGGGTCTCCTCATGGTCTCAGGTAAGGGCATAAAAGGAGCATGACCTCTGCCTCCCTCTCCGTTTTGTGCATGCCTGTGTGTAATATCTAAAGTAGTGGGGAAGGTGGGAGGGTCATGGAATATATATGTGTACAACACATTGTGAAGAACAACAGTTATTGTTTTGTGTCCTTCAAATAATTGTGCGCACATACATTCCACTGAATTGGAATCATCAGCAGTTCCCTAAGAGGTAGAGTGACTTTGGATCATCTGAACACAAATTGTAACACCAAATTGCCAAAGTCGGCATCGTCATGAGAGGCTTGAATGATAGCACAATTAGTGAAAACAAGTATGTGCAGATGACCACTTTGCTGCCTCACAGATATCAGGTGTTGGACCATTGCTCAGAAAGCCCAATGAAATGGACAGCACTGGTTGAGTGAGTGTTATTCTTGGTGGAGGGGAGGTGTTAGCAAAATTTTTGCAGAGTTTAATGCAATCAGAAATCCAATGTGAGATTTGCTGAATTGACACTGATTGAGTCTTCACTTTCTTAGCATAGGCTACAGAAAGCCAGGAAAAAAGTCCTGAAGGATCTAGTGCTGTCAAATATCAAAGCTCTATAAGTATCCAAGATGTGAAGTGTTTCTTCAGCTTTAGAAAAATGGAGTTTTGGAAAAAAAACCTGGCAAAAGAATGGTTTGCCTCAGGGTACGGCTACACTTGGAAATGTGCAGCGCTGGGAGTTACAGCTGTGGTCGTACAGCTGTGTAGGAACAGCGCTGCAGTGTGGCCACACTGACAGCTACCAGCGCTGCAGTGTGGCCACATTTGCCGCATTTGCAGCGCTGTTGGGAGTGGTGCATTGTGGGCAGCTATCCCAGCGTTCAAGTGGCTGCAACGTGCTTTTCAAAAGAGGGGGGTGGGGTGGAGTGTGACAGGGAGCTTTCAGGAGACAGAGAGAGTGGATTTTTGGAGCAGACACTGTGACAGCTCCCTGCCTTGCAATTTCAAAAGCGGGGGGTGGGGTGGAGTGTGACAGGGAGCGTCGGGGAGACAGAGAGAGCGGATTTTTGGAGCAGACACTGTGAGCTCCCTGCCTTGCAAATTCTGGCCATTTCCCCCACCCCTCTCTCAATCACTCTTAAATGTAAAAAGGCTTCAGACCAGATAAGCAGCTTCTCCACTCCCTCCCCCCCGCCAGGCTGTTTGTCTCCTCAAGCAAACAGCTGTGAACATTCCAAAGCCTCGGCTCGGCTCGCTCGCTGGAGCAAAGAGCAGCTGTGTCTGGTAGCTCCGGGGAGAACCTTCCGGTTTGTTGTAGACAGGAATTCTGGGATACCTCTTAATACCCTGGAGGCCAATAACAGCGCTGGTGAGTGTCCACACCTGATGAGCAGCGCTGCATCACCAGCGCTGGATTCGCTACACCCGTAGCAGACCAGGAGTACAGCCAGCGCTGCAGCCAGGGAGTTGCAGCGCTGGCTGAGCTTTGTAAGTGTGGACACCGAGTAAGTTGTAGTGCTGTAACCCCCTCACCAGCGCTGCAACTTGCAAGTGTAGCCAAGCCCTCAGACAGAGAACTGACACTACCTTCAGCATAAGTTTAGGGTCGCCTGTGGGAAACCTTGTCATTACTGGAAAACAGTGAAAGGAGGGTCAGCCAGGACAGCTTGAAGTTCTGAAACCCTTGATTGCCACCAAAAAAGCCATCTTCATAGATGTTCATTATAGTGATCTTGTAGCCGTAGGCTTGAAGGGGAGATCCTATAAATTTGGAGAGAACTAGACTGAGATCCCACACAGTGATAGGATCAGATGCAGGAGAGTAAAATTGAGCAGACCTTCCAATAATCAAAAAATGAGAGGGTGAAGCAAAAATTGAAAACCTATCTACTAACTGATGTAGCACAGAAATGGAAGCCATGGAAGCTCTCGTGGAACTAATTGAAAGGCTTGACTATTTAAGTTGAAACAGAGTGTCCAGGATGTATATAACCTCCATGTGAGATGCGATTATAAATGTTGAGACAGCACCCAAATTGAAAATAATTTCCACTTGCTGAGTACCAAGCACTAGTGGATTCTTTTCTAATGCTATTCTGAACCTCTCAGGAGCAAAATTTCTCATGAGAATTTAACCAGAGATCATTCATACAATAAGGTGGAAAGATTGGAGTTTGGGATGTACATACTTGCCTTGGTTTTAGTACAGAAGATCATCTCTAGTGATGAAGTTATCGACAACAGGATGGAAAACTGATGTAGGTCCAGATATCAGTATTGTCTAGGGCATGCCTGTACAAAAAGGATTAATGTTGCTTTGTCTCTTTTCATTTTCCTGAGTCCCCTTAGAATGAGAGGAATTGGAGAGAATGCATATAGGAGATGACTGGACCATAGAAGAAGAAAGCTAAATGTAATGGAACCTGGGCTCTGGCCTTCACTGGAGCAAAATCTCATGTACTTGTTAATAAAGTCAGTTAAACACAAGTCTATTGTTGGACACATCCAGTGGTAGAAATTCTGATGGAGAATATCCTTCCTTCCTGACTGTTCACATTGACGTACAGAAATCCGGCTGAGGGAATCCCCAGTTGTGAAAAGGTTAAAAGCCTTCAGGAAAACATTGTGACAAATGAAAAAATTCCACATGAGGATAGCTTCTTGACATAGTTGAGGAAATCTTGCCTCCTTGCTTGATCAGATAACACATGGCTATAGTGCCATCGTAAGAACTTGTACCACCTGGTTCTTGACGGTGGACTTAAACATCTCATAGGTCAATGAATAGCTCCAAACTCCAACACATTTATGTAGAGCAAAACTTCCAGGGGTGACCACAGAGTTTGTGTATGGAGTTGACCGAGTTGGGCTCTCCATCCTTTGGTAGATGCATATGTTACCAGAGTGATGGTCAGTTCTGAAGACAAAAAAGGAACTCCTTTGCACACATTGTGGGGGCCCAACCACCACTCAAGGGACGGAAGCACTCATGCAGATATGCAAATCTGCATGCCCAGAGTGTGCCTGGAATAACGATATACCAAATGGAGCAAGGGCTGCAGAAAACAAAGAGTGAAGTCTGGTATGTGAATTTACACATATGCATGAGGCCACGTTGCCTAGGAGCTGAAGGCAGACACACTCTATTGTTGTTGGGTTGGATCTGAAGCTTTTGGAAAGGAAGGCTATAGACTGATATCTTTCCTTTGGAAAGTAAGACGTGGTAGTCCTGGTATTGAGGTTTGCTCCTATGAAAATTAAGTGTTGGATCGGTCGTAACTGTGATTTGTCCAAACTGAGTTTCAGGCCCAGAAGGGAGAATAGATATGTGATGACTAGGATGTTTTTTTGGACCTGGTCATTTGATGCTTCATGAAGAAGCCAATCATCCAGGTAAGGATACATTTGAGAGCCCAAATCATGAAGGTGAGCTGCTTCTAATGTCATGCACTTGGTAAAGACCATTGGGGCTAAGGACAATTCAGAGAGAAGCACTCTGTACTGGTAAAGGTTGGTGCCTGCTATGAATCGAAGGTACTTCCTCTGGCAAAGATGTATTGTCATGTGGAAGTGTGCATCCTGTAAATCAAGGACAGCAATATCCAGGTTAGGGATAATAGAAGCAAGAGTGACCATCCTGCATTTGATTTTCTTGATGAAACTGGTTCAGGTTTCTCAGATCAAGAGTGGGATGGTGGCCACCAGATTTTTTTGGGACCAGAAAGTTCCATAAATAGAAGACTTTCCCTCCATGTTGGTAAGAAACTTCTGTTGTTCCCAATTAGAAGGGACCATAATTCTTGATGTAACATAGTCTCCTGAAAAGGGATAGGGAACGTGGGTTGAGAAGAAGATGGGAGGTGAATTGGATAACATATACCTCCTTCACTGTGTTGAGCACCACTTGTCTGATTTAACACTTTCCCAAGCACAGTGGAAGAGGGAGAGATGCATTCTAAAGGGAGAAAATATAGTCAGTGTGCTGTCCTTGATCAAGAAGTTAAAATGATTGCTTGGAGGCTGGAGCTCTCTGGTAAGAAGGACCTCCCACTAATGAAGATGGTTGACAATGTCAAAGAGGTTTTGACCATTTCTTAGAGGAATACTGTGACCGGTTGAAAAGAGGATGTGGAGTAACTTTGTGTTTCTTTTTGTAAATCAGAGTATAGAGTCCTAATGAACAAAGTGTGGCATGACAGGACTTGAGTGTGTGTACAGAATTATCCATTTTAGCAGTAAACAAATTAGAACCTTCAACAAAAAGCATGTACTCTGTGGTGTTCTGCAGTTTTCTTGGAATGTCAGAAACCTGTTGCCAGGAAGAACGCCACTTGGAGATTGCATTGGCTATGGAACACAAGTCTGTTTCAATGGCATCTATTGCTGCTTGAGGAGATGTACTAGCAGTACGAAGTCCCTTGGAAATCAAAGCTAAAACTGTTCCTTAAATTCTGCTGACAGTTTGTTAACAAATTTAAAGTCACAGAGAAATTAATAAAATTATATTTTGATAAAAAGAGCCATAATTAGGGACTCTTATTTGAAGAGTGATGGTGAAATAAACCTTTTGGTTGCTAAACCTCTGGGAGCCTATAATAAACCTTAGGAGGCTATAAATCCATCCTCTTAAATTCTGTATCTTTGTGAGTGGCTTTTGGGTGAGTTTGATGGGACTGCTCATTAGCAGCTGTGACCAACAAAGAATCAGGAACTGGATGTGTAAAGAAATAGTAAAAAATCTTGCTGAGGACTTGGTACCATCTCTCCATTCGCTTGGATGTAGGAGGTGTATAGTCAGAACCTGCCATAGAATTTTTGCTGGCTCCAGTAAGGTTTAGTTGATGGGGAGCACAACTCTTCCTAGGGCAGAAGTCTGTAAAATATTTAGGAGGGTGTATGGATTCTCTTGCACAAGTTCCACCTGCATCCCTAGAGAAGTGGCCATCCTCGTCATGAAGTCCTGAAAGGCTTTGAAGTCCTCTGGAGGAGGTGGGGAGATGAGGACTCTGGAATGATGGCCTCATATGATTAAGATGAAGAAATGTGTGTGTGGGGGGGGAAGATCTAAGGGTTTCTCCACTAATTCTCCCTTCTCCTTGGGGTCCACCTAAGTGGGTTGAGGGATGATAACAGGATGCTGAGGTTTCCTGTAGCAGGGTAGTAGGGAACTTTCTCCTAGAGTGTGGTGGTGATGAAGGTCTATAGCAGGAGTCGGCAACCTTTCAGAAGTGTTGTGCCGAGTCTTCATTTATTCACTCTAATTTAAGGTTTTGCGTGCCAGTAATACATTTTAACATTTTTAGAAGGTCTCTTTCTATAAGTCTATTATATATAACTAAACTATTGTTGAGTGTAAAGTAAATAAGGTTTTTAAAATGTTTAAGAAGCTTCATTTAAAATTAAATTAAAATGCAGAGCCCCCGGACCGCTGGCCAGGATCTGGGCAGTGTGAGTGTCACTGAAAATCAGCTCGCATGCTGCCTTCTGCACCCATGCCATAGGTTGCCTATCCCTGGTCTATAGTCTCTTGGAAATCTCATGACCCATCAAGTACATGGAAGGTGCTACATAGGCTGAGCCATCCATGGCAAGGGGGCCCCATGTTGGGACTTCTCTATAGGAAGACCAGCACTCACCTTTAGGTCTCATAGCTGTCAAAGACATGTAAATGTTTTAAGTTATCTTAAAGATTAGTCAAATTCCTCCCTTCCAGAGTCAGAAAAACAAAAGTAGGCCTCCTCAGAATAGTGAGGAGCAGTTCCTGTTGGATTCTAGGTGGGCTGGGTAGAGGAGAGACATTAGGCTCCAAAGAAAGTGAGGGCTGCAGTGAGTGGAAAGCCAATGAAGTGATCAGTACTGTTATAACTAGTCAGAGAGTACTCTAGGAGCAATTAAACTGATGGTGCTTGGTGTATCAGTGGTGCCAGAAGCATCAATGGTCCCTTTCAGTTCTAAAATTCTATGATTCTATGATAATAAATCCTCCAAGTAACTACTAAAACTAAACTATTGACCACTAAATATTAACTATAAGTATATACTAATTATATACCTTAAAGTTCTAAAATCTAGATGTCTGGAGCAAACGCGACAGGGGGCTCCAACTCTCTCCATGAGCATTGAGAGGGAACTGAGATGGAGATGGCAACCATGCCCTTGTAGGCCCTCACATGACAGAACAAGAAGAGAAGGGTCCCATGCACTGCCTAGTAGTACTGCTGGCAAAAGTCTCCAACTCAAGTGCACTGGGCATTCATACAGTGGAATGTAAATATGCACAATCAGGTGAAGGATGATAAAAGTGCAGACAACTATTTTGTATTTA
The DNA here is from genome assembly GCF_003597395.2 of Chelonoidis abingdonii. Classification (NCBI taxonomy): domain Eukaryota; kingdom Metazoa; phylum Chordata; order Testudines; family Testudinidae; genus Chelonoidis; species Chelonoidis abingdonii. The sequence goes on from NC_133771.1 coordinate 74,009,717, forward strand.
AGCAAACATAGTAAAGGGGACAAAGTGGCTGAAAAGACTTAGAGATGGGATGTGGTGCCTTTCGCTTCTACTTTGGATTTGAATTTGTAAAAGGGTGTCAAGGCTGTGAGTGTCATTCTTATGGTGGGATGGTCTTTTCTAAAAGGAAAGTTTTGAAGCATCTCCTAAAGATATTCACACTCTGGATTCATCCAATTCACCTATTCCAATGGCTCATTGTATTAGAAAATGAAATAGATATGGAAGAGTATAATGGAGGTAGGTGGGGATTGAATAATTCATATAATTTCCCCCCACTCCAATAATATGTGGTTCTGCTTTGATGAATCACTTTTAAAATGGCATTGTAGGTTTCATATTCATTTTTTATGTTACTCCAGATGATATCTGTTTAGATTACTATTTATTTGCCAGCCTTGCTCATCTGGATTCTATCTGACTTGTATATCATCACCAGTAAGAAAGACTCTGCAGACCAAATTTTACCCTCAGTGACATCTGTGTAATCTCAATATCTTCCAGAGAGTTGCACAGAGACAGATGAGGACAGAATATGACCATGCAATTAGAATTAGGTTACAGTTCTCTTGATGTACAAACAAGATGAGGTTCATTCTCCCATAGCAGTGTTGGCTTTATAGGTCTCACATGAGAGAAAAATAGCAAAAACTTATTTTGTCACTAATTAAAAAAACATATATACCTATCTAGGAGCCCCAACAGATTTATTAACTAAGAAGAAGATATTGTACATAATCAGTTTTCAGAGTAGAACCACATAGGACTAGACTGTAACTCAAACATGAGACTAACAGGAGTAACTTTGTCCATACACAATCACTTGAGGTCCCATCACATAACACAGCTCTCAGTGATTACAGCTCTTAGTGGGAGAGCCTTATGGCCAGTGCAGGCTGGGAAGTCTCTTTCACTGGAAACCCTGCTCCACAGCTAAGCCTTTGATCTGGTTATCAGTGATTTTCTGCTGTAGTGATACATAAAAAAATGAAAGACTCTCAATTGAGTCTAATCAACTCTGTCTTTAAACAATGGCATCTAGGACTCTTAAGCAGAGCCAACACTACCAAGTAGGAACACCTCTCTCTCTACCCTCTCTCCTATCACTGGGATTTGGCATCCATACTCCCTGGTTAATGAGTGAAGTTTAGCTGAGGGTGACTCCCTCAATCAGGGCAGGACAAGCACAATTCTGCCATCCCCCACTCACACAACAAGGACAGTAACTTTTCATCACCCCTGCATCCAATACCAAAGTGACCTGCAAGCCAACAACACCCAAAAGTGATCATTTGGGCAAAGCAGCTACATCATGCTATGCACCTAGGCAGACCGGGCATGTCTATGCAAACAAGGTCTGTTCCTGAAGTCTTTCCCCCCAGCTCACCACTAGATATCAGGGAGGGGAGCTTGTTCAGAACCTGCTTACACTCAGTTTGGACAACAAATCACATCAGCTTCACTATGTAGTTGGTAGTAAATTTCATTTTCTGCCCTGGTGAATTAACACATGGATGTTGTTATTGTTTGGGTTCACAGTAAGGCAAGAAAATGTTTTCACTGAGCTGTAATAATGAAAGAATTCATTAAAATGTGACTGGCAGGCTTTATAAACCTTTTTATACCTGCTTTCACAAATTATATCTTTTGATCTTAGAGAAAAACTGAAGTAACTGATACTAAGTTCAATCAATTTCCTAATTAGAACACTTTTAAGCACTTGTGTGTCTTTCAGTAGTTAGAAATGCATATTTTGTATGGATAATGTGATGTTTACACTGGGTCTATTTTGTATTTTTCAGAATCATTCATTCTGAGCATATTAGATGTAAGTAGGCATTTCCATCTTGGCCTGGGGGCGGGTTAGAAATTCTAAGTATAGGGCATTTTTTCCTAGAGAAAAAGCTGGAAAAGATGAAGAAGAGACATCACTTGGTGTATGAATCAGGAGACAAATTAATAGCAGCAAAGTCTGGTGAAACAGTGCTTTCCACAAATGCACTTAAATCTTCTATCTTTAAGAGGACACATACTCATATTTCCTATTGTTCACAATAGATAAAGGTGATGGTTTTCCAGAGAAAGATGGCTATTTCTTCTTGAAAATGTCCTTTGGTGTGTTACCCTGTATATCCTGTTATCTGCCAAATTTTCTTTGTAAATCATTAAAAAAAACATCATAAAGTTTCACATGGCAATGTGATCATTCATATTAAGTGTATACATTTTGTTATTAAATAAGCAATTTATTTGGAAATACAGCCCTTAATAGCTAATTAGATTTTCTAATAGCACTGAGTATCATCATGAGGATTGTATCAGAGGGGTAGCTGTGTTAGTCTGGATCTGTAAAAAGTGACAAAGAGTCCTGTGGCACCTTATAGACTAAAAGAAATATTGGAGTATAAGCTTTCGTGGGTGAATACTCACTTCATCAGACACATTTAAAAGGTAGCCATCCTGCAGCAAAAAAAAAATTCAGGATCAGACTCCAAGGAGAAACTGCTGAACGTCAGTTCATGTGCAAATTTGACACCATCAGCTCAGGATTAAACAAAGACTGTGAATGACTAGCCAACTACAAAAGCAGTTTCTCCTCCCTTGGTGTTCACATCTCAACTGCTAGAAGAGAGCCTTCTCCTCCCTGACTGGACTAACCTCGTTATCTTCAGAGTGATTCTTGCCGGCATATTTATGCCTGCCTCAGGGGTGGTCCAGGCACCAGCATGCCAAACACGTGTTTGGGGCGGCAAACCACTGGGGCTCTCTGCTGGTCACCGCGAGGGTGGCAGGCAGGTTGCCTTCTGCGGCATGCCTGTGGAGGGTCCGCTGGTCCCGTGGCTTTGGCGGACCTCCCGCAGTTGTGTTGCCGAATCCGCAGGACTGGGGACCTCCCGCAGGCAAGCCGCCAAAAGCAGCCTGCCTGCCGTGCTTGGGGCAGCCAAATACCTAGAGCCACCTCTGACCTACCTCTGGAAATTTCCATCTCATGCATCTGACCAAGTGGGTATTCACCCACGAAAGCTTATGTTCTAATACTTCTGTTAGTCTAAAAGGTGCCACAGGACTCTTTGTCGATCATGAGGATTATGTTTGATAATTGTTCCATCAGCAAAATTAAAGGATAAAACACAGTACATTTTTTCAGCATTTTATGCTTCATTGACTAATTTTTCTCTTCCCTCAGAAAGTATATAGACTACAAAATGCTATCTGGTGCTATCCCTAAAAGTGGCATATTTATCCTGTCTATACTGGAAATATAAAAGGGTAAGTGCCAACACATCTGCTTTTAGTTATGGCACAATCTATTTAGTAAAGTAGACAAAATCTAACCCTTTTAAAGAATCAAGTTAATAGTTGGGTTTTGGCATGATTCTTATAACTTGCTAAGGTATTGACCGCATAAGAAAACAGAACTGCATCCAGTAACGTCAAGGAAGATGTAAGCTCTTTGGGCCAGAGACTGTCATTTACACCATATTTGAACATTCCCTAGCACAATGGCTATATGGGCGGGTTGAAGTCTCTAGGTCTCTCTACTGCTATATATATGATAAATAATAATAAGTCTTAACTTCGAATGCTTATATGAGGCATATTCCAGTGTGGCTTTAGTTCATACAAGAATTAAATAGGCGAGAGGAAGGCTGTGAGCAGAGAATACCTTTGTCAGGAAAAAAAATAATTTTGCTTTTGCCAAAAGACTTCAAAACCCCTTCTGCTAGTGTTTCTGTCTTAGCCAGTGAAGAATAAGATTCCTGCTTGACACCATGCAAAAGACAGATTAGCAGAGTGAATCTGCTCAAAGAAACAACATCAGAGCATTGGTCTGAGAAGGCTAGTGGCCACAGGTCTTGCAAATATGTTCCAATGTATCTTTATGTTCCCTGATTGGATTAGTGTAACTCTAAGGATCAAATTTCTTTTTGAATGTTCTGTAATATTTCTTTAAGATTCGCTTTTGGAGACAGCCTAATATTTTTTTTGAATTTATAAATCTCACTGAAATGCTGAATGTCTACATTCTGTGTTTTGGGAGGGAATCAGGGTAAAATTGTCATTTTTCCCCTTTTTGCGGTGGTGGTGGGGAAACAGCTCTATTCATTAGTTCTGTGATCATTCCCATCAATAAACATGCTTGCTAGAATATCTGCAACCGTCCAAAATGTGCACACACAGTCCAAGTAAATCTACATAGGGTGAAATTCACTGCTGTGCAGTGGGGCTGTGAAGGCCTATTCACTTCTTAAGTCCCACTGAATCCTTCAAAATAGGGCTTAAGCAGCCAGCAGGTTTTGAGCAGGGTTCTGGACAGGGAATGCATTTCCAGCATTGCCACTACTCATGATTTTATCACAAGTCTCATGATATCTTGTAAAAGCAGCAGAGAATCCTCTGGCACCTTATAGACTAACAGACGCTTTGGAGCGTGAGCTTTCGTGGGTGAATACCCACTTCATCAGACGCAGGTAGTGGAAATTTCCAGGGGCAGGTATATATATGCTAGCAAGCAAGCTAGAGATAACGAGGTTAGTTCATAGGGAGGATGAGGGCCCTGTTCTCAGCAGTTGAGTGTTGAAAACCAAGGAGGAGAAAACTGTTCTGTAAATTTGGCAACCCATTCACAGTCTTTGTTCAGGTCCTGAGCTGATGGTGTCAAATTTGCGCAAATGAACTGAAGCTCAGCAGTTTCTCTTTGAATTCTGGTCCTGAAGTTTTTTTGCTGCAGGTAGGGCCACTTAAGGTCTGCATATAGTGTGGCCAGGGAGGTTGAAGTGCTTCTAAGGTTTTGTATATTGCCATTTCCTGATATCTGATTTGTGTCCATTTATCCTTTTCCGATAGGAGACTGTCCAGTTTGGCGATGTCATAGAGAGGGCATTTGCTGGCATATGGTGGCGTATGATTACGTTGGTGGATGTGAGTGATGAACCAGTGATGGTATGCTGATCTGGTTAGGTCCTGGTGTGTCGCTTTGGTGTAGATATTTGAGCAGAGTTGGCATCGAGGGTTTGCTTGCATGGATTGGTTCCTAGTTTTAGGTTAACTATGGTAACTGGGGTGCAGTTGCGGTGAGAATACGTTCAGGTTGGCAGGTTGTCTGTGGGGCAAGGATTGGCCTGTCCACCCAAGACCTGTGAAAGGATGGGATCATTGCCCAGGATGGTTGTATGATCACCTGATGAGGCGTTGGAAGGGGTTTTAGCTGGGGGCTGTATGTGATGGCCAGTGGAGTCCTGTTGGTTTCTTTCTTGGTTGTCTTGCAGTAGGGCTTCTGGGTACACGTCTGGCTCTGTTGATCTCTTTCCTAATTTCTCGTGGGTATTGTAGTTTTGAGAATGCTTGGTGGAGATTTTGTAGGTGTTGGTCTCTGTCTGAGGGTTAGAGCAGATGCGGTTGTACTCAGTGCTTGGCTGTAGACAATGGATCGTGTGATGTGCCCGGATGGAAGCTGGAGGCATGAAGGTAGCGTAGCGGTAGCGTTTTTGATATAGGGTGGTGTTAATGTGACCTCACTTATTTGCACTGTGGTGTCTAGAAAGTGACCTCCGTGTAGATTGCTCCAGGCTGAGGTTGATGGTGGGGTGGAAGTTGTTGAAATCGTGTGGAATTTTTCTAGAGCTTCCTCCCATGGGTCCAGATGATGAAGCGTAGGTAGAGAAAGGGGCGTCATCAAATATTGTCATCAAATATATATCTCCAGATCAGTTGGCACTGCCATGGGCATCCGCATGGCCACAATATGCCAATATGTTTATGGCTGACCTGGACAACGCTTCCTCAGATCTCATTCCACTCATGCCCTTCTCTACTACGCTACATTGATGACATCTTCATCATCTGGACCATGGGAAGGAGACTCTAGAAAAATTCCACCACGATTTCAACAACTTCCACCCCACATCAACCTTCACGCCACCCAACGTAATATATGCCATCATATGCCAGCAATGCCCCTCTGCTATGTACATCGGCCAAACTGGACGGTCTCTACGGAAAAGGATAAATGGACACAAATCAGATATCAGAATGGCAATATACAAAAACCTGTAGGAGAGCACTTCAACTCCCTGGCCACTATAGCAGACCTTAAGGTGGCCATCCTGCAGCAAAAAACTTCAGGGACCAGACTTCAAAGAGAAACTGCTAGCTTCAGTTCATTTGCAAATTTGAACACCATCAGCTCAGATGAAACAAAACTGTGAATGGCTTGCCAATTACAGAACCAGTTTCTCCTCCCTTGTTTTCAACCTCAACTGCTAGAACAGGGCCTCATCCTCCCTGATTGAACTAACCTCGTATCTCTGCTGTGCTGCATATATATACCTGCCCCTGGAAATTTCCACTACCTGCGTCTGATGAAGTGGGTATTCACCCACGAAAGCTCACGCTCCAAAGCGTCTGTTAGTCTATAAGGTGCCAGAGGATTCTCTGCTGCTTTTACAGATTCAGACTAACACGGCTACCCCTCTGATACATGATATCTTGTGTTTTTCTTTAAAATCTTAGCTACTGGAGTATGTGTGTATGTGAGAATCTCATCTTTCATTTTGAAAAATGTAAGTTTCGTGTCCTCAGGGTTCCTGAGAAAAGTCTGAGAATGTGACCCGAGTGCACCCGAATCATTGAAAACAAAGAAGTTATATAAAAATAATCCTTTTTTTTTAGTCTCGTGGTTTTTAAACCACTCATGATTTAGGGGATCCTGACTCATGATTTTTGAATGCTTGGATTTGGGACTACTGAATTCCACACTTAATAATTCATACAAAATATGTGTGTGGGAAGATTTTTGCAGTAATTATCCTTCATATTACCTTCATCTCACATATTTCTTTCCTGTTTGAGCCAGATCCAGTCTGCAATGCAGCTCAGTTGAGCATTCAAATTTCAGGCTTTGTGATAACAGCGGCATGAAAGTAAAGAAAACTCATTCTATAAAATTTGAAAGAAGAAATATGTTTCTAAAGTTCTAGCCTCTCAAGTTATGTCTAAGCCATGGAGCACATCCCTATTTTTTTTCCATTGTCAGCAGTCAGGGTGATTATGTTTATATATACAAATTATATAATGAAAAACAGAAGAAAAAAAGGGGGGAAGAAGAGATGGCTGTCATTACTTCGGTGCTTTCTGTAATTGCATCCAGATAGCACATTCTCACCCCATGCTATTCAGACATCTGAAACGTAGGTTTTTGGATGTGGAGATATGCTTATTATTGGCTTTTACTGAATACTTATTCAAAATATGTATAAACTTTGAGTGCCTTTTGATGATGCTTTGTCGCACCCTTAAATGAACCATCACTAAGTCAGCCTTTGTATCCCCATCACTGATTAAAGTTTATGTTCGAGCTTTTGGATACTCTATGGTAAGTTATTTACAATAAAGTTTTGTTTTTTAACCAAAGATAAAAACTAGTTAAACTGAGATGTTCACAGAATTTTTTTTCCAGTCACTAACTGACCAAGGCCCAGTTCTGCAAGTCAGTGTGTGCTGGCAGAGCAGCCTACCAATAGCATGTCACTTGCAGGACTGGACCCATATCCTGCTGTTTTGTGATACCCATGGTCACTTTGGCAAATCCAGATGAATGTAGACAAAGGATCAGACACAGTTGTTATAACTGTTTTATTTCTTCAAAAGCTATAGTGAGAGAAAGGAAAATAAACACTATTACATTTTACAAACACACAATTACTGTACATACACATGTATAAATATTACTGTGAAATAATATAATTGGTATTTCAATATATAAACAAAAATGAAACAAGATATAAATCATTATTGTCATACATATATACAAAATATTTGACACTCATTAGAATGATTTTGGAATTCATAAAAAAGTACGTACACAAAACCAATTGTTTAAAGTTTCTCCTCTTGATGAGGTTATTTTAATTGTAAATTTCTGCCAAAGCTTCTCAAATTTTCTCATTTAGTCAAAAGGGAGTTCTTTCTCTAAGATTGCTAGTTAAGGACTAAATTAAGATGCAATGATGCTTCCACTGAAGTCAATGAATTAAGGGTGACATTATTATTACTGCTCAATATTCCACAGTATTAAACCATCTTACGTGTTTCAATGTTCTGTCATATTTTATGTGATGTCTTTTTTACCACAGTAGGTGTTCTGGACTCAATTTGCCTGCAGTTTACAGTTCTGTAATTTAGCAGTTAATGTTAGTATCTAAATAACCAATTATAAATATTGTTGGTCACTGGAGTTTGGCACACCAGATTTCACATTAATTTGCAGCTGAAGAGTTGTTTTTCTTTGATGGAGGCAACCTTTTTTTCCATACATTTGCAGTCTCTATAACATTGGGAGCTTCAGTGCAGTTCCTAGCCCCAACAGTTTTCCAGAATGCTGAGGAAAAATAATTTCACTGAATACCGCTGAGGCTGCTTACATGAAATTGTCTTCACAACAGTATCAGGGCAGCACACAGTGTGAGAAATCCTTTGTAATGCAGAGAAGACTAGGCATATAAGCCAGGCATTTAATCGTCTTTAGGGTGTTACGTAGATTACAAATGTAGAGCTTGATCCCGCATGAGGTGAAGACAAAGGCTGAGAGATAGCACATTGAACCACAGGTATGGCTGCTGAAACTTGGTGTTTTGTTATGCATCATCCATAATGTGCCATGGACTCCAGGGCCACTAATATGTAGATATCACTCAGATGTAAGTATCCTTCTCTACTGATTCAACTCCACTATCAGCACAGTATCCAAAAGCCTGGCAAAAATCATAGAATCATGAGAATGTAGTACTGGAAGGGATTCTACAACTCCCCCTGGTAACCTATTGCTGTACTTAACTATTCTTATATTAAGAAATCCTCTGCTGCTTATACTCAGAAAGCTTTCTCTAATTTCTAACCTAAATCTCCCTTGCTGTGGATTAAGCCCATTACTTACTGTTCAAGCTTCAGTGGATCAATTGATCACCATCCTCTTTATAACACCATTTAACGTATTTGAAGACAGTTATCAGGTTCCCCCTCAGTATTCTTTTCTCAAGACTAAACATGACCAAATTTTTAAACTTTTCCTCCAAGGTCAGTTTCTTTAACCCTTTTATCATTTTTGTTGTTTTTCCTCTGAACTCTCTCCAGTTCTTTCTTAAAGTGTGGTGCCCAGATGGACACAGTATACCGCCTCAGGCCTCATCAGTGCCGAGTAGAGCAGGTCATACAACACTCCTGTTTTTTCACTGTTCCTCACAGTTCTAAACCTTTTATCATTTGTGTTGCTTTCCTCTAGACTCTCTCCAATTTATCCACATCTTTCTTAAACTATGGAACCCAAAACTAGGCCACAAAATCTTGGGATGATGCTGAGCTTCTCATTGCCCTGGACACACAGATTGCCACAGTAGTGAACAATGTCTTCTTACTGCTTTGAGTGACTAACACATTATGTTCACATCTCAGATGGCAATAACGTAATACAAACCCTAAACTTGGCTGTTCCTAGAGTTTCCCTGACAAGATATCTGTATGAGTTCCTATTCCCTTTGCTTCTAAAAGACCCATGCCAACCCTTCTTATGCCCTACATGAAGTAAACAAGATGTTCCTGCCACTACAACTCAGCAATAATTGACCTGCATCTTTAACCATGAAATAAACCTCAGGATGACTCAAAGGAGCTCCGTCTTCCTATGCAGAGCCCTCAAGGTTATAGCTGATTACTGTATAAATAAAAATCTTTAGGATTCATATAGCATTTTTCATCTTTAAAGCATTTTAAAAACATTCACTAACTAATCTTTATAAAACTCCTGAGAAACAGATTATAAGCATTATAACTCCTACAGCAAAAGACTGACAATGTGATTTATCTGTGCATATGATTTTTAATTGAGCATATGTTGGAGTTGACTTGTTAATCCATCTTACTTAGAGCTGTAATCTACTACATTTCATGCAGGAGGTTAGGACAATGCATTCCTTCTGAGCACTGGTGAACTCAGAGATGAATTGTGCCTCTGAGAAATCCATTCACTGAGCTCCCCTTGGGATGTTGCAGCTCTGATTCAAAGCAGTGCCCAAGTCGCACAATCTAGCCCATGACAAGGCTACTATATTCAATCTTGATAGACGTGAGTTTAACCAGCTCGCCACCTTAGCTCATTTTTAGAAGTCCCTGTTTGAATTTCCAGCTAGCTCAGTTCAGTTTTTTGTTTTAGGCCCATTCTGCCTCATGAACATAATGGATATTTTAGGCTGAAGAAGAGCAAGTCTTCTGGACAAGTGGAGAAACCTCACTAGCTAAACTGTGTCTGGCTTCAGGGGCATGTTTGCAGCAGTTTCACCCCTAATTCACAAAAGATACTTCCGGGGCAAATACAGTATATGCTATTTTAGAACAAAGGTAACCATAATCACAGTATCTCATGTTACCATGGGAATGCTTTGTATTATCTTCAGATAATGTAGAAGTATTCATGACTTGGATCTGAAAACCACATTCTGAAAAATAGCAAGCTATAGCAGACTAGTATGCCTGATTTCTCAAAAAAACATACAGCATCTACGTATAAATAATCTTAGTGTGCCAGACAGTAATTATTCTTGGTTTACCATAAATAAGGCCAAACATTACCCTTTTATGATTTTTTTGAATGGTGCATTTGTTAAAGAAACAGTGTCCAGGAAGGAAATTTACCTCCTAAACATTCTACCAAAGTCACTTTCCCAGTCACGATACAACTCATATATGCTGTTACTTCATCTACTTTCCACTATGGTGGATGCCTAATGAAACTTTATTAGACCTCATTAAAGCTTATTTCAACTGGCTGCAGCATTGCTTTACATGACAATAGGACAGGGGTCGGCAACCTCTGGCATGCAGCTTGCCAGGGTAAGCACCCTGGTGGGCTGGGCCAGTTTGTTTACCTGCCGTATCAGCAGGTTTGGCGGACTGCGACTTCCACTAATCATGTGATAGGAGACACTGAACACCTTTGTATAGTCTAGTTTTTTGGATTATCAAAGGGATTTTTCAATATAATTTAGAGAAACTGGGGTACATGACCTTATTTTGGATATAAGACAGTTTTAGAGAATTGAGGCTCAGACAACTGAGATTATACCATATGATCAGTTTAACATAATGATCACCTTAATAAATCTGGTCGCAGAGTCCTTCAAGCTGCTTTGCATATTATTTTTTCTACACAAAAAGAATTCCTAAAGTTATTTAGCGTTAAAAAAAACCTTCCAAGTATAGCTCTTTGCTTCTATGTAAGTCCCTGGTTTTCTTCAGATTAGCCTAATGCTTCTTTATTCTCTTGTTGTTAAATGAATCTATTGGACATAATTGAAATAATTATGTACAGAAGAAAAATTATAATAAAAAGGAAAAAAGTCAATGTTCAAATATAGCAAATAAAAGGAAATGCAAAAAGAAAACATTTTCAAAGAGGGGAAGATCAATATTTCACAAAGGTTGCATATCAGCTTGAGGCAAACAAGAGAGATTTACCCTTACATAATAAATAATAATAAATAATAATAATAATTTATAAATTAGGCACTAAAATAGTGTTCTGTTTTTTCCCCTTAAATATAAAAAGCATATTACTTTGGATATTATTCACCAAGTCAACAGCATTTCTCTTTGCTGTCTGTGTTTTGTTTTTTAATTATTTGATCTTTTTTGGTCTGTCATGTGTTTAGATTCCAAATAGGTTTTTCAACTCTCATTTATTTTTAATGATGTTGCCATTGGTATGGTTCTATCCCTCATAATTCTTTTAAATTTTTCATTTGAAAATTTAATTTGTCACTAAACCTCCATTTTGTTGGGAATCTTTCTTCTGGGATGTGCATGTTTGTGCCTTTTTGTCTGCTCAAAGTGTGTTTACAAACACTCTTATCTTATCTAGCTGTGTGATGGGTCCTCTTATTTCTGGATGTCTATAAGGTAGTAAAGTAGGGCCAAGATAGTTATGCAAAATATGTTGTTTTTCACTCACTTGAACAAGTTCTTCTCTTTCACTTCATGCAAGGCCTACCTCATTTGAGATTTGAGTTTTAGCTTCAAAAGCGTACAATGAAACTCACTTGTAACTTGAGTTTTTGGTGAAAACAGTATCAAACTGCTAATTTTGCATGATATTGCAGCATAGGTTCACATGTAATTTTCATAAACCTAAGCAAATCTTATAAAGGAGCTTGTTCAGAGTATTTTCACAGTTGTGAATTAATAGCACCTATTCTAAATTCTTTACCTTCTATGGAACTGAAGGTGAAGAGTTGGCTCCATTGAAATCAATGAGAGTTTTGCCATTTACTGTAATGGGGCCAAAATTTAACCTCCTATTCACCTTTGCTGTAATAGTGTTCTGCCACTGCTACTTCTCACTCTGGAGGGCAACATTTCAAGTCTTGTGGTTTTCTTATTATTAAATCTTAATTTACATTACAGTAGTACCTAAAACCTCATTTAAGACCAGGACCCAGTGTGCTAGGTCCAGTAAAAGCAGAACTAGATAGTCTTGGCCCTGCAAAGTTCACAAACTGAGTATTGGCCTGTTAAGCCCAGGGTTGTGAGTTCAATCCCTGATGGGGGGCCACTTAGGGATCCTGGGCCAAATCAGTACTTGATCCTGCTATTGAATGCAGGGGGCTGGACTCAATGACCTTTCAGGGTCCCTTCCAGCTCTATGAGATAGGTATCTCTCTCTCTCTCTATATATATATATAAGTATGGGTGAGAACAATACAGACATGTACATCTCCATACCTATTAATTCCCAGAGGCCCCTCTGAAAACTCTGTTGATGTCCATATGTTTTTATTTAGTTTTGTAATTACTTGAGGAAATATCTAGTCTTGAGCTTCCTCAGCTGCATGGCCCCTCAGCATCTGCAATGCAATAAAAAACCTTCAGCACCAAATCTCAAAGCCTGGGTCAATTGACTCAGACTCGTGGGGCAAGAGTGTGGGGCTAAAAATTGCACTGTAGACATTCAGGTTGGGCTGGAGCTTGGGCTCTCAGAACATACCCCCTCATGAGGTCTCAGAACTTGAGAGGGATAAAGGAGCAGACTTATGGAACAGTCCAGGGAAGATATTCCAGGAAGAGTAAGTAGCATGAAAAGAGAAGGAGATGAACTTCTGGAAATGGTCATGGATTATTGCTGACGTTTATTATGTGGCCTTCTGTGTGAGCAGAAATCTTTCATAAAATTATATTTCCATACTTTATAATTGCCTATTATTAATAGCATATATATGGACAAAATGTAAGACAGATGCAAGAGGTTGCAACCTGATTGACCTGGTATACCTTCAGTCCAGAATCTGTAATTATTTCTTTAGAAATGTATTGTGGTAGCCACTAGATCTGGTTGGAGATTTTTTGACTGAATGTTTTTTTTCATAGGAAAATATCAATGCATCAAAACTGAAACTGTTCACAGGAAAGGGTCAGTTTCACAACACTTTCTCAGGTCCAGGTTGGAGTGAGAAAGACAGAGACCCACCCTTCAGACTAGATGGGGGAGATCTAGGTTCAAATTGCTGCTCCAACTCAGGGAGACTAGGACTTAAACACATCCCAGGTGATTACCCCAATCATAGGCGCCGACTCTGTGGGCGCTCCGGGACTGGAGCACCCCTGGGGAAAAATTGGTGGGTGCTCTGCATCCACTGGCAGCCAAGCTCCCCTCTTTGCCCTGCCTCCTGCCCCACCTCAGCTCCTCCTCCTCCCCTGAGCGTGCCATCCCCACTTCTCCTTCCAGCACTTTCGCAGTGTAACAAGATGTGCGAGGGACAGGGGAAGACTAGGAACATGGTGCACTCAGGGGAGGAGGCGGGGAAGAGGCGGGGCTGGGGCAGGGATTTGGGGATGGTGTCCAATAGGGGCAGGGAGAGGCGGAGACTTTGGGGAAGGGGTTGGAATGGGGATGGGTGGGGGCAAGGCAGGGGTGGGCAGTGTGAACACTCACCGGTTCCAAGAGAAGTTGGCGCCTATGATCCCAAATATCATTCTATTGGCTTGTCTGGCATGTAGGTTGCTTTTTCTAATGTTTTTCATGGAAAAAACTTCAAAATATTTCTGTTTCATCCCAATGTGGAACAGGAAATATATCCAAAATCTTGAAAATATCAGAAGACAGGAAAACCATTTCCCTTCCAGGTCTAGTAACTACAGCCTCATGTGGCACTTCACATCACTAAAATGCCATTAGCAAAGTAAATAATGTAATCCCTGATCTCTGCTATTAAAAGAAAGAGCAGTAAGGGTCAGTACACCCAAATAGATATATGATTTAAATTGTGATTTAAACCTTGCCAAACTTGAACTATGGTGATTTTTCAAGGGAGTAAGTTTCAGAGGCATAGGCATTCCACTGTGTGGTGATCAATTAGGATCTCAGCATTTCGGCAAGACCTGCCAGACACATGGGACAGAATTCAGTGTAGTATAACTCAGAGCCTTCCCCATCTAGTGTCCCATCACTGGCCATTGGGGAAGTCCTACAAACCAACCATGCTGAGCTAAAGTGGCTTCATACCACCAAGGGAAACAAAAAAACCACTTCTTTGGTGGAGTTTAGCTCTCTAAGCATTTCAGGAGCTTCTAACAAAGTAACTGATGCACTCTCCCCTGAAAGTTTCCCAGAGTTAACTGGTTAAAATTGTCCTTAAAATGTGAAAAATCTTGTAGTTTTTACATAATTAGTAGTATGTGTAAAGGTGCATGTGTTTCATTAATCTGTTCATTCTAAAGTTCTAGGAAGAAATCACCGCCAGTGCAGTTCAACACTGTCTGAGGTTTGGGGGGCGTGTCATAAACAGATAGTTAAGGGTTAATGCCTCTTTTACCTGTAAAAGGGTTAAGAAGTTCACCGAATCTAGCTGACACCTGACCAGAGGAACCAATGGGGGAACAAGATGTTTCAAAAGGAAGGAGGGAAGTTTACTTTGTTTAGAGTCAGTTTCAGTTTCAGCCAGAGTGGAAAAGATCAAGGAACCAGCTGTCATAAGTAGATAGGTAAGGTAAGGGTTAAGTTTCCTTTTACCTGGAAAGGGTAACCAAACACCTGACCAGAGGACCAATCAGAGAACTGGATTGTTTAAAAGTCAGGGGCGGGAATTTGATACTCGGGGTCTTTGTTGTTTTCTCGGCTATGGGTAAACAAGTTTCCTTCTAACTCTCTCTTATCTCGATATTCTACTAAAAGTCTGTGAGTACAAAGGAAAGCAAAGTAATTCGGCTATGAAGAGCTTTGTGTTGTATGTACAGATGTGGATTGCTGGTGTCTTTTTTTGCTTCCTCGCTGTGAGGGACAAGCTTTCTCCTAACTCCATTATCTCAAAGTTTCTCCTAAACATCTGTGAGTACAAAGAAAAGCAAAGTAATTCGGCTATGATGAGCTTTGTGTTGTATTGACATTATGTGATTTTGTGGACTGGTTTAATCGGGCTATCTTTTAAATCAGACTGTTTATTCATATTTTCTTATAAGCAAGAGCCTGTATTGAGTTTCTTAATGCAAGATTATTGTTTATATTTTCTTTCTTTTTTTTTCTATAAAGTTTTCTTTTTAAACCTTGTGGAAGTTTCTTTTCCTAGTGAGGCAGAGGGGGAGGGAACAAAGCCAAACTCTGTGTCTCACCTTCCTAGTCCCAGGGCTGTGGGAAGGCTGCAGGACAAAGGGAGGGGGAATCTTTGTGTGAGCTGACTAGGTGAATGCCTAGCCTCGGGACGCTGTGCTAGATTGCCTCTCCGGTTGTATTCAAGGAGTGAAGTATCAGCATTGCACCGGCTAACCAGGAAAGGGGGGAAGCTGGGAGAGGAGAGAGAGACTCAGGGGTGTCTGGTTCTTGGGGGTTCCCAAAGGAGTTGAGGTCCACAGAGGGGTTCCCCAGGGGAAGGTTGGGGGACTCGGGGGTGGTACTAGGACCCCCAATAGTCCTAAAATTGGTGGCAGCGAGAAAATATCCAAGCAGGTAGTGAGCTTGGGGGAATTTCAGGTAAGCCTCCCAGATTTTGGACGCTAAAGTCCAGGTTGGGAAGGAGGCTTACTAGTACACCAGCCTCTTATCAGGATTAGTAATCCTTTAGAAATGGTCCTAGAATAAATAGGTTTATGTTTATTTTTCTTTTTGTGACATTTGTCTTATTGTGGCAATAGTTGCGAATATATCAAATTGGGAATCTTTTTGTGTGCTAAATGTTTGAGCCCCAGGGAAACATCCTCGCTGTGTTTAAATCTGTTGTCTGTGAGAATCAGCTTGTATGCTATCTCCAGATTTTTTTTCTTTTACCTTTCTTTTCTTAATTAAAAACTCTTCTTTAAGAACCTGAATTGAATTTTTTTCCCTGTTTTAGCTAGATCCAAGGGATTGAATCTGGACTTTCCAGGGATTGGTGGGAGAAAAAAGGAGGAGGAATGAGTAATTCTTCTTGTTTTTAAGATCCAAGGGGTTTGGATCAGTATTCACCAGGGAATTGGTGAGGAGGTCTCTCAAGGCTACCTAGGGAAGGGGAAGGTTTTTTGGGGGAAGACAGAGATTTTCTAAATGACTCAAACATTTGGATGGTGGCAGCCCATTGATCTAAACTGTAATTAAAGCTAGGAGGTTCCTAAGCAGATCCCCACATCTATACTTTAAGTTTCAGAGTTGGGGTGAAACTATGACAGGGGATATTTGCTACTACGCATGTCGCATGCTCCTCTACATGCCATTGTAAGGCAGTCTCATCATACCATCCCTCCATAATCTTATCTAGCTCAGTCTTGAAGCCAGTTAGGTGTTTGTTCCCACTGTTCTCCTCTGGAAGGCTGTTCCAGAATTTCACTCCTCTGATGGTTAGAAAACTTTGTCTAACTTCAAGTCCTAAAACTTGTGTGATTGCCATATTAGATCCATTTTTTCCTGGGTATTCCAGCACATGGTGCTTAACTTAAATAAGGCCGCTCAGTCCTGATCAGTTTATCCTCTCTGATGTATTTATAGAGCGAGACTCGAATTCATCTCGACTCCCCTCACGTCGTCAGTTGGTTAGGTTAGAAACAAGACGTCAGAACCAAAAAATCATCATAAAAGGCGTAGGGCCCCTGTCAATAAACAGATAGTTAAGGGTTAATGTCTCTATTACCTTGCTAAGGGGTTACAAGCAGTGAACCTGGAACACCTGACTAGGAGACGCCAATCGGAGGAGACAAGATACTTTCAAATCTCGGTGGAGGGAAGTCTTTGTTTGTGTTGTTTGTTTGTCCGTTGTTCTCTGGGTTTCTGAGAGTGACCAGACGTTCCTACCTACCATCTCTCTAATTTTCTGTTCAAGTAGTAAGTACTAAGTAGAAAGGCGGTTTTTAGTCTTTTTGATTGTTTTCTTTATTTGCAAATGTGTATTTGCTGGAAGGCAAATGTGTATTTTGCTGGAAGGATTTTAATTTGTATGTATGCTCTGGGGGAGGATTCTCTCTAGTGTCTATAAGCTGAAAGACCCTGTAACAGTTACCATCTTGATTTACAGAGACAACTTTTACTTTTTCTTTCTTTTTAAAAGCTTTTCTTTTTTAAAAGACCTGATTGATTTCTTCCCTTGTTAAGGCTCAAGGGAATTGAGTCTGTACTCACCAGGGAATTGGTGGGAGAAAGGAGAGAAGGGAGGGGGAAAGGTGGAATTCCTCTGTTTTATCGGGGTCTTTGTTGTTTTCTCGGCTATGGGTAAACAAGTTTCCTTCTAACTCTTCTTATCTCCATTCCTCTCTGTTTTAAGATTCAAGGAGTTTGAATCACAGTGATCTCCTAGTGTACCCAGGGAGGGGAGGATCTGGGAGGAAGAAAGGAGGGAGGGGGAATGGTTTATTTCCCTTTGTTGTGAGGCTCAAAGGGTTTGGGTCTTGGGGGTCCCCAGGGAAGGTTTTGGGAGGAACAGAGTGTACCAGGCACTCCAAGTCCTGGTTGGTGGCAGCACTACAAGATCTAAGCTGGCAATTAAGCTTAGAGGAATTCATGCTGGTACCCTATCTTTTGGACTCTAAGGTTCAGAGTGGGAGTTATACCATGACATGATGGCAGAGGTGGGATAGATGGAATCCAAAAGCCAGTAGCATTATTATTTTTCATTTTTCTCTGCTAGCTACTTATAAGCAGAGAGAAGGGGGTTTTTAAAAGCAAGTCTGTAGGTATTTTTTTCTCTCTTCCTTCTGAGTACTCTGAAGGCAGAGACATTAAGTTTAACAAGGGTCTTTTGTTAAACAATAGGACTCCAACTGTGAGTCAACAGAGACCAGCAAAACATTTGCAAATGAAAGAGTTTCTTTTTTTTTTTAACTCTGTCGGGAAAGGAAGGAAACTAGTTAGAAGGAGTTAAAAAACACTCTGTTGCTAAGCAACCCTAAGAAGGCAGCAGAGAAGCAGCATTTCAGGCAGTAAACACCAGAGGGCACCCCAACACAAGAAAGCAGGAACCATGACTAGCAAGGACCTGAAACAGGAACGGGCAAGACTGAATGAAAAGGAACAAATCAAAGACGCCGACCACAAACGAGACATGAAAAGAAAACAGAAAGAAATAGAAATAAGAGAAAAAGAGGTGAAGCTAAGAGAAAGAGAAGAAAAAATCAAAGAGGCAGCCCACAAAAGAGAACAAGAAGACAAAGAGGCAGCCCACAAAAGACAGATAGAGCTCCAGAGGGAGGCCCATCGGCAGGCCCTGGAATTAGAACAGGCTAAGCACAAGGACACAGCCAATCCTACCAACCCTTCGCCACTTATTGTTCCACATCCCAAGAAATTTCCCACCTCCAAGGCAGGTGATGACACCGAGGCATTCTTAGAAAATTTTGAAAAGACCTGCCTTGGGTACAGCATCCCTGAAGACCAGTACATGATAGAACTGAGGCCACAGCTCAGTGGACCCTTAGCAGAGGTGGCGGCTGAAATGCCTAAGGAGAACATAAATGATTATAAACTTTTTCAAACCAAGGCCAGAATCAGAATGGGGATAACACCTGAGCATGCCCGTCGGCGGTTCAGAGCCCTAAGATGGAAACCAGATGTGTCATTCCCCCGACAAGCCTACCACAGTGGAAAGAATTATGAGGCCTGGATATCAGGAACAAAGGTTAACACTATGGACGAGCTACATCTCCTAATACAAATGGAGCAGTTCTTAGAGGGTGTCCCTGAGGAAATAGAAAGGTACATCCGAGATGGGAAACCCCAAACTGTAACCGAGGTGGGGGAGATTGGAGCCAAACGGGTGGAAGTGACAGAAAAAAAAAAGCTACTGTCAAGGGGAGCGAATACCACAGGGGGCATACCGACAATAAACCCTACAACCGAGGACAACCCAAGACCCCACCTACAACCCAAGGAAGGCCGCAGACTCCCTATTCTCCCACCTCACCAGTCTCCAGTAACCAGTCAGCTGGACGATGCTTTAAGTGTAATGAACTGGGACATATAAAGGCCAACTGCCCCAAGAACCCCAACCGAGTGCAGTTCATTACACCACCATCACACCAAAGATCCCCAGGCCCAGATGCCTCTCAAATATCCTTGGAGCGAAGGGAAACCTTGAGAGTGAGCGGAAAGAAGGTTATCGCATGGAGATTACACGGGCCACAATGTCAGCTATCCACCAATCCTTAGTGACCCAAATCATACGACCCAACCCAAAGTACAATTTACTCCTCAGTCAAAAGCGTAGACTTGCTCAGCTGAACTTCCTGCCAGTACAAAAGCTGTAGGATGTGGACTTCTGAAGTCTATGACAATTATTCCATCCCCATGCTACTCGGGGGAAAACTGCCAACCGGTAAGTGGCAGGGGTGAATGGTTAACCACAGCCAAACCAGGCAGGCTCCAGACCATCCTGTTCTGACATTCCACAGGGGCGTATGGTTACAAGAACCCAGACGAGGAGGCGAATCCGGATCCCCTGCAAATGACTGCAACGCCACAGTGCTCCAGTCCCAGACCCGCGAACTGAAAAGCAACCAGCAAACACAGAATGTGCCACAGCACTGACACAAGCACTCTGTAAACCCATCTCAAACCCCAACACCAAGGTGCAGCCGTGAGCCCTGAACTGGCAGAAGCAGCAGACAAGCCATACCCAAGAGGCTCACAAGCTCTGAAATACCACCTGGTGTACCAGCGGAGAGGCGTTCACCACACCGGAAACCACCATCTACCGTACATCGCTTCCAAGGGACCAAGCCAAGCTCAACAGTCTAAGAGACTGGTGTCTCAGCCTCAAGGAAAGTTCCAGACGTGACAGGAAGCAGATGACAGCCTCAAAGAAAGCTTGGGTAGCGGCACGAGCACCACCGCCTCTCAGCTCTCTAACAATCCCAGTTTCAAGTGAGAGACAAGGACTTATACAAGGCCACTCTTTCCTGGTGGACACCAGGAAACCTGGTGCACCCGCAAAAACAGTTGATGGTTCAACTCAAGTACCGGGGAAGCTCTTAAGCTTAGCCCTGATCATACCCAGTGACCATGCATGGGGTGAACAGAAAAAGACAGGTTGGGAAGTCCTTCACCAGAGGGGATGGGCAGACGTTGCCAAGTATTCCACGTCTTGGTCGAGGTGTGCCAAAGAGTGGAAGCCCCAAGATAAGTCAAGGCCCCTCTCCAGCACTCCCATAATTGAAGGTTCCCATTTCAGCAAGTAGCTGTGATATTTGAGTCCTTTTCCCAAAAAACGCCCAGAGGAAAGCTGTACATATGACTTTCGTGGACTTTGCACCCATGCCGGCAAGCCAGTAGCCTAGGCAACACAGGGAAAGCCTGTGCCAGGCCAAACAAGACATTTTTGCACAGGGAAGGTTGACGCCTCGATCCTACAGATTCAAGGACAATATTTCCTGGCAGGGACCCATGAAAGTACTGTGGACTCATGAGTGAATCACTTGGTTGCTACCCTTACCACCATCACCAACCAATGCCTGGTGAAAGGGTTACAGAAATTTGGGGACATGAAGTAAGTAATTCGGTGAAGACACACATCCATGACTGCGCACCTATGTGTTGCAAGGCAGTTTGCTTTTTGCCTACAGGGCTGTCTGACATCCAATTTATGGTTTACCGTTTGAGCTTGTGTATGGCCAACGAGTTAAGGGGCCCATTACACGTTGGTGAAGCAGAAATGGGGAAGGTTTACAGACTTCTCCAGGAACTAACATTCTGGAGCTTTGTAACAACGTACAAAGCACCTTCCAACACTCTTTAGCCCTTGCTAAACAAAAACTAAAGAATGCTCAGAAAGAGCAAAAGGCCTAGTACTGATAGACAATACAAAAGCGTCCTTCAAGGTAGAGACCAGGTTATGGTCCTTGAAGGCGCAACAGGCCATAAAAGGTGAAGCATGCATGGGAAGGGCCATTCACGGTCCAGAGCGCCTGGGAGCTGTTAACTATCTCATAGCATTCCCCACCTCAACCGCACAACTAAAATGTACCATAGTTAATTCTCTAAAGCATTTTATTTCAGACACCTTAAAGATTTGTAGTTTAGAGCCCAGGGAGAAGATGACACTGAGTGCCTGCAGGTCTGCTAACGAAGGAAAAGTGAACGGTGGTGTGGAAGAGGTGAAACCTCTCCACACCCTGGAAAGTCTGCAGTGGCAAACATCAAGAGGTGAGCATGCTTATTTCCCCATCCTGTTCTCAGCCCCAGTACGACTGAATGGGCAACCACTCCATTGACACAGGTAATGCTCACGCCAATAAAACCCCCTAACGGGGTCTCCTCATGCCCAAGCTGCTATAGAAGGAAATCCATAACATGCTACAGATCTGTATAATCACTCATCTACCACTGCATGGGCATCTCGCAGTGGTTCTGGTACAACCCAAACCAAGATGGGGAAAATAACGCTTTGGTGGACACTGTACTAATGCGGTAACTCATCCAGAACATCCAATGCCAAGCACTGATGAGATATTGAAGCTGGGAACGTGCCCAGTTCATACCTAAATAGACTTAACCAAGGGAACTGGCAATACCGCTAGATGAAACCTGCGGAAGGCTCAGCATTCATCGACAATGCAGGGTGTATGAATTAATGTGCTTCCTTTCAGGCTGCGAAATGCAACGGCCACCTTCAAAGGCTGGTAGGATGGTCTAACTAGCAGATTGGGAAAATAGCAGTTGCTCACCTCGATGATGTGCATTTTTTTCGGATTCTGGCCTGACACCTAGAACACCTGAAAAAGGTTTTGAGCGCATCAGGCAGGCGGAACAGTAACTGTAAGGCCAAACAAGTGGTAAAATAGCCAAACAGAGTGACTTACCTGGGACACCAGGTGGGTCGAGGAACCATAAACCCCCTGCAGGCCAAGGTGGATGCTATCCAAAAGTGGCCTGTCCCAAAGTCAAAGAAACAGGTCCAATCCTTCTTAGGCTTGGCCGAGTATTACCACATTACAGCCAAATCACTGCCCTGGTACCAGCACGGCCTCTCAGTTCCTGGTATTTATCCTCTCTGATGTATTTATAGAGAGCAATCATCTCTCCCCTCAGTCTTCTTAGGTTAGGTTAAACAAGACTAACCAAAAAACATAATAAAAGGGCCCAGGATGCATATCTTTAACTAAGGTCAGAAATTGCTAATTGATTTTCTTTTCCTCTCATCTGCAGACACAAAACATCCTTTAACAAGCCGCGCAGGCACTTCATTCAGAACACAATCACTGTCTAGATATAGACCATCTCTTATGCACAAATTAAGCATAATAAATATTCAAATAAACTGACCAAAACCTTGAAACTCCACAGTAACAATTGGCAAATGTCGGCTGAGCCTAACCCTGTGCATAAGTCAAAGAAAGTGGGACTGATTCTCCCTAGAACACTGGTGTCAGAAAGAAGCATCTCCAATGAGGTTAACAGAATTATACTAGTTTAAGCAAGAAGAGAATCAGACACCAAATGGCTCCTGACTGCAATCAATTGCCTGACTTCCTTGATTCAACCCAGAAGGTAAGCTGAAAAATAAATTTACAGTCAAAGTAGTCTCTTACATCAGTAGAAGAAACAGTTCTAGATGACAAAAAATATTGGGTATTTCTAACACTTATCTCTCTCATAGCCTCTTAGCTTTCACACTGCTCTGGTTGCTTCTATTTCACTGGCAAATTAGTGATTTAAGTGCGGGGGGAGGGAGGGTTTTGTTTTGTTTTGTTTTTTTACCTTTTTAATGTTTGTTTGTTTTATAATAGATTGATGGATTGAATTATTGATGTCTGTGCCATAGGGAGGACATTGTTGATCAGAGAAAATAGTAATTTGACCTCTCTGATCATGGCCAAGCAGCTGATTCTAAGGTAGACTTTGATGAATAAAAGAAAGCAGATACATGTGTTCATAGGATATCAGGGTGGGAAGGGACCTCAGGAGGTCAGCTAGTCCAACCCCTGCTCAAAGCAAGACCACTTCCCAGATACATTTTTGCCCCAGTCCCTAAATGGCCCCTTCAAGGGTGGAGCTCACAATGCTGAGTTTAGCAGGCCAATGCTCAAACCACTGAGCTATCTCTCCCTCTATTAGTTGCAGTTTGCATAGTGAGGAACAGGATATAACCATGCTCCTTCTCACATGTACTGGCCACATTCTGATGAAAATTATATACAAATCAGAGTAAAGTATGTAAAATCATTGCAAGGGTGACTAATAGGAATAAGCTAAAAATCAGATAGAA
This sequence comes from Chelonoidis abingdonii, assembly GCF_003597395.2. Classification (NCBI taxonomy): domain Eukaryota; kingdom Metazoa; phylum Chordata; order Testudines; family Testudinidae; genus Chelonoidis; species Chelonoidis abingdonii. The sequence continues at coordinate 74,033,434 of NC_133771.1, forward strand.
AAGCATAAGAAAATATTCCTGATTTTGTTTGCTCGGTCATCCTCAGACATGGGGACAGCATTTGTTTTTATGTGGTTGCTTTAGAGTTCTTTTTGGAGTTTTCAGGATCCTTCCTGGTTTCATTATTTATTTCCTTTCCCACCCACTCAGTGACCACATCATAAATAACTGATGAGAAGGTTGGAAACTTCAAGTATGAAAACTAAGCTTCCAACAAAAAAAATAATAATAATAATCACAAGGCTGGCTAAAAAAGAGATTAAAATGCATTCTTTTTCTTTGCCTTTTGGTTTCTGGTCTTTGTGATACAGTCAGATCATGTTTTCCTTTTTAATGAAAAGGAGATTTTTCACGTAATCATTTGACTCCAGGAGCCGGTTATAAAAAAAAACAATATCAGTAGACACATCATAAAATTGTGAGAGTTGACAACACTGCTATGCCTTACTTAGGGCTACCCCTTTATCATAAACATCTTTCCCAAATCTGGACCTTAGCGTCCAAAAGCTGGGTGCTTAGCACGAACCCTTCTAAGCTTAATTACCAGCTTAGCTTTGATCTCGCTACCACCATCCAAAAATTCCAGGGTTTTGGCCCCCTCTGGTCTCCCCAAACCTTCTTTGGGGGACCCCAAGACTCAGAAGCCCTGAGCCTGCAACAAAGGGAAATGACCCACTTCCCTTCCCCCTCTCTCTCTCCCACCCAGACTTTCCTCTCTGGGCTAACCTGAGAGTATTGATGCAATCTCTTTACATCACAATACCAAGAAGCATGTCTCCTTTATTCCACAAAGAGACAAACCCCAAATACAAGGAAACAGAAATGATTCTATCTCTCTTTCCCCCTCCCACCAATTCCCTGGTGCTGCAGAGCTTCTCCTCCGTAGATCTAACACAAAGAGAATTCCCTCCCCTTGTTCCTTAGCCTACCCAGAGAGAAAAACTCAAACAAGTCTTAAAAAGAAAACTTTATATAAAAAAAAGAAAGAAAAAAGACATCAAAATTTCTCTGTATCAAGATGACAATAATACAGGATCAATTGCTTAAAAGAAAAAAATGAATAAACAGTCTGATTCAAAAAGATATCCAATTTGAAACATTCCAGCAAGCTACACACATGTAAATACAACCAAAACAACATAAAAGCCTATATTGTTTTTCTACCTGTACTTACAATTTGGAAACAGAAGATTAGAAGATAGAAAGAACCTTCTCATAGCTGAGAGACACACAAAAGACTCAGACCCCAAAAATTCCCTCCCTGACTTTGAAAAATCCAGTTTCCTGATTGGTCCTCTGGTCAGGTGTTTGGTTCCCTTTGTTAACCCTTTACAGGTAAAAGAAACATTAACCCTTAGCTATCTATTTATGACACCCTTAAATCATAATCTCACCTAAATGATTTAGGGCACTTCTTTTATTATCACAGTATTGTCACAGAAGTGATATGGGTGCCAAAAGTTATTCAAGATTTCTTTGTCTTTCTTACCTATTCTACTCATGAAATGACGATCTTACTTTACAAGAGATAACCCAAATTTCAAGGGCATAACTCTCTTAAAATGTGGTGCATAAAACAATGTCCTCTCTATTTATACAAGTTAGTGTGCTTAGTCATTCTGTGTTATAACTTATTACACATTGACAATTGCAAAGAAAGCCATACTGTATGAAAACATATTGTTTGGCTTTGTAAATCAATAACAGCAACAGCAACTACATTAGCTTACATAGCATTTTATTATCGTGCTCAGCCATCTCAAGGTGCTTTACAAAAGATGTGTAATAATTTAATTACACACTGTGATTGGCAGCAAGGTTAAACAAAGAAGACCTTCAGTTTTGATTTAAGAACTGAAATATCAGTACCCTTCTTTCCATCACTGGACAAAGAATTCTAGAGAGAAGGAGATGACTGGCTGAAGCAAGAGCTTTCCAGAGTGGCAGCTCTCAGTGTGGTTATCAGATGACCTCTGCTGATAGTGGGATGGGATAGATTCATTTCAGAGATGTCTTGACATTGTTCTACGCCATGTCACCCCTATGATAACAAAAATAGGAATCAAAAGGTAAAAATAGTATATCTTGGCCAAATATTGTTAAAGTTACTGCAAGGCATAGTCTATATAAAAATAGGGGGAGGGTTCGTGGGGCTAATACCTTTTAACGCAATAAACAAATATTTTTACATTATTTTTTTCTTTGCATATTTTACAAGTATTTTTCAAAGAAGTTTGTGTGTGAGAAGTAACAGTGCACATGGATATTGACATATGTCCTCAAAGTACCTTACACACAAAAGAATATTTAAATTCTATTGAGCTAATTATTCATCTATTAGTGGTATTAGAAGAACTAGTTTACAGAAAGGTTCTCCTTCACTTTCTTTGCCTCTTCAGTGTGAGGAAGCTGAAGCAAAGTTAAACATTGTAGCTACGGCTATCAATTAATCACAGTTAACTCAAGCAAATAACTCAAAACAAATTAACTCGATTAAAAAAATAGTGATGATTAATCACAGTTTTAATCACACTTTTAAACAATAATATAATGCCAATTTAAATTTAATATTTTGGATGTTTTTCTACATTTTCAATATATTGATTTCAATTACAGTATAGAATACAAATTCTATGGTGCTCACTTTATATTATTGTTTTTAATTACAAATATTTGCACTGTAAAAAAGATAAAAGAAATAGTATTTTTCAGTCGACTTCATACAAGTACTGTAGTACAACTCTTTATCATGAAAATGCAACTTATTAATGTAGGGTTTTTTAACATAACTTGCACTCAAAAATAAAACAATGTAAACCTTTAGAGCCTACAAGTCAAGTCAGTCCTACTTCTTGTTCAGACAATCGCTAAGACAAATAGATTTGTTTTCATTTACGGGAGATAAAAGTGCTCGCTTGTTATTTACAGTGTCACCTGAAAGTGAGAACAGGCATTCATACGGCACTGTTGTAGCCAGTATTGCAAGGTATTTACATGCCAGATATGCTAAATATATGTATGCCCCTTCAGGCTTCAACTTTTTTATAGTGCAAATATTTGTATCAAAAATAATAATTAAGGCCGTGGGAGGCTGCTGGAGCCCCCCTTCGGGGAAGCTAGCCCCCAGTTCCTCCTGTGCCCCCCAGATCAGAGCCCCAAGCCCCCTGCCCCCCTACAGCCAGAGACCCAAGAACCTTTGCCAGCCACCCCAGCCCCCATGTCCGGCGCCCCGAGTCCCCCCTATGGCCAGAGGAGTCTCAGACCAGCCGCAGCCGTGCCGCACCTGCCTTCCTCAGACTCCAAGCCTCCCCACAGGAAAAGTGTTTCTCTTCTAGAAGAAGAACCTGAGCTTTTGATATGCCCTATGCAGGTTCTGGGGCAACTGAGGAGGCAGTATCTGCTACTCAGCTTCCTGGGTTCATCAGTAATCTCTCTGGAGTCCAGGGACATAACTGATGAACCCAGGAAGCTGCATAGCACATAACACCTCCTCAGCCACCTTGGAAGCTGATTGGGACATAATAAAGCAAAAACTTTCTCCTGCCAAACCCGCAACCAGGCATCTGGCAGCAGCGGCAGTGCCAGGGGAGGCCTCTTATACCCTCTTATACTCTTATATGATTAGGGCTGTCAGTTAATCACACTTAATTCATGCAATTAACTCAGAACAAATTAATATATTTTTTTAATGTGTGTTAATCTTACACCAGGGTGCCATAATCAGGGAAGTGCCGCTGCATGCCTCAGGGGCAGGAGTGTCCCAGCTCCCACTGCCTAGTTTCATTGCTGCTCCCACCTTCTTTCCCACCCCATGGAGCCACCCGTAGCCAAGCTGCTATGGACCAGGAGGCTGCCTACTGTCTTCTACACAGAGCAGGGGTGGGAGGGCTGATGTCAGGGTGTCCCCCTTCCCCAACAATGTATCTGGTCACTGCTGAACTGAGTCAGGGAACAGGGGGAGCCTATCTGCTGCTGGCTGAAAAAGCACTCAGGCTCCTGAGTGCTCTCCTAAAAGAGACAGCGCTTCCCCCCTACACAGTCACTCCCCCCCAAAAAATATTTAAATAAACAGTATTCAATTATTTTTAACAGTGTGATTAAAACTGCGATTAATTGTATTTTTTAAAAAGTTTGAAAGCCTTAATTTTGGCATTTTCAATTCTCTCAACTGAGAGATAAATCTGACCATTTACCCAGGATGATGCAGTCTATCCTCAACTAGTTTAGTTAGGTTTTTGAGAGCTAGAGACCCTCTTGCAAGAATGAATCAGGGCAGTAAGGGTAAAGCATTAATTACATTCGGGAAGCATTCCCTGTGTAAATGTATCAGTCTCCATAATAAGGAAGATTTTTGCCCAGGAGTAATGTTAGTTTTTATGTACACACACATGCACACACACACACACACACACACACACATTCCTTCAATTTAAATAAGGGAAAACAAGAAAGAACTAAAATAAAGTCTCAGTGAGAGAGCACAGAATGTGTCTTCTCTGTTATAGGCCATCTCTGAACAAAATAAATAATTGCCAGCTGCCTCCAACAGATAATCATCTCCCAGAAATATAAAATTTTCTGCAAAAACAATCATGACAGTTACATAGTTACATATGTCATCAGTAGCTCTCTTGTATCACCAGGGGTTTTAGCTTTACTCACCCCATTGTGCTCTTACCACATTTTGAAATTATCCTGCTATAGTTGATAAATTACCCTGTTTGTGACATTTTCCCTCCTATAATAGCTGATCACTATTTCTAACTGTCTGGTATTTCACTGTGGAATATCATTTGAAGATAAATAGAATAATGGTCTCATTCCAAGTGTGCCACATGCATACAGTACATTAATGTCAGTCTCTGTCAAATTATATTTTCAATTATCAATTAAATAATTAATCAAATTCTTTTGGGACTCAATATTCCTTTTCCCAGTATAAAATGGAGATCTTTGTAAAGCAACATGTTCCTTTGTGTTCCATAATTTTTTAGGTGAGCCTCTAGGATCTTTCATTCTCTCCTGTCCAAAGACAGCTATCCTTCATAAGTTTCTCCACAAACAGTAATTTACAGTCACTGGCAATTACAACATCCAAATCTCACTTTTAGTTAAACAAAGCACAGCTCCATTATTAGTGTCAAGGCATTCATATGCATAAAAGATTTGCCTTACAAAATGTGCTTTGGGCAATTTCTTTGTAAAACCACTGGCATTGGAATCAGACCCCATATCAAAATAGTTAGTGAACCCAGGCCACTATTTTCCAAAAGTGGCTAGTGATTTTGATTGCCCAATATGGGACACATGAAGAGGTTTCATTATCAGAAACTGCTGAGCACTCAACCTATGAAAATCAGGATCATTTACGGTGTTCTCCTGTAGGGTACCCAAAATATTAAAATCTTACACTGAGAATTTTAAATTTTGCTTGTACTGAACTATATTTACGCTAGGCAATGCACTTCTTGTACTTCTTTTATTTTACATAGTGATCACCCAGTAACTTCCTCAATGTCTTTCATTGTATCCAAGTGTCTTAAAGATGATTTAAAATAATGAAAAGACCTGTGAAAGATGTTTGATCTTCTTTCAGATGAAGGTCTGTATAAGAAGCCTCAGCACTCACAAGTGCTAACTTATAGCAATGCAGTCTTAATTTATTAGCATTGGACTTAACCTTAACAATTGTCCAGCGTTATTCTCTGTCCTAGTGATTACTTTAGCTTCGTCACTCTCCAAGACTATAACTTTGGATATATTATTATTCTTATTGGGTGGTCAGCACAGTCTAAGCTATTGTCTGGCCAGTCTCAGAGATAATTGGCATGTTAGCCACATAATAAGCTCTTGAAACAAGTGTCTGTAGGTCAATCAAATGAACCTAAATAAAGGTTTTCTTTGTATTTTTACAGCAGTACTTTCATCAGCAAAGATGCTAAATACAGGAGAGGACAGCATCTTTTCATCAATTTAATTTCTAACAACACAGGTCCATGAGCCTAACGTGTCATTAGCCATATTTTGGAAAATATGTGGCCTGTTTCCCAAGGGGTAATTTATCAATATTAGGAAACTTTGTTTAAAAAGAAACCCCATTCACCATTCATGTTTGGCATAGGAAGATTTTCCTTTACGGGGCAACAACTAGTTTTATCGCACATAACAATGACAGTCTGTATTGACCTTACACAGCAGGGGACAGCACAGCCTGCTCCTGCTGCACCTAGAAGCTCTTGCGAAATTGATTTCTCCACAAAGGGTATTTGGGCCCTCGAGAACAGCAGTGACTACAACATCTTTTAATGTACTATAATATTTTGTGGTAATTTCATGTAGTAAGGGGATGGGAGACACAGACCTATGTCAGATGAAAGGAATATTAACTTTTCTATCCCCAGCACAGGTCATGCAACTGCAGCCAGAAAAGGGAATCCCTCAGAAGGCCTATGGTTTTGGACTCAGGGGATTAGCTGGCCCTTATTTGGCAGCCTGAAGATCTAGTGAGGTGAAGGGGGCAGCCATTAAAAATGCCCTCCTCAAAAAGCCTGAGATGAGAAGAGAGGGAAGTGGGGTGGGAAACTCCTTCCTTCCTTGCCATATAATTGATGTGGAAAAATGATCCACGCGTTGTGTTTGGAATCAGATTAGCCTGAGGCACCTTTATTGATTACAAGCGTGCAAGGGGTGATAGCTATTCAGAGCTGCCCCCCTGCCCCGATCCCAGGAACACACAAGCTTTTTTAAAGCTTAAAACCACAGACAAATTACACATACTTCCATATCAATTACCTTATATGGAATACACTGCAAAATCAATATAGGCCAGAAGGAAAAACAAATGTCTCCCACACTGGGCCTCTCCTGTTATTCGCTATCTGTTCTTTTGTTGTCAATGACCTTTCTAACACAATTGTTATGGTTATATATGTCAAAAGTCTGGCTATTGCAAATTATGCTACTTGGGGATTTTTTCACTCTGCCTCCTCCTGCCCTTTTTACACACAAAGCCATTGTTCTGCTTTGGGGACTTTCCATATAAAAACAGGCTCAGTCAACTCTTTAGTCCTGTAAGCTTGACCAGAGTCCTAAGGCCCCACCCCTAAATTTTCCTTCACATAATGAATATATGTGAGGTGACCTGGAGAGCTGGGCTGATTGGATTAGGGTTGTGAAAGTTTGCAGCAGGGAAGTGGGGCCCCAGTTTAGAGGAGCTAGGGGGAAGACTCTGCAACGGAGGAAATATGAGAATAATGTCTCACATATTTTCAGCTCTTTGGACATGAAAAAGAAAGAGCCTCCTCCTCACCCCTTTGGCTGAGTTCTGGATCCACCATTTCCTCCCAGTGGCCCCAAAAGTTTGGGAGGTAGGAAGGTGGATTCTGATGTGTTTTTCAGTCTGAGCATGTGATTCGTCTGAATGACTGTCCCAGAGGTTCTCAACCAGGGGTCTGTGACATCCTGGGGTGCTGCGAGCAGGTTTCAGGGAGGCTGTCAAGCAGGGCCAGCATTAGACTTGCTGAGGCCCACGGTAGAAAGCCGAAGCTCCATCACATGGGGCTGAAGCCCATGGCCCTTAGGCCAGCCACATAGGACTGAAGCGGAAGCCTCAGTAATATAGTTGTGCGGGAGCCCATGTGGCATGGGCCCCAGGCAATTGCCATGCTTGCTACCCCCTAACGCCAGCTTGGCTTTTATATGCAGAAAACCAGCTATTGTGGCACTGGTGGACTGTGGAGTTGAGAACCCTCAGTCTATCCTGTCCTCAATAGAGCTTATAAGCCTGAGTTAGAATCCAAACCTCACTCCTTTTCTGCAGTTTTAGTTTTACTGGTAACTAAAAACAATAGCGAAACCATCCTCCCTGAATTTGGCTGCTTTATTGCCAGATCTCATGATTTACCTAGAACCGCAGCTCCTGAAAACAAGTGATTACATGAGAATCTCAGCATTTTTTTTTAAAGTAAGTTTCTATCATTCATGGTTGTGGAGAGAAGCTTCAAAACATGATGGAGTTGCACCCAGAAGGCTTCAAAAGAGAAAGATTAAATAAAAAGAACCCCAAATTTATTTATTTATTTATTTAAAATCTTATATTTCTGAGGGGTCTGTGAGGATCACCTGGCCCACCTCCTCCAACTCAGGCCCCAAGTCTCATGATTCTTGAATGTTTGGAGTTGACAGTATTGCTGCCCCTATGATGCTCCCTCAAAACCTTCCCTGATCAACTCCCTAGTTGCCTCACCCTAGTTTCCTCACCCAATGAGCCACAGCCACCTGCTTTATAACCAGGGTGGAGTTAACAAGCTGCACCTGCCATAATGGGTCAGCAGAATGTCTATAGCTTTAAGCACAGTTCTAGCAAGGAGAGTTAACAGAAGACAGCTGTGTCCCATGGCCCATCTCTAAACAGTAATTTTATATTGAGATACCATGCGTGGCACATACGACAATTCCAGCAAAATTAAAACATAAATGCACAGTAGTTGCCACATAGTCACTGTGCTCAAGAAAACTGTCACCCAGCCTACCATGCCCAAACACCTGCAGCCTATAGGCAGTTTGGCTTTATCCTGGGAGTTTAAGTGCCATATTTATAATAATATTTTGGCATCACAACTGCTTGCAGAATAATAGCTCCCTAAGGAGAACACAGAACGAAACCATTTATCTAGTACTATGAGCACTCAGAGCACTGAAGCGGAGCTTAATTGGTTAAAGTAATATAATGTGGTAGGCATGAGTACTACAACTCTCTCCACACAACAGACTATGGCAGATAAATTCAGTTCCATGCTTTATTGCTCTGTCTTACCCTATCTTTTCCTCTCCTTTATATCCCCAGTTTTTAATAGTATTCTCTTCATTCTTTTTTTTCACAACCTTTTCCCCTTATTTCCCCCCCTCCTCGTCTTTTCATGTCCATCTTGTCTACTACTTATCCTTTATTATTTTTTTCTCATTTATTTGCTCTTTAATATTGGTTGGCAAATTATCTCGATGAATATATCTTGGTTTGTACACTGGGAACAAGTCACTCTGAATACTCAATAACTGAAATTTGAACAACATTGTTTAACTTTCATTGAACATGTTATATTTTTGTTAAAGGACTGATTCAGTGTGTAACTTTTAGTTTCATGTTTTTGATGCAAATTATTGTATTTACCAATGTCTATAAATAGTTTCCATTACTTGATTAAAATCAACTCTTTCAATTCTGAAGCACCTAGAGCACTTAGAGGAGAGGAAAGTGATCAGGAACAGTCAGTATGGATTCACCAAGGGCAAGTTATGCCTGACTAACCTAATTGCCTTCTATGAGGAGATAACTGGGTCTGTGGATGAGGGGAAAGCAGTGGATGTGTTATTCCTTGACTTTAGCAAAGATTTTGATGTGGTCTCCCACAGTATTTTTACCAGCAAGTTAAAGAAGTATGGACTGGATGACCGGACTATAAGGTGGATATAAAGCTGGTTAGATCGCTGGGCTCAACAGGTAGTGATCAACTGCTCCATGTCTAGTTAGCAGCCGATTTCAAGTGGAGTGCCCCAAGGATTGGTCCTGAGGCTGTTTTGTTCAATATCTTCATTAATGATCTGGAAGATGGCATGGACTGCACTCTCAGCAAGTTTGCAGATGACACTAAATTTGGAGGAGTGGTAGATATGCTGGAGGGTAGGGATAAGATACAGAGGGACCTAGACAAATTAGAGGACTGGGCAAAAAGAAACCTGATGAGGTTCAACAAGGACAAGTGCAGAGTCCTACATTTAGGACGGAAGAATCCCATTCACTGCTACAGACTAGGGACCGACTGGCTAAGCAGCAGTTCTGCAGAAAAGGACCTAGGGGTTACAGCGGGCAAGAAGCTGGATATGAGTCAGCAGTGTGCCCTTGTTGCCAAGAAGGCTAACCGCATTTTGGGCTGCATAAATAGGGGCATTGCCAGCAGATGGAGGGATGTGATCATTCCCTTCTATTCGACATTGATGAGGCCTCATCTGGAGTACTGTGTCCAGCTGTGGGCCCCAGATGACAAGAAGGATGTGGAAAAATTGGAAAGAGTCCAGCGAAGGGCAACAAAAATGATTAGGGGGGTGGAGCACATGATTATGAGGAGAGGCTGAGGCAACTGGGATTGTTTAGTCTGCAGAAGAGAAGAACAAAGGGGAATTTGATAGCTGCTTTCAACTACCTGAAAGGGGGTTCCAAAGAGGATGGATCTAGACTGTTCTCATTGGTATCTGATGACAGAACAAGGAGTAATGGTCTCAAGTTGCAGTGGGAGAGGTTTAGGTTGGATATTAGGAAAAACTTTTTCACTCAAAGAGTGGTGAAGCACTGGAAAGGGTTACCTAGGGAGGTGGTGGAATCTCCTTCCTTAGATGTTTTTAAGGTCAGGCTTGACAAAGCCCTGTCTGGGATGATTTAGTTGGGGATTGGACCTGCTTTGAGCAGGAAGTTGGACTAGATGACCTCCTGAGGTCCCTTCCAACCCTGATATTCTAGGATTCTATGAATGCACTTTCCTGCTAGTAAACTAGTTTGCAAAAATTGTAACAGAAAGAGTGTGAATAAAGTAGAAATGGTATGAATAAAGTAGAAGGGAATTTGTTTACAAATTAGAACAAATATTCATGGATAATATTGTGTAGCATTCACCCAGCTTAAGTTCCAACCCTCAGAAAGAGACACTATTTAGACTGAAAAAGTCTGAGAAAAAATGTAGATATTACCAAATATGATGGTCCTTTGGAAACATAGCAACTTGCTCGTGGTAAGTAGAACTTGTTCACAATACCTGTAAGAAACAAGGCAATATAATAAATATTATTTATATATTACATACTGTGATCACTCTGCACATAGTTGTATTTCAGACTCTTCAATTAGAGTTTAAAACTTAAAAGATGTTACTAGCACATCCTGAGGCATTTCTAAATTTAGAATAATAAATATTAAAAGAACCCAAGGTTATTAGAAAGAGTCATTTAAATAACATTAATCCACAGTTTAAAAGTCATCGGAGAGATTTTGAATTCAACATATCCCTTGCCAGTTCTTAATGCGTAGTATGTTGTATCTTGGTTCTGTGCAGCACATACCATCTAAAACTTCTGCTTATGGGAAAGAACAACTATCACCATATGTACAGCAATAAGAACATCTGGAAATACAAGTGAAGCAGAGAAAGTCTTTTGCTTTCTCCTGGCACACACACACATACACAAAAATGGTTGGAAAGTTTACAGATATATAAGTCAGGGGAACCATGGTCAGTAGGAAATTAAGTTAGACAGCTGGCACTGACCAAGTGACTGATCCCAGTGACTGTAGTGCCAGATCACTGAAGTAAATGAGAAGCTATTCTCAATGGTCTTTTCCTCATTAAATAAGGTTCTGAATTAATACATTTCCTTTGCCATCAGCTGTCACTATGAAATGAGGATGAAACTTTTTTTTTTTAAAGAAGGTGATGCAATCAGCCTTGGTCATTTTCAGATCATACAATCCTGGGAACATGAGTCCTATTGATATGTTTATTCTTTTAAAGTATACATAGCATCAGTCTTAATTATTTCTTACATTGCACCCATTATATTATGAGATTCCTTGCCTGACAAGAAAAAATAGACAGTCTAATTTTCTCTTCTTTTAAATCCAGATGCCATTTATATTTAAAAAAAAAAGAATTTGAAAGGCTGTAAGCAAGATCCTCAGCTAGTGTAAATAATCACAGCTCCATTGAAGACAATGGATCTATGCTGATTTATCCCAGCTGAGGATTTGACCGTGTACATATAAATAGGTTGCATCTTCAAGGCATAGTCTCTCTCTGGAAACACAGAACGATGTGCTCAAAATCACATTTGGTGTTTTAGAAGTATTGTCAATTTGCAGAGAAGATCATGCAAATCTCTATTTGCAGGCCCAAACTGAGTGTAAATGGGGTTTGCTGCAAATGAATATTTTTGCATGGACAAAAATTGGAAGCAAGATAGAAACACTGAAACATTGGTGCAACGAAAAAACTGAACACTAGAGGTGATGTGGTAAAATATGGACCTGTCTTTCATCTCTCAATGCATAGGCCAAACAGTGGTTTAGATTCTCACAGAAAATTTATTTATTGGTTTCATCCAATATAGAAATGATGTTTTTCCACATTTGAAAACCATCCCACTATTTTTTTTGATCTGAAGTCTTTGCTCATGATGATGCCACAGCTGGAACAGCAGTAAGTGTTGAAGTCCATGACTGTATTGGTACAGTTATAAGAGGGAATCTTAGGACCTCCTTTACGCATCTATATCAAGAGTAACTTCATTGAAGCAAATGGAATTTCAGTAGTATAAAATTGTAATAGAATCATACTTTAGCCTTTGCTGTATCTTAGACATGTCTCACAAGCTGAGTAGCTTTGAACAAATACCTGGATGTTAATATTTCAATTGGTGGCATCCTTTCCACTGAGTGAATGCGGAATAAGCACCTAGAATGCTGATAGTGTAATCTTTTTGTTGGAAGCAATTTATTTTGGATGAGACCTACAACTACAGTCCTGTCTTCTTGAAAGCACAAAAGATATGTATGCTATTATGGCATTTATTTCATGAAGATGATCACTGTGAAGTATTGGCAAAATTAAACATATTATTAGCCTATGTCACTGCTGTTTCCTTTGGATACATTATTCATTTTCTGTTCTAAGGATAAGAAGATATGAAATGGCAATATCAGATCAGAACGATGGCCCATCTAGTCTAATATCCTGTTTCCAACAATGGTCAATACAGATGGTACAAGAAACTCTGTTGTGCACACTTTATGGAATGATCTGACCACAGAAGACATTTTCTTCTGACTCCTATTAGATAAAGGCTAGCTTATGCCCCAGTGCATAAATATGTATGTGTCTCTTCTAAAAAACTCCTGTGAATGTAACTGTGCATATTCTCATTATCCATATAAATGTCTAATCCTTTTCTGAATCATACCAATATCCTAACATCCATTATTTTATGATAATTCCACAGGTTTGTTACAAACAGAGTAAAAATGCATTTCCTTGTGTCAGTTCTAAATTTGTCACTGTCATAAACAGATAGTAGGAGTTAATAGAGCAGAAGTACTTTATATCTCTTTTGACTGTAAAGGGTTAACAAGTTCAGTAAGCCTGGCTGTCACCTGACTGGAGGACCAATCAGAGGACAGGATACTTTCAAATCTTGAGGGAGGGAAGTTTTTGTGTGTGCTGTTAGTTTTTTGGTTGTGTCCGCTGGTCTGAGAGGCCAGAACGTGCAACCAGTTCTCTCCAAACAGCTCTTATCAATCAAAAGAGTAAGGACTAAGTAGATAGGCGAGTTAAGATTGTGTTTGTTTCTTATTGCAAATGTGCAGTGGCCTGGAAGATTGAATGGCAGCGGGAGGAGTTCAATTTGTAAATTGCTGAAAAGGATTTTTAATTTGTACTTAATAGAAGCTGGGAGGTATTCCCAGCGCTAGTAGTAAAAAACCCTGAGCTAAACATCTTAATTCAAAGCTATATTTTTTCTGTTTTTCTCTCTTTAATTAAAAGTTTCTTGTTTAAGAACGCTGTTTTTTTATTCTGGTGAGCACCCAGGGACTGGCTGATTCAGCCGGGAATTGGTGGGAAGAAGGGAGCGAAGGGAGAGAGAAAGGCTTATTTCTCTCTGTGTTAGATTTTCCTCCAGGAGAGTTCGGGAGGGGGAGAGAGGGAGTGAGGAGAGTTGAATTCTCTCTGTTTGTTGATGCAATGGGTTGATCCATATTGTGACAGGGTACCGGTAGGGGACGCACTAGGAGAGGCACAGTGGGGAAACGGTTACTTTCCTTGTGTTAAAATCCATAGGACTGGTTGGGTTCCCCGGCCAAGGTTTGGGGGAACCAGAGCTACCAGCACGGAATCCTGGTTGGTGGCAGTGCTACAAGTACTAAGCTGGTAATTGAGCTTAGTGGAATTCATGCTGGTACCCCATCTTTTGGACGCTAAGGTTCAGAGTGGGGAATTATACCATGACAGTCACCATTTAATTTTCTTGAATATCCCCCTTGTTCTTGTCTTATGAGAAAGTTCAAATAGAAATACCTGATTTACCTTCATTGGAGCATTAATTATTCTGTGTACTTTTATCATGTTCCAAATTTACTCATCCTTTTATTAAACTATACAGTCCCAGTCTTTTCAGTCTTTCCATCTGTGTTTCCATTTCTGCTATCTCTTCTTTGGGATACTGTGACCAGAACTGTGCATGATTGCAGATGAGGGTGCACCTTCGGTTTCTACAATGGCTTCCGGCTATTTCCAGTATTATCTCCTCCCCCTGCTTTCATATCTCCTAACATTTTATTTGCTTTTTGTATCATTGGTGCACATTAAGTAGAAGTTTAATTGGTTTTACTGAGCTGTCCACATTCTTTCTAATGAGAGACTAGTTAACCTAGAGGACAGCACTATGTATGAACAATTCAAATAATTCCTTCTAAGGTACATTACCTTGCATTTGCTAACACTTCATTTCATCTGCCAGCACACTGCCCATTTCTTCAGCTTTGCTAGATCCCTCTGAAATTCCTCACAGTTTTTTCTATTCTTGACTAACCTAAACTATTCTGGAACTGCCTTCAGTTATGAAAACTAGCTGCAATATAAGCAGAGAGACTGATCAAATAAGCAATCATGGATAATCTGATGACAGTACTAATAGACCATGGGGGAGCAGCAGCACTAAGAGGAATATGTTGATTGGGTGACATAGTTGGAGATTATTAATTAGAATTTAGGAATGCAAGAATAGACAGAGCGTTTGAATTTGCAAGCAGAAATGATGTAGTCATCTGTAATGCATGGTTTCAGCATCACACAAGAAGATTATATAGATACTGAAGCCCTGAGGGCAACCTGGGACACACTAGCAGGAATCAAATAGATTGCATTTTATTATCAACAAGGTTTCATAATACAGTTTTAGATGCTAGAACGTTCCCATCGGCAGATTGCAATAGTGATCACAGTCTGTTTGTCGTGAAGCTGAGACTAAAGATTAAAAATGCTTAATCTAACAGATACACAAGGCAACAGATTGATGTGGACATACTCAAAACAACAACAAAAACGTATGGAATACATTTCAAAAGTCAACCAAAGTACTGATTTCTCCCAAAAATACAATAATGAAGACAGTATAGAGTAAATTTGGAAAAAGTTTAAGACATACAACCATTACACTGGTGTTAGGTGAAAAAGGACATGATGCTAAACCAACACAGATGACTGATTAAATTGTAAACTTAATAAATGCAAGAAGAAAATACAAAGATAGGAGAAGTGAGGAATATTGAAAATTCCACAAATAATTTCAAAAGTATACAAAGAGTCAAAAGAAAAAATGGCAAGAACAAAGATGTGATAAAATCAAAGAATATGAAATCATAGACAAACAAACATTCAACACCCTATAAAAGGAACCAAGAGTCAAATGAAGTAAAAACAAAAAGCAATTAGCTGAAATAAAACTGAGGATGACAAGGTGTGCTATGAAGTCAACAGCATCCTGGAAGGATGGGTTGACTACATAAAGGAACTTTTTGATGATCCTGAAAAATTGGAAGATATAGCCATCAAAAGGGGATAAGAAAGAGTACCACTGTGACTCTAGAGGGGGAGAGGAGGAGCATGGATCAGCATTCACATTGCACTCCCCATCAGTACCCAGCCTGGACTGGGGAAGCTAATGATTCAGCCAGCGGACCAAATCTGGTGATGAATCCTGGTCACGTGCAACCTAAGACATGTTGTGCATATGCTAAGAAGCCTGTATTTATAATGATTTTATACAAAATATGCCGTATGAGGTGACTTATGAAAACTAACACCACACAGATTTATATCATTGTAAATATATCAAATGTAACAATTTATCAATGCTATATGTGAAATTATGGATACTCACTAATACTCTGCTTTAAAGTCTGTGACTAAAAGGTGTTTAAACAGGTTTTCTCTAGGCAGAAAGAGGCTGACACTTCAAATGAACTGTGGCCCAAGCTCAAATGGGCTATTTGTTTATATCTGAGGTTGCAGCAGGAATAGATAATTTATATAGTAGCAACCACCAATGGAGGAGGAACCACCTTGGAGCCTTATCTTTCAGACCTCATGACTCGTTTATTTAGCATGAACTAATAAATTTTACCTGGGGGTAACCTTCATAAAAATACATTTCAAAGCTTCACTGAACTATAGAGAGAGGGGGAATGACCCCCTAAAGTTATCTTTCACTTTATGGAGACAATGAAACTAAGTGATTTGATCTCAGTGATGAGGCCTTGCCAAGATGTCAGGTAGAAAGTCAGAAAGGAGACTGCAGGTGAGACAGAAAACATCTTGAACAAAAACTGTATCTTGATAGATTAAGTTTTAGACTTTTAAAAGTGTGTTTTCACTTTTATTTGCTTGTAACCATCTCTATCTTTATCTCTTTGACTTGGTATCACTTAATCCATGCTCTTATGTAGGCAGACTTCTTTTGTTTTAATTATAAATCACCAGTGCTGGGTAAGTTCAGTAAAGTGTGAGTTTCTAGTAAGTTAACTAGTTGGAGTGTTTTAGTGAAGGACACTAAGTAAATACAGTAATCCACAAAGTAGGCAACACCTATATCTTGATGGCCAAGCAGTGAAGCAAGTGAAATTTCCACTATTTAGAGTGTCTCATAATATCAGACAGAAAATGTGATGAAGAAATTAGAAGAATGATACAGCTTGCAACCAGGGACGCCCAGGGGGCCTGGGGCAAAGCAGTTTCGGGGGGGCCATTCCATAAGAAAAAGTTGCAATACTATATAATACTATATTCTCGTGGAGGCCCCTGCAGGGCCTGGGGCCTGGAGCAAATTGTCCCACTTGCCCCCCCTCTGGGCGCCCTGCTTGCAACAACTGCATTCAACAAATTGCAAAGACTTCTATGTTCTAAGATATGATATCAAGAAATAATGTTAATAAAAGAAGTAGAACTGCAACACTATCTTATCCACTTTAGTCAGCTGAGGTTTCCCCTGAACCTTGTGATAATTTTTTTCCAGTTCATTTTTTGTCTTTTTTAAGAAGACAATTTCTGCTACTCAGAGGAGTTATTTAGCCCTGTTATTGTCACTAACCATCCACAGCTAGGCACATTACATCTCTCTCAGGTTTTTTTATTGTTAGCACTGTAACTTTTCTGCCTCCTTATAATGAAAGCCAGACCTGTTCGATGAGAGAACTGGTAGCTGAAGAAGAAACAGACTCTTCTGCATGCACCAAAAGGAAAGATGTGATGCTTAATTTGTTGTAAACATAATTACTTTCATTCAAACAAAAGAGAACACAAGCAGAGGAAATTGATGCTTTGCCAAACACTGCCTTCCATAGAGTTGTAAGAAAATGATTAGAAGCAGAAATTAAATCTCCTGGACAATTCAATTTCTAGCTATGATAACATCAACCATCTATATGAGGGCAGTGGAAGAAGTAGCTAATATTAGAGCTGGGATAAAATATTGCATAAATAACAAAAGTGGGAATGTGAGGAAAGAGATCTTGTTGGTATAATATCCTGGGTAGAGATAAGTAAAAGGCAGTTTTTCTTCACAACAACAACTTGTGAAAATAAAATGTATGTTCCCCATATTTTGCAGAAACAGCAATGATTTTTTTTGCATGTGCGGGCTCCCAGGGATCCCATCCTTCCCCCAGCACAGCATGAGACATGAATTTGTAATATAATGTAGATCACATGCACTGAAATCCAAGTAAAACAATAATGCAATATTCTGGATGTCTGTTATACACTAGCTGATACACTATTTGTTTTGTTGGGCATTGTTCTTTATATGTGCAATGAGAGTTGCAGCAGTAGAAATTAAAAATAAAACATCAAAGAGTTTTAGAAGGGATGTATAGTATTGCTAACAGCAAGCATTCAAATATCATGGGTCAGGCCCCCTGAAATTATGAAATTGTCCTGAGTCATAAATTTTAACAATATAATAAAATGTGGTGAGCTTCCTGATTGACCCATTCCCCTGCATCTTCAACTGATTGGTCCATTGCACTGCAAACCACAGCTGCTGTACCCCACCCATCAACCTCCCCCCATAGCCCTGGGGAAGGGGTCCTGCAAGCAAAGGCTGACTGACGGCTGTTTCTGAATCCTGGGCTTGTGCTAGCCCACCTGCCACTGTAACAGGAAGCAACTCTGCCCCCCATCTTCAGTGAATACCCCCACCGATGGTACCCCCTCCAGCACCCAAAACTGTACTCTCTAGCTAGCCACTCCATCCAAAGATCCACCCCCCCCCCAAGTGTCCTCTTTTGGGGAATCTGAAATATGGTAACCCTACTCTGACCTCCCAGTAACCTGACCCTGCCTGCCTCCTGACATCAGACTTTTGGTTTGTCCTCTGGCCTGTCTTAGATTCTGACCCTCTGGTACCTGACTTGGCCTGACTTCTGATTCCTGCTCTAACCACTGCTACCGTGCCTCAGTGGATCACTGCTGAGGATGGCAGATTCAGGACAAACTGCTGAGTAACAGGGCAGACTCACCCCAAACTGGTGGTTATTCTATTATTAGATATACCAAGCCAAAAACAAAAGTAAACTTCTGTCTCATGCACTGGTTAACAAGAAGTCCAAACTGCAGTCTCCTCAGGCATTTCAGCCCTTGTTTCATCTCCAGACACTAAACTTTATGATGAGTGGTTATTGAAAACTAACTTCATCAAACAAAGTGTTCTTCTGATCTCAAAAGCTCAGACACATAGCCAAGTCAATATATAACTCATGTCTTACCCGATAATCACACTATTGCCAATCCTTTAGTATCTAATATCTAAATGTTTATTTATAAGAGAAAAGAAGAAGGAGAGAGTTAAAATTGTCAAAGAAATCAAATACTTACAATAACTGCAAAGTTTTTGGATCAGGTCTGTAGCAGTGATGTTACAGACTGCTGGCTTGTAAAGTCTCTGGTAACTTCCAAAAGATTGGAAGGTCCTCAGTCCATTGGTTGGAATGCGCCTTTTTGTATAAGTTCATCATCCAGAGATCAGAGCAGGAAAGAAGCCAAATGGTGATGCTTCCAGGGTCCTTTATACCTTTCTCCATGAACAGGGGATGCTCTCAATCTTAGTTTGTGGAAAATTACAGGCACAAGATGGAGTCCAGGGGTCACATGAGCAAGTCACATATCTGTACATGCCTTGATGATTCACAGAAGCAGTTATTACCCATATTCTGGCAAAGGTGTCCACAGGAAGGCTCACCAGGTGGGAATGAACTTCTTCTGTGGCTCATTGAGAGAATTAAGTATTATTTAATGGGCCATCAACTTAAATGGTCCATTCGCAATGTGCTGGTTAGACTGAATGTAAACTACTCTGTGGGTATTAGCAAAGGAGCAAACACATTTAAAATATTGGTACATAGTCAACATTTATAACTTTAGATACAATTATGATGCATGCATACAAACAGGATAGACATATTTCAGAGATTGTAACTTTTCCATTGATACCTTACATGGCATACTTTGTATAAGATTTGTTGCAATTGTATAACAGTGGCAATATTAATGATACACATGGCCACGTTCCAATCATACAGCATCACAACTGCTAGGTCTGACTGTGCACAACTCAGTCATGATACATATGTTCCTGATAGAATATCCAGCAATGTCCTTCCTATCAGTAGTCTAAGGCAAAATATTTGTGGTTCATTGCACTACAGCCTCCTGCACTTGCTGGTACTGCAACTTCAAACTGTGTCTTAAACAGGCTTTCCAATGTTGCCCTGACCATCAGTACCTTTGCTATTTTATTCTCAGATCTCTCTTGAACAGAACAGCCAAACCTATCATACTCTTTTGTATCTGATATTAATTATTATTGTGCTGGCGCTAGGGGGCCCAAGCAGGGACCCGAATCCTATTGTGCTAGGTGCTGCACAAACACACTTCCAAAAGGGAACCCCTGCTCCATGAGGAGTAGTTCTAGATGGATCTGGCAATGTTGGTAGCAGCAGGTACTCTGGGTTTGTGTCTGTGCCTGATATCGTAACAACACTTCAGAGCATACAGCAAAGATCCATCCAGTGGTGTGAGGTAGAGGAAAAGGAATAGGCTGCCCCTTACGGGTAGTACCTTCCCTCACATCCTATGGCCAACCCAAAACCTCTTACCAATTCCATAATTTGATCAATAGCAGCCCTTTAAATAGAGAAGAGAGCACTGCAACTTCATTCCAGGATGGAGCCCATACTCCCTGCCCTGCCCTGAAATCTGACACTAGATAAAATGTCCTCACCCCCTACTTTTCCTGAGGTAAAAGAATGTCCAGAATTTTCATTGTGTCAGAGACATCTAAAGAGAAGAGCATGGATACAGCTGGCCAGAAGGAAAAGGAGATTAAAATATACATTGTGACAAATCTATCACATGCTCCATGACAACTGTCGCCTAGGTTCTGCAATTAATTTTGTCTTGTGGGCATGAGGAATGGATGTACTGTTCATAACCACTGTAGCTTCCCTTGTTAATTAAGAACATTTTGCTTTTTGGCAGTGGCATGTTTTCCTTTTCTAAATATGACTGAACTTTTTTGTTGTTTAGAAATAGGATATTTTAATCCTGATATTCCAATATTGTGTATTGTGATGTCTTTTGTTCTGCATGCCTCATCGGGCTGCCTTGGATTTCCTCTATAAAATACTTTAGAAAACTCAGCCCAAAACTTTACATTAGAGGTCACCTTTATCAACAAATCCCTGCTTTCACTTATTTAGTTATAATCAAAACTTGTTCTGACACATAAAAGATGTTCCTATTATGCAAAAAATATCTGGACTGGCATAATAATTTGAAAGACATCCAACAACTTTCTGTCATGACTAAGAGTGAAATGTCTTCTTTTTTTCACTCCCTGATTGCCTCTGTGTACCCTGACATTCAATTCAGATACCCATCATATTTTTCTTTTCCCTTTCTGCTTTTATCATACTACTCTAGATCTCCCCATTGATATATTTGAGGCAGATCAGACATGTGTGGGTTATGCTCCTTTTCTCTAAAAAAAAATGATAAACTAAAATCAACCCTGCAAATGAAGATTTCCCATACCTTTTTTTTTATTTAATAGCATATTATCTCCTGGTTTTTATTTGATCTGTGCATTAATTAGCATCACAAGTTAGGAGGTGAAATCCTGGAGGCCAACAGCCATGTTTCGATTGGCCTCACAGGTCTTCTTAATATTGATTTAACAGTGAGCAAAAACTTAAAGTATTTAATTTAGCTTCTGAAATAACTGTAAAAGATCTCCAGCGACTTCTGAAGAGATGATTGTTAACTGACAGTAACCTAGTCTCCTAAACAAACAAATTACTCCAAAATTCAAATGGGTTGAGTCTAGCAATTTATTTAGTTTTCCTTCAGAGACTGGACTGAACACTAGCACAATAGCTAAATGCATAAGGAAGTTAGCTCACGGATAGCATAATGTATGACATCTCATAAAATTGACATCATTACATACAGCCTAGGGCAAAGAGCAGACCATGGCTTATAACAGGCTGCTTGATAGGGTACCACTTCACATTGGATATTATGGCTGCCCCAACCATTTGTGCTAATCAGGTAGCCTGGTGTCACTCTTTAGCTGAACCAAGGAAGGAGGGGGCCAGGAGGGGGTCCTAATCCACTCCTTCTACCCTTTGGGCAGTGGAGGTTAACAAATGGGCCTCTGGTGCCCATGCCCAGGGGTCCCAGCCAATTTGGGGTCCCTCACAGGAGTGCTGGAACCTGTGTAGTAGTGGGCAGGGCCATCAGCAGCAGAATTGTGGCCCTGCCCCCTGCTCCTCCTCTTCCTCCTGAGGCCCCACTGACTGCTCTTTCCCCCAGATCCTTCAAATGCCCAAGACAGGGTGGGACTGGGTGCCCAAGAACAGCCTCCATCACATGCCCATGACACCCCAGGGCTCACCTCCCAGGTTTAGTGGAGGGTCTCGGGATCCCCATAGTTGAGTGGGTCCCTGAGGGGCATCTCTTATATCAGCTTCAATTAATGACAGATTTTAACCCTACACCCAATTATCCAGACATCAGAGCAGACTGAGCTACTGAAGCACCAAAACAAAAGTCAGGGGCAACCTCAAAAAACCCCAGAAACTATCTTACAAGCAGTAAAGAGATACAGCGTGACCATTAAACATAATTATTATAAAACACCTGATGCAATGAGGGACAAGTCCTAGGCTAATAGCAAAGCCTTTCAGACTAAACACCACAAGATGTGGAAAAATCCACAGCCCAAGAGATGTATGTCCAGTCAAAAATGCAAGCTGTAATAAATGCACAAAATATGGACATTTTGCAGCTGTTTGCTGCATGAAGGTAGTCAGGAAATAGATTACTACAGACAGTCAAGAGCAATCGTTTCTAGGGTCTATCACATGTGATGGCACAGCCTGCCTGAAGAGTGAAACTAAATATGCATGTAAAGATTATTGACTTTAAAATTAACTCAGAAGCAGATGTGACAGGTCCTGTTGGAAGGGATGTATAATCACCTTCAATCCCTCCCAGAGCTGAAATTCCCTGACACAGCCCTGACTAGCCCTGGAGGTATTCAAAACTGCATATGGCAGTTCACCACAGAAACAATGTACAAAGACAAAAGCTTTGCATTCTGAGTATATGTGATCAAAGAATCAAAGACCAACTCAGCTACAGCATGGCAGTCATGATGAGCATGTAGTAGGAAGAGGGCCTGAAACATAAGCCCTTATATCAGAGGCCTGGTATGAGGCCTGAGATAAAGTAGTGGTCAAAGCTTTGCTGGTATAAAGCAAAGTCAGATAGCGAACAAAATAAGGCCTGCTTACAGAATCTGGCAGGTACAAGACTGATATTTCAAAAACACACACTCCTAAGAGTTGCTAGACACAGAGCACTCACACAAACACATTTCAGAAGGGTGGTATGAGAACATCTCAATACCAACACATTTCCTAAAGATAGCAGGAACACACTGACCTCTTCTAAAGATAAGGTCAGCGTAGCGGGGTGGCCACCCGCTCCAGCTCTTAAGGGCTTTAAACAGCCCTGAGAGAGGGCTGTGGTAGAGGAAAACCTGGACTGATTGGCGAAGTAGCCACAGCTAGGCCATGCCCCAATCAGGCCTCAGCTGGCCCTGTAAAGAGGCTGTGGGCCGGGAGCACAGGCAGTCTCTCTCTAGGCACAGAGAGAGAAGGGCCTGGCTGCCTGGGGCTTGAGTAAGGTACTGGGGAATAGGGCAAGGGAGCTGGGGAGCTCCCACCTGGAAAAAAACCCAGGCTGCAGGCCTAGCCAAAGGCCTGAAAAGGTACTAGGGTTGCAGAGGTGCAGCCCAGGGGTAGGTGGAAGCATCAGGTTCAACCCCCCCTTGCCGATAATGAGTGATATGGACTGCAGTCTGCTCCAGAGTGCAGGGGCTAGATGAGGACTGGCAGTGAACACTGAGGTAAGGTGGGGATAGAGGGTGGGGATTCCCCTGTGAGGGGAGTCCAGAAAGTGAGGGTACTGCCAGGGGGCAGCACCCAAGGAAGAGGGGCACTAGGGTCCGGGAGGGACATGGGGCCAGTGACAATCAGGACATTGGCCTGCAGAGGGCGCTCCAACAGCTGGAATGCTAATTCCCCAGGAGACCAGCAGGAGGCACTGCAGAGGTGAGCCACACATCGCTAGAGTCAGGATGACAGTGTGATGGATAGAGATTAACAAGATGATGGGTGGCTATCAGCTACATCAGAGTGTGTCAACTAACTACATTAGAGGGGCAATACATAACTTGTTTGTACTGATGTATAAAATGGAATCTCAGACAGAGGGAGTGGCTTTGGCCAGCCTAGCTGGCAATGAAAAGTCCCGCCACTGACTAAGATGGGTCCATTAACCCGGGCATACATGTGTTAGTGTAACTGTAGACATTGATCCAGAGAGCTAGGACCGTTTGTCAGTAATACCTTAATGCAGCTTGTGATCATTGGGTGGTTTGCTCTAGGTCTGCTGTGCCACCTGTCTGTGCAGATCTTGTAGGGCACATAGGGAAAACACACACATGCAGCCGAACATTTGATGTCAGAGCCTAGTGAAAAAGATGGAAGAACTAAATAGAGTATTTGGTGATACTGGACTTTTGAAAGGAGATCCAGTACAAACAACCTTAAGGAACAATGCAGTACCATAAGCATATGTATACCTAGCATGATTCCTACCCCATTGCTTCACAAGGTCAAAACTGATTTAGAGAATGGAGTGAATTGGCATAATGAAGAAAATCCCTGAGTCAAGAGCATAGTGTGCCCCAGTGGTACTAGTTACAAAGAAAAATGGAAAAAATATGAATATGTATAGATCTTCAAAGACTTAATGAAGTACTTGTGAGAAAAAAAAATATCCTCCCAACACTGGATGACTTCCCCTCTAAAGTGAAAGGAGCTACAGTATTATGCAAGCTGGATCCATGGAGCAGCTTCTAGTGAACTTCTTTAGCCAAACAAAGTGCTAACCTGACTATATTTATTATACCCTTTAGGAGATTTTGCTTCTGAAGATTACCAGTGAATCTGAAATTTTCCAGAACTGTTAATGAACACCAAGTAAGTTGCAGTTTTCATGGATGATATTTTAATATAAGGGTCAACGATTGAAGAACACAACAAACCTCTCAAAGAAGTTCTAATCTTAATCAGTCAGTTTGGACTGAAGCTAAATAAGAAAAACTGGATTTTCCACTTAAACCAAAGCAAGATTTTGAGGGAGACAAAAAACAAAGATGGACTCAATCCTAGCCCTGAAAAAGTAAAAGCAATTTGAGAATTGAATGCACTAACTAATGTACCAGAACTGAGATCCATACTGGGGATGGTAAATTATCCTGGTCAATACCTACAAGACCTTTGTACAGTGACAAAACCACTGAATGAACTATCAAAGTCCAACTCATCATGGATACGGGGGACAAAACAAGAAATTCCCTTCAAAAAGGAAAAAAAAATTCTCAGTAGCTCCAGTTCTCAAGTACTATGATGTGAACAAACCCACGATGTTTAATGCTGATGCAAGCAGCTATGATGGTGTAGTGGATCTGAGGGGAAGCCAGTTGCATTTTGCTCTCACACACTCACAGAAGCAGAAAAATGATCTGCATAGATTGAAAAGGCATGCCTAGCAAGTGTATGGGCATGTGAGAACTTTTGCAGGCACTTGTGTGGATTGGTTGCTTTTACCTTGATAACAGACCATAAAGAGCTTGTTAACCACGTCAGTGGAAAAGATCTGGATCTAGCAACAGTGATACGCCAACATCTTCTGACAGAGTTAAAGTGATCTACTCCGATTACTAATTACGTTCCTGGGGAAAATCTGGTAGCAGAAGACACACTGTGACAGAACCCAGTATCACCCTCAACTGTCCATGAGTTTCAAGATAATATACAGATGTACGTAGATGCTGTGACCACGTACAGACCAGTGTCAGAAAAGAGACTACACCGGCTACAAAAAGCAACCTTGATGGACACACAACTTCAAGAATGTCTAAGTTACATTAGAGCCAGCTGGCCTAAGTAGCTAAGAACACTAAGGAAGTGACAAGAGACTACTTTGTGGTACATGGACAAGTAATAAGTCAAATGGAGTCCTGTTAAAAGTGATTGTATCAGAATTCCAAAAGCAATTAAAGAAGAAATCCTAAACCTCATCCACAAAATGACATCAAGGACTAACTAAATGCCATGAATGGGCCAATCAGTCAGTGTGGTGGACTGGCATCAGCAAAGTCATAAAGTATCTGCACATGGGTGGTGAATCCATGGGTGCTCTGGGTCTCAAGCTCTTACGGAAAAATATAGGGGGTGCTCAGAAGCCACCCACCACAGTGGTTCCGCAGTTCCAGGGCTGGCCACCGTTCAGCTGTTTGGCGCGGCCCCAGGGCTGGCTGCTCATCAGTGAGTGGCTGGTGGGAGGCACATGGGGGAAGTGAGAGGGCAGAACAGAGCTGTCATAAACAGATGGTTAAGGGTTAATGCCTCTTTTACCTGTAAAGGGTTAAAAAGTTCACCTAGCCTAGCTAACACCTGACCAGAGGAACCAATGGGGGAACAAGATGTTTCAAAAGAAAGGAGGGAAGTTTTTCCTTTGTTTGAAGAGTTTCACTTTCGCCAGAGTGAAAAAGATCAAGGAACCAGCCTCTTATCAGAGTAGTAAGTTTTAGAAAGGGATAAATAGGTTTATGTTTATTTTCTTTGTAACTTGTCTTGGTATCATTAAGGGAATTATCAAAAATTGGGTATTTGGGTATTTTTGTAACTAAATTTTTGCCCAGGGAACATCCTCTGTGTTTTGAATCTGTTGTCTGTGAGAGTAGCTGGTATGCTAATCTCTCCCAGAGGGTTTTCTTTTACCTTTCTTTTCTTTAATTAAAAGCCTTTTTCTTAATACCTGATTGATTTTTTCCTTGTTTTTAGATCCAAGGGGTTGGATCTGGATTCACCAGGAGTTGGTGGGAGAAAGGAGGGGGATGGTTAATTTCTCCTTGTTTTAAGATCCAAGGGGTTTGGATCTGTGTTCACCAGGGAATTGGTGAAGTCCCTCAAGGCAACCCAGGGAGGGGAAAGTTTTGGGGGGACAGGGAGTGCTCCAGACACTGAAATTCTGGATGGTGGCAGTGTTACCAGATCTAAGCTTGTAATTAAGCTTAGAAGTGTCCATGCAGGTCCCCACATCTGTACCCTTAAGTTCAGAATGGGGAAGGAACTTTGACAAGAGCAAAAAGCAGACAAGTGGGAGGGGCCTAGGCAGAGGGAAGAATGAGGGTGGGAAAAGGCAGAGCACAGGTGGAGCCTCAGGGAAAGAGGCCGAGTGGGAGCAGGGCCTTGGGGTGGAGTGGGTGTGGTGCACCCCCTAGGAAAAACAAAAGTTAGTGCCTGTGTATCTGCATGTGAACGTTGCATTGTGGTAGTCTCCTCAGTTCTGCAAAGAACCTTTAATAACAACACCTCTAATGGACAGATCCTGGAAGAACCTAACTTAACTGGAAGAGACTAGGTGCAGAGTTATGCAAATTCAGAAAGGGAGAATGAACTTGTGGTGATAATTTTTTTACTTAGCAGTGACACCATAGGGTTCTTCAGGGACATGTTTCCAGTGTGACCAAGTAGTAAAACCTCTCTGTGAGGTTTGTTTGCAGAACAAGAAGAACTTGTTCATGTAAGGCTTGTAGCATTAGCTGAGACATTGTCTCTTTGGCACTTTCCATTCATCATTATGTTACAATTCTCTTGACTGAGCATGTTTCTAGATCAGTTTCCTATTTCAGTGAACTGGGGATTAGAGATCACATTGAAATAGTGATAAAAAAAAGAACGAGAGAGAATGAAAGTATGGAAATTTCCAAAGACATGAGAGATTGATAATCTTTGAAGTAATACAATTATTACCATATCCAGCATGCCCTGGCAATGTAGATAGTGCAAAGGTAGCTGTATTAGGCACAAGCTTGTATGACAGAAAGACTGAGGAAAAACAGCATCAGCACCATGCTCACTTCATGTAGCTGTTGGGATTCCCTCTGAGACCATTCCAACTCAGCTTATTCAGAACACCTGGTCCAGGTCTGGGAGAGCAGTTCTCTGGGATCCAAGAAACTCCAGTTCAGCTGCATCTCATCATTCAGGTTACCTGCCTAACAAAGTAACACTTCTTTGCCTCTGCTGGCCAGACCCCGACATAGAGCTGTTAGGTACAGGGTGACACCACAATTCCAATTCATGTCACATACCACACAGTTTATATACATCTTTACTAGCTACTAATATCTATACTTCTTGAATGTAAAGACCAATCACTTTTCAGATTGCATAGGACAGGCTTATCAGTTCAGAGTATTTCTGCCTACTTTATTTAGTGTAAACATACACTCAATAATTAGTTTCTGCCTCCCTTATATACTATAAACAAAGTCACAATAGTTAGTTGTTTCAGCAGTTACTCTTCGGGTTTTTTTCAGGTTTCTCTTGTCTTAATTTGGGCCTGCTCATTTCAGCTAAGCCAGCACTAGAGTAGCACATTCCAAACTTTTAGTCATCTCACCACAACCTCTCCTACACCTCCTCGGACTGTCTATCCATGCCTCTTTTCATCTTCATGTGAATTGTAATGTGAGTACAGCATAATGGTTGAAATTGTTAAGAATCAGTTTTACATGTTTTGAATGAAAGGAAAAATACTTCCCAATCAACACATAGTATTAAGTTATATTGTACTGTTTTGCTATTGTGCTGCATTGTGAATTACTTTTAGTCGATATCTGTTTTGGTTTTGGTTTTTTTTACATTTGTTCTCTTTTCTCTTTCGCCATCAGGTGCCCCAACTAAAATTAGCTAGTACTTGGAAGAAAACAGATAGAGCCTTTACCAATTTACTTACTCTGTTGTCACCAACCAGACCTCCTCAAAAGAACAGCCCTTCTATACTATTTTATAATAAAACAATATAGATTTATCTTTTGTTTCCTAGATACAACAGTGACAGTGCTTTAAAAATACTGAGAGACAGTTCTTAAAGGACTTCATTCTGCTCTTAGCTGCACATGTGTAAATCCAATTAAATAAACATTAATGACGCCTGTGTAACTGACAGAATTGTTCCAAAGTATTCTATGGGTTAAATTTCTATTAATGTCTTTATCACAGTAAAATAACTTATGAAATAGCTGCAAATTGTACAACAGAAAAATAAAATAGTAAATAGAGTAACTTCTGAAAAATTATAGTAATTATAATCATGGCCTTATCAAAGGCCGAGAGTTTTGCTATTGACTTAAATTGAGCCGAGTTTTCACTCATGTTGTTTAAGCAAAAGCTTTCTCTTTCACTTCTCTCCATGTCTTTATAATTCCTCATGCCTCATGTTCATATGGTTTACTACTAGATTCAACATTTGCAGAGGAAGAAAAATATCACTATATCCTCTTAATTCAACTATGTTACTTAAAGATACCCAGGTTTTCTCCAACTTTGCTTTTATATGGTTGCTTTCATTATTTTATTTTGGGCCTCCATACTGTATCCATCACATATCAGTCTTCAAAGTGTAGGTACCGTTAATATCGCTGAACTGATTTCAGGACTTCCAGTGAGGGCACACACCAAAGGAGTTATAAGAAGAATACTATGAATTAACTGGGAAACCTTTTTGTACTTTTCTCTCACTCTTTCTAGCATTCTTCTATAAAATTGTTCTGATGATAGGAAGTAGCCGCAAGCCAAAGTCTGAAGAATGCTTTCACCGTATTCTATAAGATGTTCTCCATTTGCACAAACACGTTTGAGTGTTCTCTATGAGCATAACAAATGAGCTGGTGACATAGAAAGGGAACTAGTTCATAACCACAATGAGCTAATGTCTTTGTGGATAAATTAATTTTGTTAGCTCACAGTAATGTAATGGCATAGTTTTTTAAATATTTTTCCTGTATTCTTAGCAACCTATGGGATATTCCTGTGTATTGTTCTTCTTGCTTTCTGTTAAGAGAGTAAGTTCAAGAATGGCTCTGTGTGTGCAAGTCTCACACTGCAATTTATCACAAAAAAATCATAAAGATACTACAAATTGGCAGTGAAGATGAAGATGAAGATGTATTTTACTCAATACTAACATCTCTTTGGGTGGAGGCAGAATGATTGGGTTTATAGGACACATGGCCTCCCCTGGGAATTATATGATGAAAGACTGGATTTTATGTTAATAATGTAGCAGATAACAAAAAAGGTACTTTTGTTTTTGAGCCTTTTGGGACATAAAATATATGTCCCACTAGCAACACCTGAAAGTTAAAAGATTAAAATTATGCAGAGATTATAAAGGCATTTGTCACAGCCAGTTCTGCCTCCATATGCAAAATCAGCAGCCTGCAGAGTTCGTAAGTGAAATATGCAGCAGACCTAGAGAAGTTAAACTAGTGCTGTGAATTTGTAACAAATCTGTATGATGGCATGGTGTGTGGCCTGAGATGTGAAGCTGTACAGAAATGTTTGCTGACAGAAGTTGGTCTGCATATTCCTGAGCAGTAGATATTAAATTTGTTTTTGTTTGCATGCAGAAGATTTAAATCCTGTGTTGCCTCAGGCAGGGACTTGGGTCTCCCACATTGCATGACTGCCCTAATCACCGGGCTATTATGGGATGATACATTGGCTTGCTCTCAATTCCCTCCTGGACCTGAGGACATTTTAGTCAGACTGATGCTTTTCTGCAAAATATTTCAGTTTCAACAGAAAAAAAAGTTTCACTTAACTTTTTTCAATTAAGTTTAATTATAACAAGAGCCAGAGGAAGTGACCTAATGTAAAAGTGTTGTACGCCAAAGTAATGTCAGTAATGTTGGACTGAGTAACCTAATTTTTAATGCTTGCAGTGTGGCAGAATAGACAATAAACCATATGAATGGCACTTCTACCGCAACTCCCCTTTGAAATGATAAAGAATGTTCAGTATATCTATAGATATATACCAGAAAAGGCATCAGTCGACACTTATTAATGCATAGGTATGGATTTCATGGAACTTTCCATAACCAAATGTACCTTATTATGATTAATAACTATTTGAATGACCCGAGGTTTTTTGTAAGTCATCCACAAAAGCATCACATACCTCTGATGCACTATACACTTTATTAGCAAGAACTGGTATCCCAGAGCAGATTGTCAGTGATAACAGCCTATAATTTTACTACAAAAGAATTTCGGGAATTCATGATGTAAAATAGAATGAAACATCTGACCAGAAGCTCCAAGCATTCATTTTCTAGTGGCTTGGCTGAATGGTGTATTAAAAAGTTGAAAAGTGGATTATAGACTATGCAGGCAAAAAGGAACACTCAGAAGAAGAAACCAGCCAACTTCTTATTTATAGGCAGAAATGTCCCACACATCAGCCCTGGCCAGCCACCTTCTCTTATATGTTGTGGATGAAGCCTCTATTCTTGACTTGATCTACTAAAACTAGATCCTCAAGTATCCATTAATAAGAAGCAAGAAAAAAAGAATTTGACAGTAGACAGTATATGTCACGTGATGTCAATTGTACATGGGCCATAAGAGCTTGGGTAAGAAGAATTCATGGAGATTAAAAGTGGGACCTAGAACCATTCAGTGCCAGTTAAGTCTGATCTTGTACAGTGTAAAAGTAAACAACAGTGTTTATGGTACCAGATTAAATGAAATTTATTTTTGAAGATAATGAAAGTAGGATTTTAAAGGTACATAGTTTGAGCCTGCGAAGTGCTGAAAATTCTTGCTAAATTCATCAAATTGGCCCTGAAGCATATGGGGAGCCCTTTAAACATATGACAAGTCACACTGACTTAAATGGGACTACTAAAATACATAAATACTTTGCTGGATTGGCCAGACTGTTCAGCATTTTGCAAGATTGAGCCCACCTACCTTAATTTAACCTTAACTATTTTAACCCTTGTCATGGTACAATTCCCCACTCTAAACCTTAGCGTCCAAAAGATGGGGTACCAGCATGAATTCATCTAAGCTAAATACCAGCTTAGAACCTGTAGCGCTGCCACCAACCAGGAATTCCAGTGCCTGGTACACTCTGGTCCCCCCAAAACCTTGCCCGGGGAACCCCAAGACCCAGATCCTATGGATCTTAACACAAGGAAAGTAAACCCTTTCCCCCACCGTGCTCTCCCAGGCTACCCCCCTGGGTTACCCTGGAAGATACTGTGATTCAACTCCTTGAATCACAAAACAGAGAGGACAATTCACTTCCTCCTCCTTCTCTTCCCCTCCAGACTCCTCCTGAGAGAGAAGTAATCCTGGCACAGAGAGAAATTAGCCTTTCTCTCCCCTTCCCTCCTTTCTCCCACCAATTCCTGGTGAATCCAGACCCAGTCTGGGGTCTCACCAGATAAAAAAAACAATCAGTTTTCAACAAGAAACTTTAATAAAGAGAGAAAAACAGTAAAAATTATCTTTGTAAATTTAAAATGGAATAGGTACAGGGTTTCAGCTATAGACACGGAATCTACCTCCCAGACTAAGTATTCAAATACAAATTAAAATCCTTTCAGCAAAAATACAAATTTGAACTCCTTTCAGCCAAAATACACGTTAAAACTCCTTCCAGCACATGCACATTTAAACTCCTTCCAGCCAAATGCACATTTGCAAATAAGAAACAAACATAGGCCTAACTCGCTTTATCTATCTAGTACTTCACAATTTGAACTTATAGCCTGTATCAGGGATTGGAGGAAACCTGGTTGTACGTCTGGTCCCTTCTGAGCCCCCAGAGTGAACAACACCAAAAATTACAGCACACACAGAAACTTCCTCTCAGATTTGAAAGTATCCTATCTCCTGATTGGTCCTCTGGTCAGGTGACGCCAGGCTTACTGAACTTGTTCAACCCTTTATAGTCAAAGAGATATAAAGTACTTCTGTGCTATTAACTTTTCTTATCTGTTTATGACAGTCCTTAATTCAAAAAAGCACTTAAATGTGTGCTCAACTACATCTCTACTCAGAAAGTCAGAGGAATTAAGTGTGTGCTCAAACGGTTCCTGAAAAGGGATTCTTTCATGAATCAAAGCCTCTATGTAGTGGGGAGGTTTTTGTTATTTCTTTATTTTTGTCTTGCAGCACACTGTTGTGCTAGAAGAAGTTAATGGCTGCTATCAAGTTGCTCTTAATCTATAAACAATCCCAGACCTGGTTAAAGATGATGAAGGTTTGACAACCACTGTTCTTTCAGCTAAACGGAAGGAGCAATTAAGCCCCTTTATGGAATAACATAGGTGGAGATAATCAAAATTAACTCCCACTGCACTTGGCAGCATCCTGAAATCTGAGCAAGGTTAAATCTTGTGATCAGAGGGGTTTCCGTGCAATGGACTGCACATACAGTAGCTAGAGGATTGTTTGGCAATCTGTGTGTGAGAGAAAGGCAGAGGCCAGCAAATTCAGAGGCAGTAGACACTGAGAAAAGCAGAAGTGGCCCTGAGAGGGAGAAGAGGAACAAGATCTCCTTGAGAAGAAGGATAGGCTGGAGGGGCAGACTTGGAAACTGTTGTTTGTTCCTACTGTGTTCTGGGGAGCAAGACTTCATGTACATTATTGCAAATATGTAGGACTACACCAAAGAAATACCTTAATTTTATCAGCAATTTATCTTCCCAGTGGAAACAACGAAAGCCCAGAATAATGGCTAACCACTCATACCAAAGGAGGCAACAATATATTCCCCACCCTCAAGGCTGATAGCACTGCTTAGTAAGATAGCCTGACACTTCCCATTATAAAGTTCTATTTTCTACTGCTTATAACTTTGCCAGTCTTTAAGTATTTGTGATGAAATTTTCCATGGTGAGTGTCTGTCTCAGCCTGAGACAGGCACTGGGAATGAGCTCTGGGGTAGAGAGGGATTGGGACTGACTGGGCAAGGAGACTGGGACTGGGGCCCAAAGAGAAAAAACGAAAGGAAAACTGTGAGCCAGTAGGTTGGAAGAGACTGAGATCAAATGAGGCTTATGGAGAGACTGGCACTGGCTGGGCAAGACTTATACTAAGAATTAGTGGGGCAAGAGGGGAGGAAAGGTGGGCAGGGGAGATAGATTTGATGAAGGTGCCAGGATACTATGAAAGAACTGGTAGAGCCTGAGCAAAGAGCTGGGCTGAGGTAAGCTGAGATTGAATAAAAAGATGAACAAAGGAGAGTGGGACTGGGAGCCAGTGGGGAGGCAGGATGTGTAGGGGAAGTAACTGAAGGCTAAGGTAGGGGAGAGAGAAATACTGGATGAGGAGCCAGTAGGAGAGGGAACAGGGATTTGATGGGCAAAGGGACAAGGGCTTGGGACTGGAGGAAAGAACTGGAAATGCCTGGGAAAGAATGGTCAAACTGGGAGAGAGAGTGTGTGTCTGAGACTGAGGTAGGGCCTGGAGGGATGATACATAGGTCTTGCTGAGCAAGAAGACTGGGATTGGGATGAGAATCCTGAGGAGTAGAAACAAGTACAGGCTAGATCAAGAAATTGGAACTGGGATCGAGCATGGGAGGAATGGCAGAAAAGTCTGTGCCTACTGTGAAGCTGTCTGGAGTGGCTCCGATGCATGGGAATAGGGCAGACCATTAAGAACCAGCACATACACCCTAAATTGGTTGTGAGTTCTATACTTAGATTTCACCAACCAAATATCAGGTGTGCACTCGTCAGGCACCATAACAGCCTTAATATGGAGTCACAGACAGTCACCTAGGGTACTCCAGTCTATCTTGCCACCCAGGTAAGCCTGCCTCTGTGATAATCCCTTACACCAAAAATCACAACAATATTCCAGTTACTTCCAGTACCAAAGGACCAATTACTTACCTCAGGTCCACTGAACTTTAGATCCTAAACCAAAGACAATGCTTGTAGTCAGTCCTATAATCAATTAACTAAAATGTATTCACTGAGAAAAAATGAATTATTTACACCTTTAAAGAAAGAAAACACACAAATAAATGAGTTACACTCTTAGATTCCAAAAGATAATAGAAGCTACTGTAATATGCAAACTCTATAAGTCCTCTAGGGTTAACCCAGGCCAAACACTGGGGACCTCTTGCTTATGCTTAGAAATCTTGCCCTCTCAAAGTCCAAGCAGCATAGACATATGGTTTCTTCCTGTCAGAAATTTTTATTCTCTTCTCTCAGAGTTCAAACTTATGGGATGAGTCCACCTGCAGTCTCCTCTTCATGGGGGTGGAGAGGAGCAATCAACAAAGCCTATGAGCTTTGATGTTTCACAGTGGCTCATTTCATTTCAGTGGACCTTTTGATGGGCAGAAACTCTAGGAAGCCAGCATTTTACATTAATTAATGCTCCTTTCCTGTCTGATAACACAATTACAGAGGATTACAATGGAAACACTTAATATAACTCTATAACCCTAGGGTACAGATGTTAGCAGTGAGATTAATACATGCAGCATCCTACAAGCATTTCATAAAGTCTAAACACTAAACACATTCTTATAAACTTACAATCTATTTTACCAATACTAACACACAGGTGAGCCAGACTGGTTTTCATCTACGTATTGGTCAGTGTTCAGCTGAGGCCTAGGGGGCTTGTCATGAGCTGCCACCTGGCCTGCCAGATCACAGCCACTGCTACCTGCTCCCCTCCAGAGCCTAGAATGGAACCCAAGATTCCCTAGTATCACCATTCCTATGCTGTCAGCAAACATCTGTAAAATCTACTGTTAAAGTGTCATAGCCCCTCTAGTGCTGGTCTACATAAACAATGACAACCTACTACTGCTATCAGTTACTCCATTAGCTTAACTGGAAGAGGTCTGTGGATTTAAAGGGTTCAATCCTGGTGATGACGCATATGATTCTAAAGGATGGAATTTGTTTTTCTTTTCCTTTTCTTTTCTTTTTTTTTTTCTTCTTCGGTTTTTTATAAACTTTGAAATTACATACAAAAATTTACAACCAAAATAATGTTGAAAGTCATGCACTCCAAAGTTAGGAAATGCCAAAATTAAGGTTTCTGGAAACCTCAGTTAACCCCTTATTATGTATCTTAATGGATACAATCTTTAATTATATGATCATGTACTATATTTTCCACAGGACTCTTGCCATAGTCACTGCACAGGACAGATCTGCTTGGAGATGAATCAAGGTTGCATAGTGAAGGGAAACTGTTGCTTGTAAGACCCCTGTCTTATTTATTGCAGAAGTTGTAAGTTGTGTAGTGAATGAGATAGACTGCTGAAAGAGAAATAAAAATAGTCTTGTGCTTAATACAGTTGAATACTAACCCAGAGAACTAGATTGTATCTCTGCCTCTGCTGTAGAGTTCTGAGGTGATGCTAGGCAAGTCTCTTAAATCTCAAGATTGTCACCAATTGTGTGTCTTTCATTTTCTGAGTGCCTGACTTGATGCCTTGGGGTCTGGTTTGCAGTAGTGCTGAGCATCCTCTGCTGAAAGTTAAATCAGTCAGAGCTGTGTTTTGAATATACAAAATGCTACATAATAAAAAGTATTCTGAAGAATCTAGTTCTAGGTGTTTCAAAATGGGCAATTTAATGGATGTTTCTGACCTTAATCTCTCTGTGCCTCAGTTCCCAATAAGCAAAATGGGAATAATAAAACCTCACCTCAAAGTTCTTGTGAAAATAAATGCATTAATATTTGTGAAGCACTCAGATACTATCATGAGGAGCACTATAGAAAGGCCGATTAGAAAATTAATGGTTCTGTCTTCAGAACAAGGTTTGAATAATGTGCATTAAATCAGGCCATTGAACAATGAGTAAATAAAATATTGACTAGCTGCTCATTCAGTGAGCACAGTCTCTTCTATGCACTGAATGAGGGGAGGGCCCAAACGAAAAAATAGTATGAGATCGTGTAATTAAATATTGTATCATAAGGCATAAATATGTAATGCATGCGTCTTGTGCTCTTATTGTTAATAAAGTTAGTTTAAGACTAATCCTGTGTTTTGGTCTCATACGACAACTTCTCATCAAGAAAAACACATGCTAATTGCACTGTAAAACTGATTATTGTTAACATTGTTTTTAGAAAAGTGCAGTTAAGTAAAGTGTCTTTGCTACATATCTAAAATATTGCTTCTTCACTGTAAAACACTGAGCTAAGTAAATAGAATTAAAATGTAATTGTTATCTTTGGACATGTATGTCATAGTTTTCTTAATAATGAGGGAAAAAAGCAATGAAAAAAATTAAACAAACCTTTACAATAAACAGCTTTTAAGTTACTAAGTCAGATGAAAAGTAACACTTGTAGATACTATATATTTCCAAGAAAGTATCTATCTAAACAGACCAATTCATTTTATTCCTCATCCAAATACTACAAATGTCCAATAGCCTCTTCTACAATCTGAAATTAGAATTAGACACAATTAACCAGTGTACAAAAATGATTTGTAGCTATTGAAATTGATTGCATGTACAGAATTGGACATTTTAGCAATTATATCACATTACAGAGTATACGGTCACAAGAGTTCTTGCCACGTGGTGTGACACAGTGATACTGTAACAGGACACCATCAGACATAATTTTAACTGATAATTCTATATGTGGTGCCAGAAATAAAGGATTTTTTTTTGTTTTAATATAAATAGACTATGAAGACATGTATTTGGCTTTGTCATTAAATACCTTGGACAATTATTTACCAGTACAGTAGGTTTTACTGTACACATGTGTTGAATTTATAAATAGCAGTTCAGAGGATTTGGACTGAGACACCCTTTGGCCTCTGGCAGTTTAAAAACTTCTTTCTCTCTCTGTCTCATTTTGTATAAAGAGAAAACTCATTAACAAAAAGAAGAAAAGTGTATAGCACTTGGCAGCTGCACAAGTGATTTGAAAGAAGTACTGGAACTTTACCCCCACTAGGGACGTACCTTCTGTGAACATGTTAAAGTTTAACATGGAAAATAGAGCATTTAGTGCTTTGTTATGTTTGTCTAAATTATGCAGAGAAGGAGTTAATATATTGTTGTGTTAGCTTGATATAAGTACACAATACTTCTGCCTCCATTTAAAACTCAAGTAGCTGCATTTGCACTGGTTGAAGGATTTTAACAGTTGACACAGCTATCTCAAAAAAGATCACATATGTGAAGAGCTCCAAAAAATAATAGGCTACATTATCCTCTCAGTGACACCCAGTGAGGTTAGGCTGAATGAAGAATTTGGTCCTTTTCTGTTTAAGAATATCCTTAAATTGCTATATCTATTCCTTAGCCTGCAGGAATAGGCTACTTCTGTTTTTTTAAAATTTCTCACATTTCCTTACACATAAGATATTAGAATATCTTTCTAGGACACTTTGGTGTCCCAGATGCAGTCACCACTAATGTCCATTTGTCATATTTGCAGCAGTTTACAGAGCAAAGGATGTAAAAGTGTTAATATTAGATATGTAATGAAAGACATATAATATTGAACCAGCATTTATAATATACTATAACTATAAAGTATTCCATTGCATCCTTTTCAAAGAGTTCATAGGGAACATGATCACAGTGCTAGAAGAGCAAGTTTAAGCACCTGGCCCATTGTGCACTGGTAAAACTCTCTTTGACTTCAGGGGGAGCCAGATCAAGCACGTTTTGGCAATTGACTCCATGTAGCTATATACCCTCCATTGACTTCAATATAATATATTCAATACCATTCACAGGCACCTT
This sequence comes from Chelonoidis abingdonii, assembly GCF_003597395.2. NCBI lineage: Eukaryota > Metazoa > Chordata > Testudines > Testudinidae > Chelonoidis > Chelonoidis abingdonii. The sequence continues at coordinate 74,071,786 of NC_133771.1, forward strand.
TATATTGACGACATCTGTGTTAGTTTATGATAACTGTATCTGTTTGTCTCTGTCTCCTAAATATAGGGCAAAATCTTGACTTAATCTAAGGAATCCACTCAAGGTGGGAACGAAGTAGTTCTAGCCATCTGTCTGGCTTAAGAGCTATCTCACATTTGTATGGCAGACTATCTGAGGCCAGGATAACACAACACTGCTGGGTATTAGTTATGCTTCTTCTAAGAAGAAGTACAGTGAAGTATACCTGGTTAATGCTGCTAGTGCCTGAAGCTTGTGTATTAGCCAGCTGGGATTCTGAACATGCCTCCCAAATGACAAACTCCTTCTCCATCCCCTAAAGGACGTGATGTATCTTCTGGCCTTCTAGCTGGTGAACTTCCTAGTTCTCTCTTCACATGAGAAGGGTATAATCTTTGCCTGTCAGGAAGGGGAAGTGTCTCCCTGTGCCTTTTTTCACCATCTGCTTTGCATGTGAACATGGGAATAGTTTATACATAGTAAAAGGCCAGAAATAATGGGAAACAAACCAAAAGGCTCAGCCATTGGAATACTTAGGTGCACTGGTTCAGGTTAAAGAAGAGACAATGTATTCTTGAGGTTAGAGAAAAAGGCTAGAAATGAAGTGATATGAATCTTTGTCCTTATGCCATGCTCATTACCAGGATATCTAAGCACTTTATACTTTTTTTAAAAAACTAACTTCTATATATTTAAGTGATTTCATTCCCTCTGCACACAGAGATTTTTTATTTGAGGAAATGTAATTCAAATCATTGTGTTCTGCATTTTGTTCTGAAGCCAGAGAGATTTTTGGTCATTATAATGTGTGCTAGGAGTGGGTTTCACAGTCATGGGTCACTTGTCTCAGCCTTGCATTTTCCATTTCTACTATTACAGGGAGATGATTCCTCAAGTATTTGGGTAAATAAATAAAAAAAAAACTTTTTTAGAGACCAACTCATATGTCCATTATGTCATCTTTGAGCCACACCAGTAGCACTAATGAGCCTGATTATCCGGATAAAGGCCCCAGAGGAAAACACCTACCTCAAGAGAGTTCAAATAGAATAAAGCTCTCACCTTTTCATCCCATACTACAGAGTGGAGTGCCGCAATGTTCTGGATATTCTTGGCTGTGGAATGGCCCTCTTGAGAAGCCATTCTTGCTGAGTATTGTTCTAAATTGGGCCTGAGACTGCTCTAAATTAATCCAGGGCCAACCTGGGCTCCATTTGGCTCAAAAATCCAAGAAGCATGAAGGTGGCTTTAAGCCATCTTTTCCCACCAAAGCTTCTGTACCAAATGGAAATGAGACAATTTTTTCCTCTCATTCACACCAGTAAATCCACAGTATCTCCACGGATGTCAATGGAGTTACAACAGATTCACCACATTTGTCAAGAATAGTATTGTTGAATAACCTGAAATGCCAGAGTGTGATGGTTTTTGGTAGGTAAATGCATTGCTATCCATGATAGTAGCATGTTATATTAATGTATTTTAAATAAAGTTTTCCAGTGAAAGCATTTCAAAGTTCTTTGCCATAAAAGTAGACTAAAGAACATGAAGGCACAATCAATACATCTTTGAAAAGCTAAATTGAATAGATATTTTACATGAGTTTTAAATACACTAAAAGATTTTCAAGGCTGAAAAGACAGAACTTCAATCATAACTTTGGTGCTATACATGGCAGCTCTGCAATCAGTAATAGCAAGTCAAGATATAGCGGACAGCAAGTTATGCTAATATTCCTTCAATATTCCTTTACTTAAAAAAGGAGGGGTTGTTTGTTTGTTTTAAAGCATTAGTATCAAGAGGGGATGGAGTTATTTATTTTGTTTGCAGGCTCAGTTTACAGTAAGTGTGTCATGCCAACTATTAAATGGAGTTAGGTAAAAAGCAGTTGAAATGAGACAACTCCAACACTGAAACACTATTTCTTAGAGCAATGCTACTAGCATAATTATTGAGGACAGCAGAAGATCTCAACGAATACAGGCAAAGCAGATGAAAAGGGATTTTAAGAGAAATGTGTTTAGCCAAATCTTGATAAAAAAGTGCTTTCTGAAGAAAAACACACCACTACCACCACTAAAGCACATATGATTGATGATTCTATGATTCTGTAAGTTGTAATTTAGTGTACACCGTAATTTATTATCCGGTTGGAAAGAAATATCTCCTTTCCAAATACTTTCCACTCTAAAATATATCAAATATTTATATCTAAAACATTTATTTGTTTTTTGTTCATTTTTAGTATTAATTAGCTCTCTGTACACATACACACACACACAAATTCTGATTACAACGGGTTGAATACTTTCCTAAATAATAAAAAGTAAATAAAGTTTTACAAAAAATGACTATATTCACAAATTATAGACCCACTCTGAAATAATTATATATTATATTATATTATATTATATTATATTATATTATATTATATTCACACACGTGTTTGTGTCAGTATACAAATAGTGTTATCTAATATATTTATTTTTTATTCTTCTACTGCTATTCAGTACTGCACTGGAAAGCATAAACTACAGTCAAACTAGTATCTAGTTTTTCATTATAAGTTTTGCTCATATTTGTGTTCTATAAATCAATGGTTTAGTGACATTGTTTAACACACATTCCATAATTTGAAGCTCATTATCTATATCTATATCTATGTTTTCCCCCATAAATGACATTACCAAGGGAGCATAACAGAGATAAGTAGCTATACACAGATCAATCTATCTATCTATCTATCTATCTCATAATTTGAAACTCACTATCTATCTATATAACTATTTAATCTATTACCATTATTTAACCAGACCTATTCATGTCTATTGTGCAGGTTATCTTCAGCTGTCCCAGCTTATCATTGAAAGTTTCATTTACCAACAGCATTAACTTGTTGTTAAAGCCCTTATATTATTTCATAAGGTTTAATTGACCCATAGGTTCCTAGACAGACTTCATGAAGGGATTCTTAAGTCCTGAACATTTGTTGCCTTTACTATATTGAGGAGAGCAAATGTTTAGTAGCATTATTACTATGTAGTTCAGATTTTATAGGAGTTTCTCAGCACTGATGTCGGATAATTGACTTCTGAATTAATTTTTGTTCTTCACTGGTATATATTACAGAGTAGAGAGATTTCACGTGTGTCCTCTATTTCAGAACAGTTAACCATAAAAAACAACCAAAAAAACCCAAAACCATGAACTTCTGAGCATTAAACATTTAATCACACTGTGAATTTCAATGGAGAAAGTAGTGTTAAAAGTTTATTCATTCAGTGCACTCTTTAGAGATGATTAACTGTCTTTATTATATTAAAGAAAACCCAAAGCCATCTGCCAAAGGCGATTGTGTCCAAGCACTGAAACCATTTCATGTGAAAACTCATTTTCAGGCTCCTAATTATTTTTCATTATAGTGGCAGTGTGAAATAGATTGGAATTGGACAGTAATTGCCAGGTCTGAGCAGTGTGGACCATTGCAATGTATCAGTTTAGATGAAGTGTGACAAGGATACATCTAGCTACTATATAACTTCCATTAAGCAACTTCCCTGTCCCTGATCATGTAACACTTCATAGAATGTGGTCAGCACAAGGTCATAATAATGGCTTTCTGACTGACTTCAAGTATTTTGTACAAGCACAAGCTGTTAACCCTCTCTGTTAGTATTGCTCTAACAATGTCCAGTTATTACAGTTGTCAGGGATATTTACAGTATTTCTTCAAAAGGGAAGGGGACTTTAGAAGGTTCCAAAGTTTTAAATATAGCATAGAACTAATACATATATATTAGAGTTTCATGAAATTAAAATGTTCTGATGTGGAAAACAAACTACGCAGAATGAGAGAAAGAGAAAGAAAGAGAGAGAAAGAAGCATTTCTATAAAAGATGAAGTGGTATGGTTATTTATGTCCTGAAAAAAATGAAATAGAAATTATCTTAGTTTCAAACTTGTTCTTAATGAGAGTGATCTTTTAGCAACCTTTTTTAAGCTTATATTTCACTCTTCTACCCACCTTATCCCTCAGGTCCTAGGAAAGACTCCCACTGACTTCAATAGGCCTTGGATCAGATATTAAATCGCCTTTGCTTTCAAAGTGTAGTGTTTCACTATCCACTCTTTCCTCCCTCCATGGTGTGCACATTTTTCTGGATCTGTCTCCCCAACTCTCCCTTATCCATCCAGATTAAGTTCCCTTCCCTGTCTTCCCTTTCCTTTTCATACCACTACAATGTTGATACTGTTCCTGCAGATATAGCTACTCATCTCTATTATGCTCCCTTGGTAATGTCACTTATGTGGGAAAACATGCTTTCTCATACATTTAGGCCCACATTTTCAAAAGCCGCCTCTAGTTTGGGGTACCCTCCTACTTGCCTCAAGAAAGGTCATGGCCACTTTAAAAAATGTTGGTCTTAATATCCTACAGTAAGTATGCTTGCTTTTACTACCTCAGTATAACTGTGGCATCAGAGGCATTGAGAAAAACATTATATATGTTTTCTTCATAGGATTCAGATTTTTTTTAAACACTATCCTTTGATTCCATGACAGAAATTCATCACATGATTCTCCTTGCCAAAAGGTGAGGCTTAAGCACTTCTTGTCAGCTCTTATAGGGCCTGATCCTGCATAAACTGAACATTTGTGTCTCAGTATTTTTGTAATATGAAGGGGAAACTGTATTATATTAGCAGTTTAGATATTTCACAGAGGTATAACATGTCCAAAAAATATACTCTTACTGTTAGAGTAGTTGTTCTCTTAGCTTGAGGCTCTGCTTCTCAGCACTTGAAAACATATACAGACTGCCATTTCAAATGTAAGTTGATTAAAAAAATATTGATTTTATCTTTTCTGAATAGTGATAATCTTCTCAGATTCCAGTAATCAAGATATATCTCTTTTCTTCCTCAGTACCATTCACAAGAGAGACTTTGGCAAAATAAAATAAAATAAAATAAAATAATAAATACAATTAATAAAGTAATCTATCATCAATGAACCTGCAAATTGGACATACTTAAAAATGCTCTGGAAAGCTTGTGAATTCATAATAAGACCTACTAAAATTAGCAATTTGATTTTTTTTTCTTCTCTCAGGATTGTGCCAGTTAATTCAACTATTGTAGTGATTTCAGACAGTCATTTTGGTAGAAGCTGAACTTAAACAATAATAATACCTTACTGGATTAATAGTAAAAAGGAACTGTAAATTTAGCACTGCTATAAGAAAGTAGAAATATTTTGCAGAGACAAGTCACAATTATTATATCAGTTATAAAGGAAAAATACATTCCCTGTACAATCAAATAGCATTTTATAGAAGTGACCTTTTATGTAATAGACATTTTCATAACTGTTCATTATTTTATCAAAATTGTGTCCTGAATATATAAAATTAAGTTAGTTCCATTAAAATAAGCTCACACATATTCAGACAGTAAACACCATTACTAGAGAACATATTCTCTCTCACACACACAAACACACACCCAGCAAAATGCAATCACCTTTAATTTATGGAGTATCTCAGCTTTAATTTTTTGTGTGTGTACTTTCTCCTAGAGTTAGAACAAAGTCATCCTTAATGACTGTTTAAAAATGTATGAATGAATGTTTTGACATTCTTATATTTACTTGTACATTGCAAATTAAAAACTTGTATTATGTTGGAATATGAGAATATTGCAAATACGGTATTTTATTCATTAGAAAAGGACCCCCAGGCTTCTGTACTATGAAAATCTGATGATGTCCATACTCAGATGGTTAGTTCAGTACAAATTACAAATATTCCCATTCTTTTCTACTCCCTTACCATGGTACTCAGTAAACCTGATGATTTGTCAGATAAATACATTCTGGGAATCATATACTGGCCCCACTGAAATCAGTGGCCAAACTTCAGTTGACCTCAGTAGGATCAAGATTTCCCCACAGGTGCATATTAGCATGCATCATAATGGAACAGATCAATGACCCACCTAGTGTTTGACAAACAGCCAAACCTCTATCCCTTAGAGGAAAATGTAACCCCAGCTGGCCTCCACTGATGCACCAAGTTGTTAAATACTATGATATAAGAAGGGGGATTCCTTCCTGACTCCATCTAGCATTCAGAGTATTCCTTGAACCATGATAAATGATTGCCCTAGAATGTTTATTCTCACTCCTATAACTGACTCATATTACTGATGCCTCATTCTTTTACAGTCTTATTTGACTATATTTAAAGAGGAGGATTACACCTTGGTGTCTTTGTAGGACCACAAGCCATTACCTCCTAAGGATCATAAGGTGTCTGTACAATAGGTGTATATTGCATTGAGACGGCTTAAGAAAGTGAATGCAATGTTCTTATTTAGTGCTAAGAGAAAAGAAGCCTAAGGCTAATTCTTCTTGTTCCTTCCTTATTTTTAATATATTGTGGAGTATGCATTTTAACTTAGCATTCAGTATGACTGATGTTTCACACACAGTATATTAATGCTGACTGGAACTTTTCAAATGTCTGTCTAAGACATGCTTATTTCCCTTCATGTATTTCAAAATTATTAGCCATCATGTGACTTATGTCTAACATACCAAATGCCATACTTTTGTAGGATTGATTTTTGAACATCATTTGATTTTAGTACAGTCTTCTGTATAATTAGCCTTATTAAAAGGGACATTTTGAGAGAAGCTGGGAGGGGAACAATAATTAGGACCATTTAGTTATGCAGTTCATTGCAAACCTGTTCTTGCCTCCTTATTTAAAGTACATTAATCATTAAATTTGATTACTAAAGAGCTCCTGACTAGACTAGATGTTTATGTCTCAAAGATGAAATGTATCTTTATATAATAAGGCACATCCCATTCTGCAAGCCCCCTGTATGCAGAAATCCCAATGAACTCATTGGCATTGAGGGTTTTTAGTACTGGACCCTGTTACTCACTATAATGCTTTATATTTCCATCCCACCTGACATTCAAGGATCTAAATAAAAGCAATATTTTTTTGGCAATGCTCATATTCAAAGGTGCATGCTATTAGCAGCATACTTAACATGAGTTAGCAGTAGGTTTTCAAAGTACTCTTCTTATGCCATGTTTTATTTTAAATCAGGAGCATGGCCTCTTCTTCCTCACCACACCTCCATTTTGCATGACTGCACTCACCTTTCTATCAGTTTACCAGCCTTGTGCAGCCCAGAAACACCTGGGGAATGCATGTCTCCATATTTGCTTTGAACACAGAGTGTTGCATGTTTGAGGTGTTTTAAATTACTGTGCTTTCCGTGTGATGTAACACACTCTTTTTCTCTATGCAGCGCCTTGAAATGAATGGGATAATCAAGCCCCTGGAGTCTAAAAAGGAGGACACAAAAAGATGAGTGAGAAGGAATAATGAAGATCAGGTTCATTAGCCTTGTACTGCATAATAGCTGTCAAAATGAAATAGAAGGTATCAGAGTGATCATATTAAAGGAGATAAGCCCCAGCCAAAGTCTCTATATATCAGTGTCAATGCAATATCTGCAGTGAAAGTGCAAAAGTAATGAGAATTTCCCAAGAATGCACTGATCCTTGCAATACAGGGAAAGAATAACCCCTGTAATTTATGTAAACTATCATCTCCTTACCCGCCTAACCTTAGAACAGCTGTGTAGCTATCTGTATTCACACTCAATCATATAACTGCTATTAATAGTGGAAGAGAAATATAATTTCATGAAGTGTTCTTATAAAACAGAGTGATTGACTCTCACCACATGTACAGAAGTGTACAGATACTTCTTTCTGTGTATCTAAGCTTCTTCTATGTTCCCTTCACCATGGTTTATGAGCAGCTCAAAATCTTTACTTTATCCTCACTCTGTGATGTTGGAATTTATTGTACACTCCATTTTACAGATTGGAACTTGAGGCACAGAGAGACTAAGGGCCAGATTTTTAAAGATATTTAGGTACCTAAAGATGCAGGGAGGTATCTAGTGGATTTTCAAAAGTGCCTAGGTGCCTAACTGCCATAAGCACTTTGAAAACTTGAATAAGCACTTATCTGCCTTTAAAAATCTGGTCCTACTCTACCTTGGGTGAGGAATGTAAATCTATGGGCCTGATCCTGAAATGCTTGCTTATGAGAAAAGACTTTTTAAACCTGTAAGAATTAAACTACTCTCCTAAGCACAGACTGCAAGATCAGACCCTATATTTGTAAAGTTTTCAGTAATAAGTATCAGTCTTGTAAACTTCCCCACATCAGCTGACAATGTGTCTCAGTCCTGACTTGGAGGGGTTAGCTATTATAGTTAATGTTACATGAGATCTGTGTGTAAATTTCAAGGGGCGGTAATTCCATTATTTAATGGTACCTAAACAAAATAATTGTAAATCAACTTATGGCACACATGCATTGTGCCCTGAATATAGAGTAAATCAGTAATAACTAAAGTTATTGGTTATTGTATAGCAGAACCTTGTTTACCATTAATGGTCCAGTAGCCAATAAATATAAGTTGCCTCTTTACTGTACATATGTTGAAAATCCCAATTCCATTGCTGCAAAGAACAGTTTTATATTTTCCATTTCTGAATTTCCCCAATCTGCTTCCTGTCAGTTATAAGCCCTTTGTGCTTTCAGTTAAAATTTCTCATTGGAATTGGGAGAAAGGAAAGTGCTATTGACCTCTCCCCCTCCCCCGGAGGAGAAGTTTTGTCTGAACTTCAAGGGAAATATTTCAGCTGGAGCCATAAGCACCCAGTGATGCAAGGCTGACAGCAGCAATAAGTATGTATATAAAGTAATTTGTATTGGTGAGGTTTTAATTGTGGCTAAAGGGAAAGCAGTATTAAGGACATGAGAGCTAAAACGTTGGGATGTATACTAGATCAAGAAGTAAAATTAATCTCTCGCATACTGATAAGGATCCTGGCAGTTGTCATAAATTACTTTAGTTTCTAAAAACCCTCACTGACATCTGAAGGGAAAGCTGTACCAAATTCTTATAAAATTTCAAGTGTACTAGGTGCTTTATCATTACACCAGTGAAACTTAGAGGAAAATTTAGCCCAAAGGAGTCAGTAAAACAGAAGAGAAGCAGCAGAGCACAGAGTAAAGGTGAGGATGAAGTGGTCCACAAAATGGGGTATGTAGAATAGTGCAGAACGTCAACTTGAGGATGAAGGCCATGAATTCACGGGAAAAATAGGCAGGAAATCAGTGGAAGTATTCAAGCAGGAAAAGTGATATGATCAGAGCGGCATGAAAGGAAGATGATTTTGGTTTACCATGTGTTTTATGGGTTGGAGAGTTTGGAGGTGGGGAGGACAAAGTAGAGGAGGATTCACTAGTGAATACAAGAGATAATGAGAACATGGACCAGACTTTTAGTAATGGTTAAGGAGATGAAGGGAGGATTTTGGAGATACTGGATATACTGGAGAGGCAGACGTGACAAGATAGGATGAAAGCTGACTGAAAAGAGAGAAAGCTATTGGCCTACAATCCTAATGGATTGTGAGGGGAAGCAGTAAATATGAGATATCTTGATTTTAATAGGGCTTTAGATATGGTTCCTCGTGACATTTTCCTAAGCAAAGTAGGGAAACGTGGTCTAGATTAAATTACTATAAAGTGGAGTGCACAACTGATTGAAAGACCATATTCAAAAAGTAGCTATCAACGGCTTGGGAAAGTTTGTCCAGTAGAGGTTGACAGGGATCAGTCCAGAACAAGAATGGTCATACTGGGTTAGACCAATGGTCCATCTAGCCCAGTATCCCGTCACCCAACAGCGGCCAATACCAGATGCTTCAGAGGGGTGAACAAAAGAGGACAGTTTTTTGAGTTCTCCATGCCTTGTTATCCAATCCCAGCTTCTATCAGTCAGAAATTTAAGGACACCCAGAGCATGGAGTATCTTAAACCTGTTGCCTATTAATTTCTTCAGGTGACTCCTGGTTCTTGTGCTATCTGAAGGAGTAAATAAGACTTTCCTATTCATGTTCTCCACACCATCCTCTCCTCAGTCATCTCTTTTCTAAGATGACCAGTCCCATTCTTTTTAATCTCTCCTCAAATGGAAGCTGTTCTATACCCCTAATATTTTTTCTTGTTCTTCTCTGTACCATTTCTAATTCTAATATATATTCTTTGAGATTGGGTTACCAGAACTACATGCAGTATTCAAGGTGTGGGCATATCATGGATTTATAGTGATGTTATGATATTTGCTGTCTTATTATCTATCCCTTTCCTAATGGTTCCTAGCATTTTGTTAGATTTTTTGACTACCAGTGTACATTTAGCAGTTGTTTTCAGAGAACAATCCACAATGACTTTAAGATCTCTTTTTCAGTGTTAACTGCTAATTTAGACCCAGTCATTTTGTATGGATAGTTTGGCTTATGTTTTCCACTGTGCATTACTTTGCATTCATCAACATTGAATTTCATCTGCCATTTAGTTGCCCAGTCACCCAGTTTTGTGAGACCCCTTTGTAACGCTTCACAGTCAGCTTTGGGCTTAACTATCTTGAGTGATTTTGTATCATCTGAAAACTTTGCCAACTCACTGTTTTCCCCTTTTACCAGATCATTTATGAATATGTTGAACAGCACTAGTCTCCAGTACAGATCCTTGAGGGACTCCAGTACATAGGTCTCTCTACTGTGAAAATTGATAGTTTATTCCTACCCTTTGTGCCCTATCTTTTAACCAGTTACTGATCCATGAGAAGACCTTCCCATAGTGCCTTACTTTGATTAAGAGCTTTTGGTGAGGAACCTTGTCAAAGGTTTTCTGAAACTCCAAGTACACTATATCCACTGGATCTTCCTTGTCCACATGTTCGCCAAAAACCTCAACAAATTCTAATAGATTAGTGAGGCATTATTTCCCTTTACAAAAGCCATGTTGACTCTTCCCAACATATTGTGTTCATCTATGTGTCTAATAATTCTGTTCTATACTATATTTTCAATCATTTTGATATGGAATTTAGGCTTATTGGCCTGTAATATTCAGGATCACCAATGGATGCATTAAAATAAAATCAGCATAGGATTAGCTATCTGCCAGTCGTACATATCACAGTAATTAATTCTACAATTTCCTATTTGAGTTCCTTCAGAACTCTTGAGTGAATATCAACTGATCCTGGTAACTTATTACTGTTTATATTTATCAGTTTGTTCCAAAATCTCTACTGACACCTCAATGTGGGCCAGTTCCTCAGATTTGTCACATAAATAGAATGGCTTAACTGTGGAAATCTCTCACACATTCTCTGCAGTTAAGACCAATGCAAAGAATTCATTTGGTTTCTTCTCAATGTCTTTATCTTCCTTGAGTGCTCCTTTAGGATTCTGATGATCCAGTGGCCCCACTGATTGTTTGGCAGGCTTCCTGCTTCTGATATATTTAAAAATCTAATATTTTTTGTGTATGCATTTTGCTAGTTGCTCTTCAAAATATTTTTTGGCCTACCTAATTATACTTGACTTGCCAGAGTTTATGCTCTTTTCTATCTGACTTCCAATATTTAAATATTTTTGTCTCTAACTCCCTCTTTTAGTCTGTTCAGCCGTGGTTGTGATTTTTTGAATCTCTTATTATCTAGTTTGAGCCTCTGTTATAGTGTTTTTAAAAGTTTCCTTGCAGCTTGCAGGCATGTCACTCTTTTGACTGTTCCTTTAAATTTCCGCTTAACTAGTCTCCTCGTTTTTTGTGTAGTTCCCCCTTTTGAAGTTAAATGCTATTATAGTGGGTTTCTATGATATTTCCCCCCCTACAAGGATGTTAAATTTAATTACATTATGATAACTGATACCAAGCATTTCAGCAATATTCACCCCTTGGACAAGGTCCTGTGTGCCACTTAGGACTAAATCAAGAATTGTGTCTCCTCTTGTGTGTTCCAGGACAAGCTGCTCCAAGAAGCAGTCATTAATAATGTCCAGAAATGTTTATCTCTTCATCCCTTCCTGAAGTGACTTGTTCCTGGTCAATATGCAGATAGTGGAACTCTCCCATTATTATTTGTGTTTTCTGCTTTTGTAGCCTCTCTAATCTGTGTGAGGTGCTGTACAAACACAGAACAATAAAATGGCCCTTTCATCAAAGAATTTATAATCTAAAGCCCAGTCTACACTAGAAACTTATGTTGGTATAACTATGGGTTTTCCACGCCCCAAGCAACACAGTCATCATAGAATATCAGGGTTGGAAGGGACCTCAGGTGGTCATCTAGTCTAACCCCTTGCTCAAAGCAGGACCAATCCCCAGACTGAGTTTTACCCCAGCTCTCTAAATGGCCCCCTCAAGGACTGAGCTCACAGTGCAGTGCTTAGCAGACCAATGCTCAAATCACTGAGCTATCCCTCCCCCCCCCACACCATGCTAACCTAACTCCTTTTGTAGACAGTGCTTTGTTGGGGGCTTCTCCCATCAACATAGCTACCACCTCTCAGGGAGGTGGAGTACCTATGCTAAAGGGAGAAGCTCTCCAGTCAGAATAGGTAGCATCTTCACTAAGCATTACGGTGGTGAAGCTGCAGCACTGTGAGTGCACGCAAGCCCTAAATAAAAGATAAGAAACAACCAGTGAAGACTGATAGATGGGGTTGTCGGAGGAAATCATGAGACAATACAGGCCAGCTTGCTCAACAGTGGTCTTAGCTAGCAAGTGGGAAATTTTATGTAGTGGATTCATTCATTATTTTATTTTTTTTTACAAATTTACCCATAAAAGCTGAGCAAACAGCATGGAAGCTGTACATTAACAATGATTATTTAACACATCCTCATAAGGACTCCTGCAATCTACATAATGAAGTCAAAAGTTCAGTCTTAAATATTTGCCACTCATTTTATTACATACAACCACATTACAACATAATTATTATTAAAATAATACATAGGCAGTTGTGAAATTGTCTTCTGAGAGTTATGTAAAGTATGAATTAATGATAGAAACTATGGTTATTATTAGTTCAATACTAGACTGAACAGATAATTTCACATAATCTGTCATTACACATCCTCGGAATAATTTCTGCACTTTGGGTTGTGGTGGGACTGTGGAGTTTTGGAAGTCCTTATTAAGCAGTGCCAATTGATGTATTATCACACAGGTTGTGAACAGATTGTAGTTCCATTTTCAAATACTCCGTTATTACAAGAGTTATACTAGCAAGCTGAATAATTAACATCCATACTTCATGTTTATTACTTGCCTGCATAAATTTTAATTAGGAAGCTGTTTTAATTATTCAGGCAACTACTGTATAAGCAAAATAACAATTAAATACCTGATAATGCAATTATAACACAATTATCTCTTGTAATTAAATGAATTAGTCAATATTAGAAAAGTGAGAATCTCTTAGAAAAGCTTCTCCAAAATTTGTTATAAGAGAGTTCTGTTGATCAGATTCCAAAGGTAAATCAGCAGTATTGACTTCAAACTTAGTTAAACTATTCAGTGCAGAAATATAAGCATGTCATGGTACAACAAATGGGTAAATTCTGCATAAAGGAATTGTTACCTATAAACAAATATGTTTGATTAGAGTTCAGATGGTAACGAGTTGTCAGCACCTTTCAACCAACACTAGATATTCAACATAAGAGAGAGAAAAACACCATTTATGGGGAGACCAGAAGAGATCGCTTCACTGACAGAGATGCACAAAATGAGATATTTACACAGAGAGAACTGGAATAACTAGATATGAACTATGAGAAAGATGTGACATAAAGGAAGAAATTGTGGTCCTGTTAAAGTCACTGTCAAAACTCCTATTATCTTCTACAGGGCCAGGATTTTACTCCTCAGAATTTATATATATGTGATTACAGTGGTTACCCTTAAACTTTATTCCCTCTCCTTTAAAATTGGAATTAATGATGGAACTTCAAAGTATTTTTATCTTTTGAGAGATCATGTTTTTAACTGAAAATACTGAGTGGGGTAATCTTTTTTTTTCTCTTACGTTTCCTGCTCTGTTACATCAATATCTTATTTCTGATAATATCGATAAATATATTAGAATTTTGCAACAAATATTTCTTGCTAATCTACATTTTCACATATTACAGCTATGAAAAACATATTGCATTTGCATTTTCAGTATATGATGGATATATTTTATTACTACATTATAACTTATTACAAATTACTGTTGATTAAGCAGCAAAGAGTCCTGTGGCACCTTATAGACTAACAGACGTATTGGAGCATAAGCTTTCGTGGGTGAATACTCACTTCGTTGGCTGTGTTGTTGATTACTATATTTCAAGTAGTAGGAAAAATGATATGAAATGCTGTGTGCTTGTTTTAACCATGGTAACTGATCATTTTGTTTTCCTTTGTATATATTTCTAATGTTTAATAAGGTAGCATAGTGTAGTGGCTGCGACCTTAGGTTAGGAGTCAAAAGACCTCTATTCTTCTCACGGTTCTGCCACCAGCTTTGTGATGTTTCATGATTCATTTTCAGTCTTTGTTTCCCTTGTCCCCCTCCATTTGTCTTGTCCATTTATACTGTAAGCTCTTTGGAACTGTCTCTGACTATGTGGTCTGTGGTGCCTAGCAACTCACTGACTCAACATATGATTTTTCACCAATCACGAACCTGGATTTTTCTTATGTATGTGGCAATAATATTCACTAACCTCAGTACGACTAGTTAGTGCAACATTTCTGTTTGTGACCACTTGCTCATACATATCGCCCCCCCAATTAACTTCAATGGGATGTTTCTGTGGGAAGGTAATACTCAGTATGAGTTAGGGTATCTGAATCTGGCCCATCAGCAGAATACGGTTTTAAGGCCCTTATTCAGCAGAGCATTTGGGTATATGATTAACTTTAAGCACATACTTAAATCCATCCCTAGTCAGTAAAGCATCTAAGTACATGCTTATGTCCTACTGAAGTCAATGAAGCTTAAAGATATGCATTATTTTAATTTTATGCTTACGTGCTTTGTTAAATAGGGTTGGATCAAAAGGAAGGAAGGTCAGGAGGGCTGGTTTACTAGCATGTGCTTAAAGTAAACCACATACTTAACTGTTTTCCTGAATCAGGGCCAAAATAATGACTGTTTGTGCTTTGGGATGCCTGGATGAAAGGGTCACCATATTTGAAAATTATGTTTAGTAGAAGATTCGTGAGTAGAAATATATACGTATTAATAAATATTGTGTTAAACCCAGAACAAACAGCTACGGGCGGGGGGTGGGGGGCAGTAGTAATTAGTCCCAGGGGGTTAAAAGGCCTCTCCCAGTTCACTGAGGAGAGAGAACCATGGGGAAATAAGGTACAGCTGGAACAGGGGTTACTAGGGAACTAATTATGTTCAGCTGGCTCCAACTGCTTGTGATCTTTTTAAACCTTCCACTGCATGGAAGGGAGGTGTGGGGGATGAGAGAGAGTGAGAGAAGCAGGCAAGCTGCCAGTAGGCTGGGTACTGCAAGCCACTGAACCATCCCAGGAAGGAAGGCTGCACTCCCTCCCCAGGAAGGAAGGAAAACAAGCACAAAGGAGGGACTGAGGAAAGGAATAGCCGGACCCTGTGCTATCATTAAGGATTTGCCTTGCCCAAGCCTGTGTCTCCAAGGCTAAAAAGCACTGAGCTGCTGAGGAGAGGAAGGTACTTTGCCACAATATATATTTAGTCTTCTTGTTAGAGGGTCTTCCTCCGACAGATCAAAAGCCCCGATGTCCTTAGTCAACAGTTTCAATTTCTTTTACCTATTCTTTAATCTGTTGAGGATCAAATGTATGTTTCCTAAATCAGAATTAAGCACTGAATGTGCTGAGGTGTAGGAGCCCACATCTTTTATGGTGCTCACTTGAGGAAATCCTGTTTCATGCTGACAGGAGCCTGGAGAAATTAAAGTCTAGTCTTATGAGAAGAAACCTTTCATGAAGACACTGTGCAAAATTGCCCCCTGAACTTAGGCTAAAGGAGGTGTGAGAAAATCTCGGACTAATAACAACATTAAAGCCCATCACATTTTCGTGGTTGATCATCTAAAATTTTAACTAGATAAAAAATGGAAATGGTTCATTGATTTCAAATCATTCCTTCACATAAATTGGGTTGGTAAAGAGAAATTGTATGACATTATTATACATTGGATACATATGAAATCCCTCTTTTAAAGCCCTTTCTACACCACCTTCCTTTCATTTTGCTCAAGGGTGCCCGGTGATAATTTTAAATGCCACTGTGTATTATTACATACAGACTGTGCTGCTGGCTCTGTTTTTTTCTTCATCTTCACCTTTCCAATTAAACAACCAATGAGGACAAATGCATTCACATTTGCAAATGTCTGAAATCTAATTTTAGTTATCTGATGCTGATATACTATAAGAATATTTGGTCTATTTTAAAAACCATTTTCTACTTGCATCCAGGTGCCTCAAGGCATAAGTGCCTTTCAGAAGAGCTCCTCATTCTTTTGAAGGGTTATTCAAATCGATTCTGCATTTCTGTGGTGTAAACATGGCACACAGTAGTTGTGGCTTTTGGCCTAGCAGTAATTGGTGTGATTAATAAATGCTGATGAAGCAGCCAAATTGTTTACTCTGTTGCAGTTCAAGGTTTTTGAGATTACTTCTGAACTCTTGGGTGCTATTGGTGTACTCAGTTCAGCACAAAATAAGACTGTGAAGATGATAACATAGCAACACTTTAAAATAAATTATGACACATTATTTTTCCATAGCAACAATGCAGGTTCGCTGAATTCCTTGATGAAGCTCATTTGATATTAACATGAATATAATATGTAACAACAGGAATTTCATTTTAACTGAGTTTTAATTAATGTACACTTATCAGAACAAGCACTCCATTTTCTTTTGAAAATTTGAGGCATCAATGGGTTTGGATCAGGCCCACAGCGAGGTTCTGAAGAAATTGGGTATTCTGCTTTGGTTCCCAGCCCCCGAGACCTTCCTTCATAAAGTAAAAAGGAAATTTCTTATATAGCCCAATGACCTGGAAACTTTCAATAAGAACTCATGAAGAGCAGGCTGTGTTCTGATCATGGGAATTTTAATCAACTCTCCAGAAAGGGTTCAGTTAAACTTCACAAATGTTTTATCTTGGTTTTCTCTTATTTTTTTTTAGATAGTAACACTGCTAAGATGCTCAGCTCCTTGAGGAATAGATCATTAATTATGGCAAAATTATATAGCATTAAGTCTGACTATTCTCAATGGCATGTAAAATATTTGTTGAGCAGGCCTGTCTTAGCCACCTGAGTGTGAGTTGTTAACCAACTCTTCCTTTTGATCCTATGTTACTTCTCTATGCTAAACTTAATACCTGAATCACTCCGCCTTTCCTTTCATTCCTTTCCCAAGCATACAGCCACTATCACAATGGGACTAGCAAATTTCCATTGCTTTGTGAGCATTGAGGAGGCAATCATATTAGTACTATGTTTCTAAACAAGATCTTGCACTTATATACGAACTTTTCATCCCAGGTTGTTAATGCCCTTTTCAAAACATGGTTTTCCGCAGATCTTCCCTTGTCTCAGGCAAGGCCAAGCTAGTTATTGGAAGGTGATTATTATAATCTCCAGTTATCTGAGTGTGGGATCCCAAAGTTCTAGTTCCTGTGGAATGTGAAGTGTCTCTTGAACTCAGACTTCCTGCATAGCAGCGTAGAGCAGATACTGTGGAGAAGGTCTTTGAACATTCTGACTTGCTCATTCATCTCCAACTTCTAAATATATAACTTGTTCACTGATCTGAACTGTAGCGTGCAGTTATTAGTTAGTTACCTACAAGAGGATGGCAATTTATGAGACCTTTCTGTGTAAGTGTCATGGTTGCCATCTTAGCCGACACACTAGGGATTGAATGAAGGACTTCTGTAGCTAAAACACATAATCCACTACACATTCAGCTAGAGAGCCAAACCTCTGGAAGCGTATGCTAAACCAACTCATATCGTCTGAGGATCATCACTGAGGGGCATCTCTAACACACATTCAGTGTGTTAAACAAGTAGCCATTATGACATACATATTTTTAAAAAGATAAGTCAGCACTCCCATTGACTTCAGTAGGAGCAAGTCTGGGCCAATCTAGTTTCATTTTTCCCAGATGAGGATCTGACCATAAGGACCAAATTCATCCCTGGTGTAATACAATCATTCATACGAAAGGTAATTTTGATTCTGCTACTTCCTTCAGCCTATGTACAATGGGTATTACAAAAGGTAGTGCTGTTGTTGGCAGTATCTTCAACACACGCAACAGACATTTTAAACTATTTTAAGAATAGATTTTAAATTAGGTCAATAAAAAAAAGGTAGACAAAGAAGAGATTGTGATAGTTAAGGGGGATGGACTCTCTTCTTTCAATAACACTCCTTGAATTGTTAAAGACACCATTAAGATACCCACTTTTAATACTTAATTCAATATTGATACCTATATTTATTGTATAATTAACTTTTCTTTCCCCTCATAGTATTTCAATGTCCAAGTTTCAACAAGAAAGATTATGAATAAGCAGTGAATATGTCTGAAGCAACTTTCAATGTCCAAACTCATTCAGACTGCCTCTCCCTATAATGCTTTGGGGCTGGGATCAGCATGTCTCCAGCACTAGCAGCTCACAGTTCTGGACTGGTGGTTGGATCTCTCAGGCATGACTGACTCATGTATAATCAAACCCTCTGCCACCAAAAAAAGCTGCCAAATTTCATCTTGTACATATACGTATACAATAAACCAGTTCACAGATTGTAAAAGTGGAAACATATCCAAGGGCAATAATTCAGAGGAGTGTGAGCCTCAGTGAATAGGTGTTTGCTGCAACCACACACAAAGCTATCATTTTCCGCAGTGGATTGATCCCTGTAAAGCGGCAATATGGTAATAATATATGAGGCTTACTTATAATTTCAAATATTAGAAAAATAGCTAACTCACAGTGTGTATTCTATAAAGGAGAAAATTACACAGGGCAGGTAGTAGAGGATGGTTTCTCTGTTCATTCCATCTGGGGCACCTGGCATTGGCCACTGTCGGAAGACAGGATACTGGGCTAGATGGACCTTTGATCTGACCCAGTATGGCTGTTCTTATGTTCTTATAAGCTAGTAATATTCATACTGAGAACCAAATATTGTTTACATGCAGTAAGTACTCTATAAAAGGTATTTCTCTGGTGTCTCAGGATGAAGCCTGCAATTTCTCTACCAATGTCTCAGTAGATCTCTACATTTAGCAGTAGTTGAACTAAATTCACTAATGAGGAAATCCTTAAATTTTAACTGAGGCAAAAGTCCCATGGAAGTCTGACCACTTGCAATAGGAATGGGCCCCTACAGCAGGGCCTCATGTATTCTGTGGCATGAGAACATATTGTGTGGCAAACACTACTATATGTTCACCAGAAAAAACTCCTAAATTCTTCAGCAATGTTATTTTATTATATCTCAGTGAAATAATCTTTGAAATAATCCCTCCCAAATACTCATTCACAAACAATTAATTAATGATGGGTCTCAGCAATAGATTTGATAACTGATTTTTTAAAAATTTTATTTATTTTTTGCACTTCTATGGGTTTCATACATGACAGTGTTGCCTGGGTGGGCCTACTGCTGCAGAGGAGCACATGAATTGGACAGAGACTTCTCTTAAGGAGAGTCTATTGATAAAGATTCTCTAGGTTTTAGTCAGGAGGAGAGGATGGAAGAGGATAATCTAGGGACTAGATCAGAGGAGAAACATTCACATAAAAAAGAATCGGACACATCAGAAAAGAGAATACATATAAATAGTGAAATTTTTTTAAAGTGCTTGTATATAAATTCTAGAATTCTAAATAATAAAATGGATGAACTAGAGTGCCTCATGATAAAGGAGGATATTGATATAATAGGCATTACAGAAACCTGGTGGACTGAGGACAATCAATGGGACACAATCATTCCGGGGTACAAAATATATCGGAAAGACAGAACAGGTCATGCAGTGCGAGGGGAGGGAGTGGCACTATATGTGAAAGAAAATGTAGAATCAAATGAAGTAAAAATCTTAAGTAAATCCACATAGAATCTCCATATGGATAGTAATTTCATGATCTAGTAGAAATATAACATTATGGATCTATTATCAACCGCTTAACGAGGACAGTGATATTGACGATGAAATGCTAAGGGAAATTAGAGAGGCTATCAAAATTAAGAACTCAACAATAGTGGGAGATTTCAATTATCCCCATATTGACTGGGAACACGTCACCTCAGGAGAAAATGAAAAGACAAAATTTCTTGATACTTTAAATGACGGCTTCTTGGACCACCTGGTACGGGAACCCACAAGGGGAGAGGCAACTCTCGATTTAGTCCTGAGTGGAGCGCAGGAGCTTGTCCAAGAGGTAACTATAACAGGACCACTTGGAAATAGTGACTATAGTATAGTAACATTTAACATCCCTGTAGTGGGAAGAACACATCAACAGCCCAACACTGTGGCATTTAATTTCAGAAAAGGGAACTATTCAAAAATGAAGGGATTAGTTAAACACAAATTAAAAGGTACAGTGACTAAGTGACATCCCTGCAAGCTGCATGGATGCTTTTCAAAGACACCATAATAGAGGCCCAAGTTAAATGTATACCTCAAATTAAAAAACTTTTAGTAAAAAAACTAAAAAAGAGCCACCATGGCTTAACAAGCATGTAAAAGAAGCAGTGAGAGATAAAAAGGTATCTTTTAAAAAGTGGAAGTCAAATCCTATTGAGGTAAATAGAAAGGAGCATAAACACTGCCAAATTAAGTGTAAAAATGTAATAAGAAAAGCCAAAGAGGAGTTTGAAGAAAGCTAGCCAAAAACTCAAAAGGTAATAACAAAATGTTTTTTAAGTACATCAGAAACAGGAAGCCTGCTAAACAACAGTGGGGCCCCTGGATGATCGAGATACAAAAGGAGCACTTAAAGATGATAAAGTCATTGCAGAGAAACTAAATGAATTCTTTGCTTCAGTCTCACAGGCTGAGGATGTTAGGGAGATTCCCAAACCTGAGCATCCTTTTGTAGGTGACAAATCTGAGGAATTGTCACAGATTGAAGTGTCACTAGAGGAGGTTTTGGAATTAATTGATAAACTTAACAGTAAACAAGTCACCGGGACCAGATGGCATTCACCCAAGAGTTCTGAAAGAACTCAAATGTGAAATTGCGGAACTATTACTATGTATGGTTTGTAACCTGTCTTTAAATCAGCTTCTGTACCAATGACTGGAAGATAGCTAATGTAACGCCAATATTTAAAAAGGGCTCTAGAGGTGATCCCGGCAATTACAGACCAGTAAGTCTAACATCAGTACCAGGGCAAATTAGTTGAAACAATAGTAAAGAATAAAATTGTCAGACACATAGAAGAACATAAATTGTTGGCAAAAGTCAACATGGTTTCTGTAAAGGAAATCATGTCTTACTAATCTATTAGAGTTCTTTGAAGGGGGTCAACAAACATGTGGACAAGGGGGATCCAGTGGACATAGTGTACTTAGATTTCCAGAAAGCCTTTGACAAGGTCCCTCACCAAAGGCTCTTACATAAATTAAGTTGTCATGGATAAGAGGGAAGATCCTTTCATGGATTGAGAACTGGTTAAAAGACAGGGAACAAAGGGTAGGAATAAATGGTAAATTTTCAGAATGGAGAGGGGTAACTAGTGGTGTTCCCCAAGGGTCAGTCCTAGGACCAATCCTATTCAACTTATTCATAAATGATCTGGAGAAAGGGGTAAACAGTGAGGTGGCAAAGTTTGCAGATGATACTAAACTGCTCAAGATAGTTAAGACCAAAGCAGACTGTGAAGAACTTCAAAAGATCTCACAAAACTAAGTGATTGGGCAACAAAATGGCAAATGAAATTTAATGTGGATAAATGTAAAGTAATGCACATTGGAAAAAATAACCCCAACTATACATACAATATGATGGGGGCTAATTTAGCTACAATAAATCAGGAAAGAGATCTTGGAGTCATCGTGGATAGTTCTCTGAAGACGTCCACACAGTGTTGCAGCAGCAGTCAAAAAAGCAAACAGGATGTTAGGAATCATTAAAATGGGTACAGAAAATAAGATGGAGAGTATCTTATTGCCCTTATATAAATCCATGGTGCGCCCACATCTTCAATACTGCGTACAAATGTGGTCTCCTCATCTCAAAAAAGATATACTGGCATTAAAAAAGATTCAGAGAAGGGCAACTAAAATGATTAGGGGTTTGGAACAGGTCTCATATGAGGAAAGACTAAAGAGGCTAGGACTTTTCAGCTTGGAAAAGAGGAGACTACAGGGGGATATGATAGAGGTCTATAAAATCATGAGTGATGTAGAGAAAGTAAATAAGGAAAAGTTATTTACTTGTTCCCATAATACAAGAACTAGAGGCCACCAAATAAAATTAATGGGCAGCAGGTTTAAAAAAAATAAAAGGCAGTTCTTCATACAGCGCACAGTCAACTTGGGAAACTCCTTATCTGATGAGATTGTGAAGGCTAGGACTTTAACTGTGTTTGAAAGAGAACTGGATAAATTCATGGAGGTTAAGTCCGTTAATGGCTATTAGCCAGGAGAGGTAAGAAAGGGTGTCCCTAACCTCTGCTTGTCAGAGGGTGGAGATGGATGGCAGGAGAGAGATCACTTGATCATTGCCTGTTGGGTTCGCTCCCTCTGGGGCACCTGGCATTGGCCACTGTCAGTAGACAGGATACTGGGATGGATGGATCTTTGGTCTGACCCAGTACGGCCATTTTTATATTCTTTATTCAGATATTTCTTTTCACTATTCCATACAAGCCAGAGAAGGCAAAACCTGGCTCTCAGCTGCAGCAGTTCATCTTCAAATGTCCCTAGAATGTTGCTCTATTCTTCAGGTAGCCTAGCTAACCAGCCCACAGTTCTTGCTCCCTTGATCTCTGGCTGCAAAATTAGATCCTAGTACACGCTCTCTATAACTTCCCTCCTCCCTTCTTTTATAGAACACTGAAGGGAGCATATATTGCAATCCATTTAATTCTCCATGGAGTAGAATGAGGTGAAAGAGCAAGAGACAGCTACAAGCAGGTCCCAGCATGGCAGAAAGACAAAAAACAGAATTCTGGGTGTCTGGCTACTGCAAAATAATTAATTATGTCACAAAAATGTTGAATTCTAATGTAAAAAAGCTAAATATCACAGCTGAAGGATCACTGAGGCCATGGGGCCCTGAAAGAGGTGGCTGTCACTGTTCACACATCTTAGAGCAGGGGTGGGCAAACTTTTTGGCCCAAAGGCCACATTGGGGTTGTGCAACTATATGGAAGGCCAGGTAGGGAAGACTCTTCGTCCCCAAACATCCTGGCCCCCGTCTCCTATCCATCCCCTCTCACTTCCTGCCCCCCTTCAGAATACCCGATCCATCCAATCCCCCTTCTCCTTGTCCCCTGACCGCCCCCTCCCTGGATCCCTTGCCCCCTATCCAACCCCCTTGCTCCCTGTCCCCTGACTGCCCTGACCCCTATCCACACTCTTGCCCCCTGACAGCGCCCCCTGGGACTCCGACCCCCTGTCCAACTGCCCTCTGCTCCTCGTCCCCTGACCACCCCCTCCTGGGACTCCCACCTCTAACTCCCCCACTGGGATCCCACCCCCTATCTTATGTCCCCTGCTTCCTGTCCCCTGACAGCCCACCTGAGACTCCCACTCCCAACCCTCCCTGTTTCCCATCCCCTGACCGCCCCCACAGAACCTCTGCCCCATCCAACCACCCTCTCTTCCCTGACTGCCCCCAGGACCTCCGCTCCCTTACCCAACCCTCTTGCTCCTCTCCCCCTTACCAGCAGCAGGAGCTCACAACCGTGACACCCGGCTAGAGCCAGCTGCACTCCCCATGCTGAACAGTGGGAGTGGCGGGCCAGAGAGCGGCCTGTGCGACAGCCAGGCTGTGGGATGGGGTAACAGCAGTGGAGGTACTGGGAACTAGACTCCCCCGTTGGGAGCTCAGGGGCCGGGCAGGACAGTCTCGTGGGCTGGATTTGGCCTGCGGGACGTAGTTTGGCCACATCTGTCTTAGAGACATTGTTTCAGGCTCTCTGCAGATTCAGACAGGCATCATTTTGCACATTTTCATGGTTCTCATTTTCACATTGTAATTTATTTTCTTTTAAAATATTACCCTCTTCTCCCCAGCACCCTTTCATCTCCTCATCTCTCAAGGGAGAAGAAGGTTGCAACTATTGATGTACTTTTTCCAAGTAAATGTGACAGATCATAACCGCTCATCTCTGCCATCTTGCCAAATTACCCCGTTAGAGATAGGTCTGCCTTGGAGATGCTATGAACTGCACCACCCATGTGGAACTACTGAAGGCATTGGATGAAATCCTGGGAGTTATGCTATTTACAGTGGGACCAGGATTTCACCCATTGTGTCTTCACAGGGGATATTTCCTTCCAGAACTCTTGGGGAGTAGCTGGGGTGCCAACCAAGGGAGCGTGGAGTGTGCTCTTTGCCTCTGGTCTCTTTGTCAAAGTCTACCTACTTGAGGTAATTTATTCAGGTAACATTTAAAAAAAATGATGCACTCAGTAGATTTTAACCTTACCTGACAGTCACACCTAAACACATGCAGAAATGTTTCTATTTCACTAAGCTGCACAGGTTTTTATTTCTTTATCTTAGCAAAAAAAAGACAATCAATTTTTTCTGGCTATATTTTTTATGCAGACACCACCGTTCTGTAATGGTTCAGCTGAACACAGAACGCTGACTGCCTCCCTGGGACAGCTTTAGACCAAGCTCACAGTTTATTTTTTTTAAAAAAAGCTGTTATTTCACCTGAATTCCAATAAATACAGCCCTGCAATCAGTTTTTATTCATAAAGCAAATTAATAGGCATTGCTTCTTCAGCAGTGTTCTGTAAACCAAACAGAAGTTCCAATAATATTTCAGAGGCAGTAAAAATCAGATTTTAACAGACTAAAATCAAACAGTGATGGCCTCAACAGAAAATGCCATTCTTCGAGTCAGACCCAACAGAGTCTATTACCTTCATTTGGCTGTATACCCACAACCATATTATGGGCTATCTGAGTAGATGACTGAATGTGGAAAAAATATCTCCTTTAAGACAAAAATTGGGATTTTGGACCTGAGGGCCTGTCTATTAATGACAAAAAGTGCTGGCAAGCAGAACAAATAGTGAGAAATGTAATGTCAAGGCCACTGGTGAAATGAAGTTTCATAACTTCACTAGAGTTGATGGATGGGTAATGAGGATATTTTCAAGTGTAAAGATATACTGTATTAGGAAATGCATGAGGTTTTCTATCACAGTGTGTTACTGTTTTGATGCTTATAGTATATGGTTGTGCAATTTAAATAGTCATCTATTTATAAATCTTTAAACAGACAAATACTCTGTCACTCTTTAATATGCCAATGTATTTCACATTTCTGTACTTAAGAATTTAGGCTAGTATTAATTTAGACAGTGAAAAGGCGGTAGAGAATTCCACAGCATCAAAGACTCAGAAATCTGACATTAACAGCATTGTAAATCTGACATGAACAATTTATCAATTTTGCAGTGACTTCAGAGGAAAACTTTGCTAAAATGCATTCCCCTGGGTGTTATCTAACTAGGAAATAATCCTTTAGGTCTCTGCAAAATGTATCCCACCTGACTTGCCTTAGATTACATTGCAGATATAGCCATCATCTTTAAACCAGTCAATTGAGAAGTAATTGTATATCACTAAATTATTTCTTATCCTCAAAAACAGATTGCAGAAAACATGAGGGAAAAAACTGATGCTTTTTAGTAGATACATGTTCTCTTCTGTTTAGGCTTAAAGAGTATAGACTGGCATGTCTTGGAGGGTGTCTCCTCCTGGCCTCAAAAGGAAAGAAATGCCAGCATCAAAACACACATCAGGGAACTCAGGATCACAGTTTATTAAAGCTATTTGTAGGAGGCTTATGGATATATTTCCAACATCCAAAAACACACCAAGGAACTCAGGATCAAAGTTTATTAAAGCTATTCCTGGGAGGCTTACAGATACATTTCCAGCAGAGTGCTTGGAAATTAGAAGATCCATTTCCCTTTTGGGTACATGAGTTCCCGGGAAACATTCTGGATATGAAAATATACAAGACATGGGGGTGTTCACAAAAGAAAAAAAATCCCCCAAAATAAGGATAACAACCAACCCAAATTATCAGTACCTTTTCCAAATTCAACCTTACTTGTCCTAGGTTCACCTTTTACTAGATAACTTTGCAAGTAAGGTGTAAGATTTTCATTCATACATTTGTCATCTTGAGATCAGTCTGTGACCAGTTTTCTGGGATGGACCATATTGAGAATGCCACATTTAAGGCATCCTGCAAGAAATAGGGTGGGCAATTCTCCCAAACTGGTGGTGGTTCTATAATTAGATTCACCAGCTAGTAATTAGATCCACCAAGCCAGCTTCTGCAGTACCATAAGCTTAACTAGAAGCCAAACACAGTCTGCTGTGACTTGGCTCCAATCTAAACAAACAAGTCTAATATTCTAGTGCAAGTATAATTGACTTTAATGAGATTTTGATCAGGCCCTTTATATATACCATAAGATCATTCAGGAACTTAAGTTAGTGCAGAATATGGCTGCCCACTTATCAAGCAGAGCTTCACAAGGAAAGAACATCACAGAGAAGGCAGATTTGTTTACTTCCCAGGCTTTAGTAGAGAGATAGGAGGTAAGTGAGAGAGTTGCAATTTTCTTGAGTAATTTGTATTTTGGGAATGAGGCTTCATTTGGTTGGGTAAATAAGTAATATTAGGTTGGAGACTTTGTATACTGTATACTTTAGGCAATTGCACATATATTTAGAGTTTTGGGGAAAGTAATTTTAAAAGAAATATACCATATATACTCATTCATTAGCCCATTTGTTTATAAACTGACCCCCCAAGATGGTTAGGTAAAAATAACAAAAGTTGTATAACCCTTTCATAAGCCGACCCTATATTTCAGGGGTTGGCAAACTTTGGCTCCTGGCCCGGATGTTTTGTTTACCTGGAGCATTCACAGGCATGGAGCCCCTCAGCTCCTAGTGTCCGCGGTTTGTCATTCCCAGCCAATGAAAGATGTGGGAAGTGGCACACCACTTCCCGCAGCTCTCATTGGCTGGAACGGTGAACCATGGCCACAGGGAGCTGAGGAGCTCCATGCCTGCGGGCGCTCTAGGTAAACAGTGTATTAGATATTCAGTTAAATGATTCCATAGAGTTTAAAATCAAATTTTGATACTGACCCATTTATAATCCGACCCCCTCTCTTTGTTGCATCATTTCTTCTTTTTTTTTACCAAAAATGCTTGGTTTATGGACAAATATGTACTTTCTTATGCACTCACCAATAAGTATATAACTAGTGTATTTTTGTTTGTTTGTTTTGTTTTTTACACATTGGCTGCTTAGTTATGTTTGGGTCTCTCAGAACCCAGTAGTGCTTATAAAATGTTAATATCTTGAGTGTTTTAATAGAAATTCTACTTGGACCTGTGTGCTGGTGTGCTAATGCATCTCTGCCTCCCTTTGGTCAGAAATACTGTGGCACAGAATCAACTCAGTCCAGTGGGCAGTCAGTCAACACTTCTTCCTTGAGTCTGTATGGTAGTCCTAATCTGGATTATAAAGGGTGTTAATTTCAATGCCTCTGGAGTGCATGGGATTTCTCATCATACTTTGCAGGGTCTAGCTGGAAACCTGTTTTGGTTCTTAAATCCCTGTTGAGGGATTGGTGGGGGAACCCAGGCCCACTCACTCCACTGGGTTCCAGACCAAGGCTCTTCAACCAGGTAGGAAGAATCAACCCTCAACAATTTCCCTGCTGTACCCTGAATTCCTCCCTTGGTTCTGTGGTTTTATTCATCCAGTAGTTCGTCACCTCTTCTCTGGGGTGTGGTTAGGGTGACCAGATGTCCTGATTTTATAGGGACAGTCCCGATTTTGGTGTCTTTTTCTTATATAAGCTCCTGTTACCCCCCACCCCTGTCTGGTCACCCTGGTTTGGTCTCTCTGTGGTTTCTCACCAGTTCACTGGCAGGACACTCCTCTAGCCTGTTTGCTCCTCTGGCAGTCACCCCACCTATCTGCTCCTCAGCTCTTTTAATCTACTAGCTGTGGTGAAGTTGCCAATCAGAGCTGTCTGATAGTCACTTCATTAACTTCTTAGTTGCCAGGCCAGCATGGGCTATATATACACCAAGACACTGCAAAACATAACAGATGATATGTGAAAAATATATCTATAAACATATGATTCTCCAAAATACTGCATGGAATTTCTTTAAGGGAAATTCAGGAACCTAGAGTGATCAGCACGGTTCTTTCATACTCTGTTAGTTTTGTAATAAGAGAGGCCACTGTTTACATCAAATGTATAATGCCAAATCTTCCTCTTCTAATCCAGGGAAGAAATATAGAATGCCCTAAAGCAGAGTTTCTCAGATTGGGGCCGCCGCTTCTGTAGGGAAAGCCCCTGGCGGCTGGGCCGGTTTGTTTACCTGCCACGATCACAGTTCCAGCCGATCGTGGCTCACACTGCCCTAAACACTGCCCTAAAGTACTCATTACATCTACCAAAGTCATCATTAAATAGGTCTACATTTTTAACATATAACACTCTCCCTGTTCCAGACATGTGGTATGCCCTGTCAACTTCCATACATTGTACAGTAAATTGTTTTAATCTGCTACGTCCTGCTTAAAGAAATTAGACAATTTCTATGATCAATCTGGAGACATGTGGAAGGCTTTCAATTTTTATTTTCAATGAAATGGAATCCAAAGAAGTAAGTTAACTGGGGGATTTTAATTAACAACGAGAAAAAATCAAAACACAGGTAATAATATTAGGTCTATTTAGATTTAAAGACGTATACGAGAAATTATTTTAGGAGAAGGCATGAGGCTTGAACCCTCTCCCATTACAGCAATTGGCAAAAGTCCAACTGATTAAACTGGGAGCGGGATGAGGCCTAAGGGATGTTACCATCACTCTTCTTAAGTCTTTTATTGCTTTGTTAGGATTTCAAGTTGTCTGTCTACCTCAGGAATGAGAACTGTGCGTTTTCCTAGTAGCTAAATGTATTTTTCATTGATTTAAAATGTGTTTTGAAAATCTGTCCTTGTCACCATTAGACTGATCTATTTATATGCACTTTCCCCTCCTGAATTCTGTTTAGAGAGCTATAGAAATATCCTTCTGTGCTACCATGGCATGTTATATAACCAGACATGGTTTTACTTAGTACTGTCACAACTTCAAGGCTGTTTTCTGAGAGGGTTACCAAGTGATAAATTAATCTCAAGGCACTGAGATTGACATCACAACTGTGGAATGACTGAAAATATTCTTCTTTTAATTCCTTCCTCAGAATTCTTCTTTATTGCTGCCCACAAATGCTAAAACCCATCCGTAAAAAAAAATACAGTCATTCATCCAACATCAAGAAATAAATGTATCGTTAAAGCTGCTTTAAGTCAGAGCCACCTTTCTGGGTCTCTGAGGCCTTCTCCATTTTTGGTTGCCTATCTGTTTAGACTCTACATTCTTCAGGGCAGGGACCCTGTCTTGTTCAGTGCTTAATAAAGTGTTGATCCTTAGGCAGTAATAAATAGTGGTAGAATAGCTAACCAAAGTGGTTCTAATTTCCAGATTTTTTTTTTTTTTTTGCAAATGTGATACTACTCTAGCAACACATTACCTATGCAGTTGCCTAAAAGTACATATGATATCTTATAAAGCCATCTGGCAAGCATAAGGCACTATTTCCACTGATACCCACAGGGAACTGAGAAAATATCACACTTCTCTACTTGGGAGCTTGACATAGGCAGTAATAAGACTTCTAACAGTTATCCTAGCATATTGTGCTTTGTATCTTCTACAATTAT
Organism: Chelonoidis abingdonii; assembly: GCF_003597395.2. Classification (NCBI taxonomy): domain Eukaryota; kingdom Metazoa; phylum Chordata; order Testudines; family Testudinidae; genus Chelonoidis; species Chelonoidis abingdonii. The sequence goes on from NC_133771.1 coordinate 74,101,802, forward strand.
TCTTTCTGCATGTTAAATCTTTGTGGAGATACACATTGTCTCTAGATTTTTTTGCTTCCTTCCTACGTTAATTAGAAAAGGTTACCAGAACTGGTAAGATGCTCAGAGTAATGCATACTACAATGACAGAGATATGGGGTAAAAGTGGCAAACACATGACATAAACAATATAGCAAAATGAGGGTCAGCCTTCGAAAATGGAAACTAATAACTTACAGCAGCATTTCTCAAACTGGGATCTGCAGACCCTTCGGGGTCCACAAGGGTACTCTAGGGGGTCCATAGACCCTGCTAATTAGCTCCTCCTCCCTTCCACCCTCAATTCCTCCCTCTCCCTCCCAGCATCTCCTGCATGCTGGGGTACAGCTATTCAGCAGCATGCAGGAGGCTCTGGGAAGGAGGAGGAGGAGTAGGGATGGGGTGCACTCTGAGGAGGGGACAGAAAGAGGTGGGACGGAGGAGGTGCAAGGGCAGAGGGGACCTTGGGGAGGAAGTGGAGTGGGGCAGGGGCTGAGCAGGGGACTTGAGGGTCTGTGAAAAAAATTAAATAAAAATGGGGGTCCTTGGGTTGCTAAGGTTTGAGAAACGCTGGCTTAGAGAAGTCCTCATTCCACAAGAGCCCATTGTTTTCAGTATTCTTCTGAATGAAACATATATTCTTAATTGAGGGTGAAGTTAGGCCCAGTGTATCCTGTATGGAAGAACACAGTTCTTGTTCTGAATCAACAGAGTGTTCACATTTAAGTTTGTTTTTTTTCTTGTTGCCCAACTGATGTAGGACACAATCACATTAGAATTTTGCCAGTGACTCCAGTGAAAGCAGGATCAGGCCCACAAACAGCTTATGTACTTTCTTTTAATTTGACCAGTACAATACATTTTTGCAGTTATTTGTTCAGTTGTCAAGGAATTGTAATCTGAACTAAGCACGCAAAGAGTGCTAAAATAATAACAATAAAAAAGTTTCCAGGCCAAAAATTATTTCACATTTTTTTATATAATTTGAAATTCTGATGTGAAGTGTAAGAGAAAAAATTCTCCAAAGAGCAATCCCTAGGAAATATCATGTCTGCTGTTCAAGATAAGTATTTAGCAAAAAGCTTAGAGCCAGTAACTTTTTCTGCTGCTGAGAAATGTGAAACACTTTCCTGTATCAGTCAAGCAAGTACATCAGCTGAGAACACCCCCAGTTGATCTTCCAAGTCCCCAAATATTACACACAGTGGTATATGAAGCAATCAAAATTTTGAAACAGGAGTTTAATTCTAATTTCTCCATTATTGTATTGACAGAAGAGCAATAAAAACAGCCCTACTTGGAACCTGCAGTAAACTCATCTGGTAGATTGAAAACACTGTGGCTCAAAGATGTCCCCACAGAGAAATAAAAAATAAACCAGGAAATGTTAGAAGAGACATACTCATATTTCTTCACGTGTATAAGGATTTGCCTGCTTTTCTGGCAACAAATAATTATATATACTGGGCCTGATCCGTGGTAGATACAACTATATTTCCACTATGTAGTGTTATTAGAGAGTCAAATAACTTTCTAATGTCCTGGGACCGACACAGCTACAGTAACGCTGCATATGCAGTGGTATGTGAAACAGTGTACAAAGAGGTAATATTTAAGTGTTGTAGTAGGCCCAGGGCCGGTGCAACCATTTAGGCAAACTAGGCAGCCGCCTAGGGCGCCTAGTGGTTGGGGGCGCCTAAAAGCCCCCTCAGGTGAGGAGGTGGAGGTGAGCTGGCTGGGGGGCGCGCGGAGAGTGTTGCCCGCAATAACGAGGGGGGGGGCACAGGGGAACAGCTCCCCGTCCCAGCTCACCTCCGCTCTGCCTCCTCCGCTGAGCACACAGCCCAGCTCCAAGTCTCCTCCAATCAGTGCCGCAAGCCTGGGCAGGGAGGAGAATTAGAGCAGCTACGATGTGCTCAGTGGAGGAGGCGGAGCCGAGGTGAGCTGGGGTGGGCTACTCAGGCAGGGTTGGCTTCCGCAGGAGGGCTCCCCATGCAGGGTTGGCTGCTGGTGTGGGGGAAGGGGGGAAGTCTCCCCAGGCAGGGTTAGCTGCCGGGGCCGGGGGGGAGAGGGGAAGTCTCCCCAGGCAGGGTTAGCTGCCGGGGGCGATGGGGGAAGTCTCCCAACGCAGGGTTAGCCTGCCATGGGGGGCCGGGGGGAAGAAGGGGGTTAGCTGTCGCGGGGGGGGTAGCTGCTGCGGGGGGGCTCCCCGGGTGGGGGCTGAGTTAGCTGCCTTGGGGGGGCGGGGTTAGCTGGGGGGGTGCAAGGTGGAAGTTTTGCCTAGGGCACGAAACTTCCTTGCACCGGCCCTGAGTAGGCCACTGCAAGATGTCTTTTCTAGTTGTTGTTACCTATGTCCAGATTTTGTTTCCTAAATCCACCCATAGCTTTCTCTTTTCTCCACTTATTTCAGTAGGATTTCTGGTGAATAAGGTGACACTCAGTGTAAGTGTGACAGAATTTGGCACTATGTAAACAACACCTTTCCAGCACAACCTCCTGGGTGTGGTGTTCTGTCTCATCTAGTGGCACCAAGACCACTTTGAAAGAGAGAAAGACTAAGGAGTCTACTCTACAGACTTAGCTGATCACCATATGACTTTTAGCTCATGCATTCAGCTCCAGAGGTCCCAAGTTCAGTCCCACCCACCAACGACCAGGGTTCGTTACAAGTGCGGCTCATCCAGGATTTCAGCTGGGAAGTCTCTGAAGCTCAGGACGCACTTCCTCAGCTGGGGGAAGTATGTAACCCACACACCTCCTGGTGTGGTGTTCTGTCCCATCTAGCAGCACCGAGACCACAGAGATAGTGTGTGAGAGAGAAAGATTAATGAATCTGCACTATAGCTTTAGCTAATAACCATGTGGCTTTTAGCTCATGCAGTTGAGCAGGGATCGGCAACCTTTGGCATGCAGCCTGCCAGAGTAAGCATTCTGGCGGGCCGGACTGGTTTGTTTACCTGATGTGTCTGCAGGTTCAGCCAACTATGGCTCCCACTGGCCGCAGTTAGCCACTCCAGGCCAATGGGGGCTGCAAGAAGCTGCATGGGCGGAGGGATGTTGCCAATCTCTGCAGTAGAGGCTCATGCATTAAGATCCCAGGTTCAATCCCACCTGCCGATGATAAGCATCTGTTTGTGTTACACTAGTACTACAAAACATGATGGATGAACCTCAAAAGAGTTCACATCCTAAACTGTCTAACCCAATTATCTGTGCTCTAGAATCAAGGAAAGGACTTTGGATTCAGTCCTGTGAGGATGTAACAACTCCCACTGCTATCAATCCCCCCAGAATCAGGGTCTGCATGAATCTTATTGTTCTAGTAGGATTAGAAATTTTTTGATTATTTCAGTTTTACTGCTTATCTCCAGCTCAGAATGGGAAAAACTAACATAAGCTGTATTTTTGGTTGTTTTAAGACTAGACATTTTGGCACTTCAAAAAAAGATGTTTGATTTATTTTGAATTTTGTTTGGGGCAAAGGCTTACATCAGGTCTTTGACAATGGACTACAGCAGGTGTCATAATAAGTCTTTCCTATTTTCATATTCTGTGATTCTTATTCTGTTTGAAACTCATTCTATAAATCCCTAGTAACAAGTACAGTTGGCAAATTATTAACTATTAAACTAAAAAGCTACATAGATTTTCAGCTGGGTCCAAAATGGACCCAAGCTGAATAATTTTCATTAACATTTTTTGTGGGTCTCTGCATATCCTGGCTATGAAACACAACAGAAGCAGAAGTACCAAGGATAAACTTGAAGACTGTATGTTTCTGGTGCTATATTTCTGGTATGATTAAACCAGGAAGCCCAAGAAATCAGAAGAGGAAGTCTGTTCTCATGAGATTTCAAGCTTGCAATATAGGCCAGAGAGGTTCAAATAATTATTCAAAACTTCTGGATACTTATCTGACCCACACCAACCCTTTTCATGTGATGTAACTACTGTACCATTCATTAAAAGGTGTGAAAAATCTTATTTCTTCTAGTTAATATTTAAAAGATAAAAAGTTGTTGCCTCTTCACTGAATTTCCGCTCTTCACCATGATTACATATTTAAGGCTATTCTGTGTCTTAGACTATATATCCACGTCAGGGAATAAAAACCTCAGTTATATTGCTGAGCAGGCTACTTGCACCTTGTATCCGAGTGCATAAAAATAAGCAAACACAGAGCTGTTCCTAAAGTCGTAGTTTAGCCATTAGGAGTTACAGCTAGACAATTAATAATGGTTAGGTTGAGGGGCATTTGGAGACTATTGATTTTTTGACAGATTAGTTTAAATGATTCACATTTGATACCTAGTAGAATTAATGCTAAGCATATATTATAAGTTCTGCATCTTTAAAAATGAATGAGCTGGCACTTCCAGTTGATATCTCCAACCAAGACCATTAATATGCAAAACCATGGTACTTAGGAGAATGAGGGAAGACAAGGAAAAAGGCACTACTAGACTCATGATAAACATCTGTATCAGGGAACCAAAGGGGTTCATAACTCAGAGCAGATGTGACTAAACCCCTTGTAGTATGAGATGAAGACCATACACACACACATACCATTTAAAGACTACTTTTTGTGTGCTGAGGAACCCACTTAAGGGTTGATATCATACCAGATCAAAGTGCAGATGTCTGGTGATTTCTACCCAGGACAGTAATAATTTACTATGTTTTTTCTCTTCAATTAGTTACATAATTTTCCCAGGATATCATACATAGTAATATAGCTGAACCCTGATTTTCTTTTTAATTTCCACAGGACACACTCGTTTCTGCTTTATAATCTTTTGACGATCATCAGCACAATCTTATTTTTTGTGTTATACCACTTATTAGATTTTAACTTGTGTTCAAGATTTCAAGGCAGTTTTAGTATTAAATGCCCATGATTTTAATGCACATGCCATTGAAACATATGGCCCAATGTTTATATTGTATACCATATGCAACATTAGTTTTATATAATGTGTTATTTTCCTGAGGCTATTAATCTTATGAGACTATGCTTATTTTGATATTTACTTATTCCAACATTTTGTGGGAAGCCAGTTTAACATCAATCTGCATAATGATTGTGAACTGTTATTGCTTTGCTGTTTAGCAGTCACTAGCTCTAGCCTTTAGGTTTAGTCCTGAGTAAGGGCTAGTGCATAACTGTTTCACCCAGCAGTAGCCCAAGGAAGGATCTATGTGAAGAGTCACAATTCCTCCCTTGCCTTCTTGACCCCAGGACAGCATTGTTCCTCTTCGTCCAAGGGCAGCCCTATCCCCTACTCCCGCATAGCCAGCTACTCTAGCCAGGAAGAAGGGGTTATTTTCCAGGCCTCAAACTATTCTACAGCCCACCCTTTTGTTGACAGTGAGGAATATCTAGGAAGCAGAGGCTGCACTCCATGCCAGACCCAGATCCAGGTAGTCTAAGGAAAGGAATTGGGGAGAAACTTACTCCCCTGATGTGTACCCAAGTAAGATGAGATCACAATCTAGTTATTAGTAAATTAGTCCTACAACCATATCATGTAATTATAGAGCAACATTGATAAAGAACTCGTTGTATATCTGCCTGCCTGTACAAGAGTTTGCATATTGGGATTTGTTTGTGTCTGTGTTTCATTTCTTGGAGGAGAGATGGAAGAGGGAAAAGAACCTTAATTTTTTAGTCAATGTTAATAGATGGTGTGATGATTACAAATCTTCTCTCAGATAAAGTCAGAAAAATAATAGTATACTGACTTCTGACACAATCCAATACTGTGACTGCTGTAAAGTTTTTAGAAATTGCTTTCATGTTTCCCTGCATTTAGTGCTCCAATTTGGGAGAATTTTTAATAGGCTTAGGCTATCCATATAAAGATATGAGGAAATGTAAGTTATCAATCTAACTCTTCCCTCCCCCCCACCGACACCCCCCAGCATGCTACTGTTATGCTCGTAAAACATTCTAAAAGGATAAAGAAATCTTTAATTTCACATATACTGCAGTAAGACATGAAAATCAAAAATATAACTATGCTTTTAAAATTAAAGAACATGATTACAACAATCTTTGGTACCACATATTTTGTACGTTGAAATATCATTGAACTGGTAATGAATATTTAGATGACTAAATATTTGTAAAATTTGTTCTATTTTTCATTAACTCTAACAAAGCTATTAACTGAGCACTAGAGATGTTCAGAAATATATTTTAAAAAAATATATAGGTATATCTTCAAAGTTGCTGTTACTTACAGACAGAGCTGGCACTGGACATAAGCAGACTAAACAGTTGCTTAGGGCCCTAAGCAGCTCAGTGGGCCTCCCCATTCACTTTTTATTAACTATTATTATTGGGGGGGATATTCATGCTTAGAGCCCCACTAGGCGATCACCATCTCTAAGTTAAAAGTGGATACTTTTCTGAAACTAAGTTTCCTGTTGATCTTTGTGCACCAGCAGGCTAGCAAGTTTCATTTGAAGTCTTGCTTTATCTGCTTTTCATATTTGAATGATGCAGAAATGACAGTGGGGGAGATGCTCTCTCCGCATGTTATCAGTACATACTACTAAATAATACATAAAATAATACTAATAATTAATAATAATATTTAGCATGTTGTAGAATTCTTAGAGAATCCTAAAAACATGAGTAAATATTATCCCAATTTTCTTACAGATGGTGAATTTGAGGCACAGAAGAGGAAAGGATATTTCCAAATTCACATAGTAAATCAGTCATGGAGTGGAAACCAGAAGACATGTTTCTAGCTTCATGATCCGTTGCCTGAACCACTAGTTGACACTGATTCTATATACTGTTTGTAGCGTTTATAGGATACACTTACATTATACATGGTTGTGCTCAGGATGTAGTAAAATGTAGTAGCCACTGAATAGTAGCCTCACTGTAACTAATGATAGGTGAAGCAAAGTAATATGTGCATTTGAAAGATTTTTCTGTGATTAACAGCAGCTCTAAAAAATGTAAACTAAAATAAGTCTCCACATGCTAATCTGCAACTAATAACTATGTTAGGTTAAAGGGTGGATAAATATACAAATATGTATATTACAGAGTAGGTCTGCTTAGGGCCAAATAGGCTGTGAACCAATCATCCAATGGAAATCCTGCCATTCATGGCAGTGGGTTTTGGGGAGTCCACAGCTAGCCTATCTAGCTACCCACTGTTATTGATGTTAATCTCATCCTCCCCCCTTGTTCCCTCTCATTAGTTACACTCTTTCGTTTTATCTTATCTTAGATTGGATTGAAATTGCATTGAGGCACGGACGATCTTTTACTCTCTCCTTTTGTTTATTTATTTATTTTTGTTACGGTTGTCAGCACAATGGAGCCGAAGCATTGACTGGGGCTTGAGGGTGCTGTCAAACTAAACACACTGATTAATAATAAAGACGTTTCAACAGATCACAGTTCTGAATGAAAAAGTATATCTGATTTGTTTTACCGTATTTCATGTAATTAACAAAAAGGATTTAAATATGAAAGTTGGGTGCTGCCTCAATAAACTTGTTTTTTGCAAGAACAGTATATCTCAACAGTATCGACTTATTTGGTCTGTTATTGTTTAGGTTTTTTTCTAGGCAATACAACAAAATGATGTTAGGGCATGTAATGATGTTATTTTAGCCAATCAAAATTAAGAGAGAAAAACAAGGGGAAAAAAATCTCACACATGTACATGTGTATGTTCTGTAGCACTCAACTCTATAACTCCCTGCCAAATCTTGCCTGTGGCCATAGTTATGGCATCATTAATAGCAAATGGAAGTGTTGACAAGCAGAAACATAATTACAATATCTTCTGATTATGTAGAAAATACTGTAACTTATGGCTAAAATCTGCAAGAGCCTCTGAGTTACATAGGAGCCTATGGCCTTCTCTATGTGTGAGAATTTGCACTAATTTAACAAGAGGTGTGATTTTTAAACTGGTACAAAAGGATGCACAATTCTGCTTACTTCTGTTTAAACTAAACTGATTTCATTGTAGATTAGGGTAATTAGGATCATGTTTAAATTCAATTGAAGGAAGCCATTTTTAAACTAAAATAAGAGTGTCCATACAGAAGTTTACACCTGTTTAAATTAACTTACATTAAACTGGTTTACATTAAACTGGTGCTGCTTTCTTGGGTAGATCAGGTCTAAGATTCACTAACTTTTAACGAGACTTCAGGCTCTAAGTGATTTTGAAAATTCAGCCCTATGTTGCCAGTGTACATATTTATACCTCCCCACACTGTTACATTTTATAAGAAAATATTAGGCTTAATCACATCCTGTAGGGTCTGTAGGAGGAAAGGAGGCCTCTGTGCAGACTTCTCCTCCTGCACATAAGGGGTAAGGGGCAAGATACTTATATAGCAGCATTCCCTCATTGGACCCTGGGAATGGGCTCTCTACAAGTCCAAATATTTGTGCATGGTCAGGAAAAGATGGTGAGTGATCAGGCCAGGGGCAGGGCTAGGGTTAAGGGAAAGGAGAAGCATCATCATCCCACTGGGCTTGCAGATTAAGAACTGCACTAGGGATCTCCCTTTGCAAGGCCAAGGCCAGGGCTGCAGCAGACCACCTATCAGCATAATTTCATTAGAGGTGCACTACACAGGCAAATTGTCTGCTGTTGGCACAGAGCCAACACAGAGGCTCCCAGCATAGGTTGCTTCCTTTTGATCCCCAAGGACATATGATGGTCCTGGAGGTCTGGCTGGCTACTACTGACCCACTGAGTGTTCATCTGGGGCCACACAACATGGGTAAGAACTCCATAGGGAGAACTTAACAGAGATTTTCTTCTCTTTTACCACTGCCTAGTGGTTCTTTAGTGTGAGAAGTGATCCATCCCATTGCCATTTAGGATTTATGGGCAGACAGTGGGTGCTTAGATTCTACAAGTATGGGTGGTTGTATAAAACCTAAGAAACATAGAGCAGCTGCTGCAGAAACTGATTTTCATGAAATCATTCTTAGATAAGATCTCATCTTTCCCCTACCCTGACCTACATTATAAGGTAAATCTACTTCCTCAGCTGCTAAAATGGTATTCTACTGCTGAGGAGAAAGACCAAAATGAAAATCATGTGTCAGGCCAGCAATCTCTCATAATGGAACGTGGCACCATTTCAACGGAGGCTAATGACCTTCTATGAAACACTAGATTTATTTGCACTCATTTGGTCTGGATACTTTATCTATATATACTACAGCTTGGTTTCACTCCACCACTAATGGAATTGGCATACAATTGTGTAAATAAATTGTAGGGTTTTAAGGAAAGCCATGCTACATTCCTTATACACTACATTTCTCTGCATCACATAAGCCATTATGATTACTCTTCTTCATAGCTATGCAGAGCAGCAGTAGAGACTCTTTTAAAAATGACCATCTTCTTGTCTATCATCTAGAGGAAAGTGCATGGCTGGGGCAGTTTCTGCTGCCTTATTGTAATTCTGGTCTTGCAATGTAAGGGCTCATTTACAGTGTTAAAAATGTAAGATTCTAGTTTTCAGTGTTATGCAAATGATATTGAAATCAAATCTTGGACAACCTCAGCTTAAGTGCCAAGTCTCACCTTCTCTAGTGATTCATTACTGGGGTCACGGTAAGTTCCTCCTGAGTGACTACTCACTTTTGTCCAGCCCAAGTAAGCTTTTCTGAAACAAGGTTTGAATTATACATACAGCAGTAAACACCTGACATTGGCTTTTAACATACTTTGAAAGAAGATTTAGGCAGACTAAATAGTTCAAAATTTGAACTATCCTGGAAGATGAGATTTTATTTTAAAATGTGTCATGGCCATGCTCTGTGCTTGTTAAGAATCTGAAATCATATTTTAAAATATTCCAGCTAGATTACAGATCTGGGGGCAGTAAGTGGCAAGCTTGCAATATTTTGTTGAGACATTGCATACAGCTGGAACAACATTTCTCTCACAAAATTCATTATAAGTGCAAATGTGACTAAATGGGGACAGAAGTTGTTTAATGTGAGTGCGTTTTAGTAGCTGAATGTTTTGAAAATAATTACTTGCTTGAATTTGAATATATGGATCAAATTCACCTTCAATTTCAATAGTTACACCAATGATACAATTAGCTGAATGAGCCAGATGCTGCCCTTTTTTACATCAGTTTTGTATGCTGTATGTCTGAGTGGAAATCAATGAAGTTGCAAGGGTAGTGCTAACACTAGAATAGCACTTGCTACAACATGGAGTTAGAAATCTTCAATATCTCTGTAATCTCTTTGCAACTTGTTAACCTCGTTTAAATGCTATGTTAATCAGTTTGGGTTTGGACATTATTCTTCTGTGGATGAAGATGTTGCCTACTATATTCTTTTTCCAGAAACTTATTTGTAGATCTTTTTTCATTGGTCGAAGGATTTCTTCTTCATTGCTGAAAGGTTCCCAAAGGATATTCAAAGTCAGAAGTAGGGTATAACTGAAATATCCTTTAAAGGTCACATCTCATGGCATGGGAACAAAAAGTATTCTTCTCCTTTGCTGGAAACAAGTAATCTTTTTGCAGCCTCTGAAAGAAATTCACTTGGTTGCTGAGAAGAATGGTAGCCATGCCACAGTTATTTAAAACCTTGTCTTCAGTCTGCTGCCCAGCAAATCAAGCAGTGATGAGCAATCTAAAAGGGAAAACAAACAGTTTGTCCCTGCACACTGAAAGTGCAGTGTAAGCACCAAGCTGGTAGATTCTAGTGTCATTAATCTTTTTCTACAGGGTTCCCTGTCACCATCTCTGCTCTGGTGACATAGTCAAGTCTGCACTGAAACTGAAGAATCACTTTGCATTGTTTTGAAATCTGTCCAGCTTCATGGTTGTAAATGTGCCCCCCTTTTTTTTTTACCCTGGCAAAAATCAAAACAAGTCCATGATAACACATCACAGATTTAACTGGAAGAATCTCTCTCTCCCCACAATGTAACCTAGACCACTTTATGCCTGTCTAATGTATATGCTCTGTGACTTAACACAAATTTACATTAAAGTTTGGCAAACCTTCAAGTAAAGAGCTTCAGGAAAACAAACAGATACAGCTGTTTCATTTACTGTATAAACCTGAGGCATTCTATCTCCTAAATCCCCCCACTTGTAAATACTACCTAAAATAAATACATAAAAATGAAGATGCTTTGGGACACCTCACTAATCTTTCTGCCAGGACCTAGCTTTTAAATAATCTTTTATTACCTAAAAGATATTTACGTGACATGATTAAACATGTCACGAGGCCTTTGTACAGGATTTTGAAGTGGACTTTTTGCTGTGGTCATTTTTCTCCATTTGAGTGTTCTGTACAGGAATCATCATCTTTATGCAAAACCATTCTGAACCATCAGAGTGACCTAACCAAAAAATAGCAAAACCATTGGCAATACTTTTGTTAAAGAGCCTAGGATACAGTGTAATTATTGATCAGCTGGATAGCGATTCCAATTCTTGCTTCAAAGCAGTATTGTCAAAGCTCCAAATTCAGGAAAACTTCATTTGCAAGCAGATTATTATGGGAAAAATAATTTGTTCATAGGGTCATTTGTGGGAGGATGGGCAGAGGACAGGTGAAGCTCAGAGGACAACACACACACATAGATTAATAATAAAATCCCTGGGAACAGACATATGAGCTGAAATAAAGTGCAGACGCATCCAATAAGTATGAAACAGATTACTAGATGCAAACTTTAATCAGATTGGAATAGAATTGCTCCCTTCTCATGAGCTATGTACATACTTCATTTGGGCAGAGTGCTACATTGGATCACTGGCATGTGAAGTGCAATTTTGTACAATATTTTAGCCCATGAAGAAATGAAAGTGTATGGTGGTGGAGATGCCACATGGCTGTGGGGTTATATGGCAGAAGCATATGCGTTTTTTAGGTACAGACACTCCTAGCATTCCACTGAGTGTCTTTTATTGGGGAATCAACTATCCTCCAGCAGACCCAATGAAGACTCTTGATATAGCACAGGTGAGCTGGAAGAGTTCCTTTAGTAGTCAGGGTTGACTGGCTCCAGGCCTCCAGCCCTTAAGGAGAAAGGCACTCTGTAACTGAAGGACCTCATCCCCTTAACACCCCTAGTAGGCCACCACAGAACCACAGTTGTCCCTGCCTCAGTTTTCCTTAGCTCATTCAGGCATGGAACCTATATCCCTCAGTCTTCATCGATATCTCCGTTCCTCAGCTGGGTTACTTGTATCTCTTCCCTTTCACGACTGAAATAAGTCTCATCCCACCTGAAGCTCTACCACTGCCTTTAGTAGACATTTGCTCCCAGGAGCTTGAGGCTTTGTCTCAGGGCCTTTCCTAACCTCTTTTCTAGAGCTGCCTGCTTTATAGGTTTCTTTCCATCTTTCTTCAAGAGGGCAGAAATAACCTAAGTTAAAGCAGGAACACAAAGGAAAAGTCCTACATCCTTCTTACTGTTGCCCCCTCAGGTCAGGATTCTCAGCAGTCTGTATCCTCATCTATGCATCTCTCATTTAGTTCCCAGCCCAGGGACACTGACTACCTGCCTGCATCTAAAGGCCCCTTTCCCAGCCTGAGTGGAGGAGCCACTAAGTCCAGGGCTGAAATGAGATTGGGGCAACTAATGGAAAACATGGACAGGAGTGAGGTCATAGGATCAAAATCAAAATTAGGGAGCCCATGGACACAGCTCAGAAGAAGTCTGCCCAGATATGTGACCTGATGAAGAAGTGGAAATATGTCCCACAGTCGCAGAGCACCTACCCACCCAACAGCCTACTGCTGGTATGGTGGATGGCCACCTTGGCTAGTGCCAGGAGCAGGTTGACAAGGAGGTCTTGCAACTTCACGGGGCCATAGATGGGGTGAGTGTAGATCTGGAGATGTGGGGAAAAGTGCAGCCAGAACTTAAGGAGGAGGTTCTGGAGGAGCCAGGAAATGGGGTTGCAACGTGGTGCACTTAATGTAAATGTGTGTCAAGGTCTGCCTCATGCCACAAAAGGGGCAGATGTTGGGAATGGGGGGGTGAACCGCACCAGGTACACACCTGTGCTCACGGTTCTGTGAAGGAGCCACCAACTAATATCCCTGGTGGGTCATGGGACCAGACTGGCCCACCACAGCTCCTTTTCCTCCACAGATGGTAGAAGGTCCCACTGCTTGGTGTCGGGGTGGAACCCAAGGTCAGGGCCAGCTCCAGGGGTTTGCCGCCCCAAGCAGCCAAAAAAACAAACAAACCTTGATCGTGATCTGCGGCAATCAGCGGAAGGTCCTTCGCTCCGAGCGGGAGTGAGGGACCGTTCACCGAATTGCCACCCAATACCAGAAAATATCACCCTGCTCCAGAGTTACCGCCCCAAGCACCTGCTTGATAAGCTGATGCCTGGAGCTGGCCCTGCCCAAGTGTAAGAAATGAAGGATATGGAGCGTGAGGATGTACAGCTGTTTCCTAGGTATGGCTCAAAAACAAATAGGCTGCAGGTCACGCAGCCGGCTCGAGTGGTGTGGAGGGGCTGGCTCACAGGGCAGGGGCTCAATGGCAAGGTCGAGAGAGCCAGAGGAGTCAGGCAGGGAGTATCCTCCTGTAGAACCTGCTCAAGGAAGGCCTGATAGGGGGGAATTAGAGAAGTAGCCCAAAAGAAATCTGATGAGGTTCAACAAGGACAAGTGCAGAGTCCTGCACTTAAGACGGAAGAATCCCATGCACTGCTACAGACTAGGCACCGAATGGCTAAGCAACAGTTCTGCAGAAAAGGATCTAGTGGTTACAGGGGATGAGAAGCTGGATATGAGTCAACAGTGTGCCCTTGTTGCCAAGAAGGCTAATGGCATTTTGGACTGTATAAGTAGAGACATTGCCAGCAGATTGAGGGACATGATCGTTCCCCTCTATTCAACATTGGTGAGGCCTCATCTGGAGTACTGTGTCCAGTTTTGGGCCCCACACTACAAGAAAGATGTGGAAAAATTGGAAAGAGTTCAGGGGAGGGCAACAAAAATGATTAGGGGGGCTGGAGCACATGATTTAAGAGTGAGAGGCTGAGCAACTGGGATTGTCTCTACGTCTGCAGAAGAGAAGATGAAGGGGAATGTTGATAGCTCAGCTTTCAACTACCTGAAAGGGGGTCCAACAGAGGCATGGATCTCAGACTGTCTTCAGTGGTACAAATGACAGAACAAGGAAGTAATGGTCTAAAATTGCAGGAGTGGAGATCGGTTTAGATTAGGAAACACTATTTCCCTAGGAGGGTGGTCAAGCACTGGAATGGGTTACCTAGGGCGGTGGTGGAATCTCCTTCCTTAGAGTTTTTTAAGGCCAGGCTTGACAAAGCCCTGTCTGGGATGATTTAGTTGGGGATTGGTCCTGCTTTGAGCAGGGGGTTGGACTAGATGACTTCCTGAGGTCCCTTCCAGCCTTGATATTCTATGATTCTATAATTCCAACAACCACACTGTTCTGGCTGGGTTGTGACCTTTTATCCTTGCAGTGGTTAGCTGCAGCTGGGGAGATGATTGCTGTCTTGTAGGGTTTATAAACCCCCATCACACGCCTCGTTGCACAGTAGCATGCCTCTTCTCCTTGGTCCCTTAGAGGCAACTGCCTGTGGTGTGTTTTATGATAATCTAAAAAGCATAATCCAAAGCTTCCTTAAATGTCATCTGTATAGTATGTGCTGATCAATGTCTATTGTGGAAAATGAAGATGATTAAGCTATAGCACCTGTTGAAAGCAAAAAGAGAATTGTGTGCTGAGTATTTAAAAAAATCCAGACAAATGCAAAATGGGCCAAATTCTGTTTGCTTTACTCATGTGACCAGGCCTGTACAATGCATGTAGTACATTTAATATTTTATGGTAGAATTTACACTATTTTGAAGTTATGCCAAGAAACAAAGTGGCTTAAATTAAAAAATGTTTAATGTTGATATGTGCAAAATCCACATTTCACTTTGCTTAATTTTGAGGAAAAGAAGGGAAATACCAGATGTAACTATTTCAATTTTTAAAAGACATACTTTTGCTAAAATGTACTCTCCTTGGTACTTCTTTCCAAAGTGATGGGTACATTAGAAACACATAGAGAGCAGATATTTAGGTCAGCCACTATAAGGCTGATGTGTGCAAATGCTGTGCACCAGTTTCCTGTTATAAAACAAGGAAACACATACGATTTTGTTTATTTTTAGTAGAAATTGCCAAGTGTTCAGCAAGCCCCGGGTTTTTTTTTCTCTTCCTCTCTCCATTAGTACATCCCTAACTTGGGTTGTTGAGTTCAGTACTTGTTTTTCTATTAATGGATTTTTGATGGTAGTGTGCATGTATTTATAAGTATTGCAATCACTAGATTGGACAGGGTGGGTTCTATGTTATTTATTTCTCTGTCCTAACTGCTAAGAAACCCAGAAACAAGCAAAGCAGCACTAATTAAAAAGTAGTGAGACCTATACAGCCAGGAGTATGACATCATGGTTAAGCCACTAAGTGAAAATGTCTGATTGATCATCAATAGTAAGAAGGAATGAAAAGAAGTGTCTTTTTTGATCATCAAAAGCAAATCAAGTTGAGATTCTAATAGTTGGCACTATTCAGCTTCTAGGTGAAAGCAAAGAAGCAACAATTGTAGAACTAGGAAGACTACTGTACGTACAGTGAACATACCTGGCAAGCTATTAAAGTCTCTTTTTTTCCCTAACCTGGCCTTGACCTAGTGAGGCAATACTTTTGAATACTTTACATTCAATACAGTTAATTAATTGAGAGTTCTCTGCATGTAATTAAGATTTAATAAGTCAGTTGTATGCTAAATGAATATTGATTGGTCACTGAAGTGACATTTCTTGAGGATTAACTACAGAATACGTAATACATCTAGCCTTGCAGAAAAGTCCTATGGACTTCAATACGGATACAACCAAGAGTTTTCTATATACATTAAGTAGTGTTCTAAAAAAAACTTGCTCTACAAATCTATAGAACTTAACAGTGATATTCTTTCTGTGGAAACGAGAATGTTTAAATCTCTCTACAGAATTTAATGGAGACTTATATGCTTTCTATAGAATTCTATGGGTTGGTTTAAAAATTCAATAGACAGGATATTATTGTCCATGAAATAGTATAGAATGTTTCCATGAGATAATAAATATTTTATTCTGTAGTGAACCGATGTTAAATACTCATCAAATAACGATTCAAAACATAGCATTGGCCCTGTAAAAACGAGATTGTACTTTAAAGTATTTCCAATTGACATGCTTAGGGGAGAATGGTCAGGCTTTCCAGACTACAGGAAATACTTCAGCCTGTGCCTTTTTTAGACCATGAAAGTCAGATGAATCCAACTATCCCCAGATTAGCCATGTTTATTTTCCAAAGCTTTCTAAGTAATGAAAGTAAGGTCAGGGTCCTACAGTTTTGCAGGTCACATGTTCCTGCCCTGATGTGGCTGTTGGAAGCTGCATTAGCAGGACTGGAATTGGAGAAAAGAAATTTCAGACTAATCATGTATATGCTTTCAGCAGATTGTGGCCTTGTAAAACATAAGCTTGGCCTTGACCGGTCTATTAATGTTCAAACTCCAACAAATACTGAATCCTGAGATTGTCTATCTGCATGTTTCATAGTGGTGCTCAGTCATCATTGTAGTTTGAGCATAGTCTTAAACCATAGCCTAAGCCTAATAACCCTGATTTTCCTCTGACTAGGGCTTTTCTGGCAGAAAGAACAGAGAAAGTGAAAGGCTTTTGTAAATCTAAAGCAAAACATAAACCAGGACTTCTGTGTGATTTAAATGTTTCATTCTCTGATATTTATTTCAGTTTCATTGTATCTGATAAAAGTCAATGAAGCCAACATGAGTTGTTCCTTTCAAACAAAAGCAAAGCTATCAGCTCCCCAAATGTTTTAGTCCTGGACATTTTGTTTTGTTACATACAGTACCAGTCAGGAAGGTAAAGTGTGGTAAAAGCATTAACCTTATTCTGTACTTTTACATTACTGCAGATAGGCATCATGATCTGAACTTAAAACAAGAGAGGAAGGCTGGTCTTGCAGTTAAGGCTCTAGAACTGAGGAGATCTGAATTAATTTCCCAGCTCAGCCATAGACATCCTGTGTGATGTTGTGGAAGTCACTTACTCATTCTGTGCCTCAGTTTACTGACCTATAATAGTATACTTCTTTCTCCTACATTTTGTCTGTCTTATCTATTTATGGCCTCATCCTGTTCCCACTGAAGTCAAAGATTAAATTCTCATTGATTTAATTGGGAACAGCAGTAGTGCTTTCGATGGTAAACAATTGTGGGCAGAGACTTTTTCCTAATATATCTATTATTCCTAGCCCAGTGGGACTTGATCTTGGTCTTGATCAGTACCTTTAGATGATATCATAATACAAATAAATAATTATTGTAATTATACAGTTATAATCAATGATAAAAGTAGAACTGCTGTTGTTCTGCATACCTCTGGCATAGTTTTGGAAAAGAGCAATTAGTATAACAGTATGGGTACATCATCAGTGGAAATTAAAAGAAATATTGAAGAAGAGAAACTTAAAAAATGACATACCTAAAATAGAAAACTGACATGCCTAAAAAAGAAAACTGCTGCTCTCTTCTGAGTTTCCGAGTCAGCTCAGAAGAAAAAGAACGAAAGACTTCATGTAAACAAAGGAAGTGTGCAAATGCAGTTCAGTGTACTGTACCGGCAGTTTGGTGGTCATGCAGTTGACTAACTGTGGCACTCTGTACCTCAAAGCAGCACCCTGAAACCCCCATATTCACCACTATTATATAGTTATTGTATGTTTTGTATGAAGTATGCTTTGTGAGGTATCATTTTAAAAGTCTTGATCTGTTGAATATTAATATCCTGTTGGATTGTATGTGCTATCATTGTATGTGAACTAATGAAGCTTTGCTATGTGTGAGTTACTGAAATATGTTATAAGGTTAGGAACACCCACAACCAGTTTTTCAGGTGCAAAAATGGAGTAGCCAGATGTGCTGATGCCCCATTAAAGAGAATCCCCTTTCACAACAGCCATATCTCAGGAACTGTATACAATGGAGTGTGGAAGTGGAGCAAGAACTTACAGTGATTTGAAGGGGGTTTCAATGAATGACAATCTCTGGTAGCAAGAGTCAGGCTAGCTGTAACCCTAATAATGCAAGACTTGTAGAAGTGAGGATTGTGTGAGGTGAAGGGAAAGAACTGGGTGAGAAGTTGTTGCAACCTTGTGTTAGATATGGAATGTAGACTGTAGTCTAAATAGAAGTGAGAAAAATAAGATATCAAGATGACCTATGTATAAACAAAATGCAGCTGTTGCTTATTATTGTATGTAACAAAAGGTATAAATGCTTGCTGTAATTATTTACCTGGAGAGAGACTTGCCTAGGAGGGGGAAACCCTGTGTCCTAGTGCACTCTCTCCCTCTATGCAATTGCTTGAGAAATAAAGTATCTGACTCTACTGCACCCAACCAGAGAGTGAGAACTTTGTTTTTCTCTGACAGGAGACTTCTCAGAGAGAGCATGTGGACAATGGAGACTGCTTGACCCATGTATAGATATTTCCGGCAAGCTGGAAGAAACTACAAAGAGGGGAAGTGACATCATTCCTTGGCTTCACTCCCCCAACAACTCCACATCTGGAAACAGGTCTGGAAGACAAAGATTTTGAACTGAGGAGGGTGGTCTCAGGCTGGAGGAGAGTTCCAGCTTCTGTACTGAAGATTTGTGACCTGTTTGTACCATCTGTCAGAGTGAGATACTGCTTGGTTCAAATCCTATTTAGTTTCTAGAAATCAGATTTGTGATTTTACTTTTGTTTCTTAGGCAACCCACTTTCATTTCTACACTTACTACTTATAATCACTTAAAACCTATCTTTCTGTAGTTGATTCATCTCTTTTATATTTTACCTGAAACAGTGCATTTTAGTTGAAGTGCTTGGGAAATCTCAGTCAGGTTACAATGGCTTCTGACCAGGGCAAGACAGCACAGTTCTGGGGTGCACAACTGTGGATCTGAGGAGAATTGGCTGAAGACTCTCTATTGTGGGTTCATGAGTGGCTGGGAGAAGCATTCATGTAATTCAGTTGGATGTATCCCTGCCTGTGGATGTCTGTGTAAGTGCAGTACCTGCCAGAGGTTTGTAGCTTGTCACAGCATCACAATGTGAGAGGGATACCTAAGGTTGGTGGGACACAGGGCTCAGCAGTCCCACAGTTCAGGTTGCACCCTGGGAACCCCATCACACTCACATGCCCACAGGCCTACCACTTAAATCTCAAGACATTGCCTAGACGGTTATTATTAGGAGCATCTATAGGGTGTTTATCATCGTGATATTTGAGTGTACTTTAACAATTAACATTAGCCAAGTAGATCAGATGCTAGAGATTCTAGAGAACAGTGCAGCAAAGTGAATTTTGCAACAAATTCCCCAATCGTGAAATTGCAGAATTCACAGGGCTCCTAGTCATATGAATGACATTTGAATTTATCCCTTCCTCTCCCACTCCAAAAAATTCAATAAAGTTAGTCATGTGCAGTGCTACTAGCAGCAACAGAAGGCTGGAGTAGTTTAGACTCTCCAATATTACAGAACTTTAGTTATATTTGGAAATCCAAAGCAGTACAAAAAGAATAGAGGAACAGAAGAAACTGAAAAGTGGCAAGGGGGAAACCCAGCAGTGGAATGGAGAAAGTCACACACTAAGTTAAAACACACTAAGAAAGAAAGACAACCCTTATAGTCCAAGAACAGAAGACATTGATGACTGTGTACAGATCTGAAGAGAGAAAAGAGTCAGTATAAGGATGCAAATGCTTTATCTTGTTTCCCGTGTTTATTTTCTGGAATTCAAAAACTGAAAGTCAATTTCTAAAAATCTAAGTTTTATAGGCGAGAATTATTTTTTCGCTTTGGCATGAAAGATATTGTCAAAACTGTATTGGGAATAAGAGTGCTGTAGTGTGTCCAAATCGACATGAAAAACAGAGAGACAGAAAAAAGCCATACAAAATAAAAAAAACCAGAAGGGTCTCAAAACTGATATTATTAAACTAGGAGAAATTATAGAGAGAAGAATTGCATCACTGGCAGAAAGAAAAAAAGTATCATTCTGTACAGTGATGAGTAGGGATAGAAGACAAGAAAACTTGCTATCACAAGTAGTCAACAGAGATGATAGGGAAACCCAATAAGTTTTTTCTTTTTTCCCCTAAGAAGAAAAAGAAAAACAAACATATCTTCTACATTGTCAACATGGACCCTGGAATCACATAAGATTAATAGTCTGTATGATTCCAGAGCCAACTGAGAAAGAAAATCCATAAATTCATTAAGAAACTTGTGATAGCTCATGGAGGGCTGTAAATTGAAACTATTGTGAAGGTTTCAGAGGTAGTACATGAATAAGAAAGATGGAAGAAACTCAAGGTTGGTGACTTCTTGATTTGAGAGAAGTATGTTAAGATGTCTGAGAATTAGATGCCATACACTTTTCAACCCATCTCATAAATCAAATGTGTATATAAACTCAATATGTCTACAACAGAATTCAATTTATATAGTGGCTTTTCTATTACCAAATGTGTTTAATACAGTGTGTTAGACACTAGTAGTATCATGACTATGGCCCAGATGTAGGAATGTATTTAAACGTGAGTTTAAGTCTAACCCTTTTCTGGATAGAACTTAAGCATGCACTTATATCCCATTAATTTTGTTGAGACTTAAAGTTAAGCAGCTTCCCAAGTGCTCTCTGGAATAGGGACTCTTTCCTGAATTAGGGTCAATGTGTGTAGGTAGATGTAACAGCACATATTTTTTTTAACTGCTTTTGTCTGAGTATTTTGCAACTCTATGGTCATCTGATGTTTTTCTCTGATTTGGTGTTTTGAATCTGGAGAAGCACTCTGTCTGTTTTAGGTATTATAGTGTCACATTTTCAGTGAAACACTCTCTCTTCTGTAGGGTGCAATTTGCATCTGCAAATATTCACCTGAATTTTTGCACACACAATTACATGTATCTGAAGAAGTGTGACGATTTGGAGAATCTGCCTGAATCATTTACAAATTCTGGCTGATGCTGTAAAATTTTTATGAACATTGCAGTGTTACGGACTATTTACTGCCACCATTTACTGAAAAAGGTGTCTTTCTTGGACCAGATACAATGGTGAATTGTTAAAACTTAATGGCCACCTATTCAAATAGCAGTGATAGGACATTAGGACAATGAGTTAGCTGAAGCCTAGGAGAACTAGTTTTTTTTCCTGCAAGGGCTGGCCTGGCATTTGGAGAGTGGAAAATCCTCAAATGCAGAACAAAGATCTCAGAGTGTTGATGCTAACCTTTAACAACCAGAGAGGCTGGTGAGTCAGGGGAAGATTCACAGAATCACAAAGTAAGTTTGGGCAGGAGAAAGGAAGAGAGAGGCATGCTTTTGTAGCAGGGGGTTTCTGTGTAACTGCGGGACCAGCTCAGGTCAGAAAAGGCTAGCTGGGGGAAAGAAGTCTCTATATTTTGGAAGAGAAGTCATGATCTGTAGGGGGAGGATCCTAGATACACCAGAGGATTCTGCCCAAGCCCAAAGAACTCTCCAAAGTTGTAAGAAAACCCGAGACAAGGGAAATGTGTATAGGTGTGTTTATTATTTTGTCTAGATCTGTGTATCTCTCACGCTGTTAGGTAAAGAACAATAATGTTTTAGAATCCTGTGCAAATTTTATCTATGAATCTATTGGCTTTCTTTTATCATGTGGCCCTGAAGGTAAACTGTAAACCAGAAGGCTCACACCTTCGGTGGCATTCTGGAATGTGCAAATGCTGCTGGGATAGATGGTGGTGACAGCACTAGTGTAAGGATCTAGGGCAGCAACTGGATTAGGGGAGTTCCACTGCTGATGGGGTATTAGATATGAGATTTACATCGGGAGTGTATTCCTACAGGCCCAGAGCTAGGTATAGTGATTAAATTCTACCTAGCCCCAGCAGAGGGATTCAGTGTTTTGATTCCCTAACATCTAACAGGGAGAGCTTGATAAGGTTTGTGATGGGGCAAAAAAAGTAAATACTGGTGCAGTTACTCAGAGCTTTGTAGCAATATTTTGCATCCACAAAAGTGGAAGCAAGGTCTCTACTCTTTTAAATATTCATCACCTAATGTACCCATCAGCATAGTACCTAAATGTGTTCCATATCTGAGATTGATGATGTCATGCACTGAGTACTGAAGGTTTATTGCATATGACAGCATGAAACATAAACAGTTCAAGAGTGCAGATTCCCCTTTTAGAGTATAAAGAGAGTACTGAGGACATGTTTAATGTAGTAAAAATCAGGCCATATGATTTGTGTTATGATTCATGTATCAGTAGAATAAATGAGAACCTGATTTCTTGCTGATATGTATGATATGATCTTCCAAATATACCCTATCTGAAGGAAAATATCTTATTCTGGGCCCTTGCCTTTTATTCACTTTTAAAACATTAAAAAATAATCAAGTGTGACAGCAGTTAATACCTAGCATGAAAATCTAGCAATACTGTTTTGGTTACCTGGCAACAAAACAGATGAATGGAAGCATCAGGTGAATGAATGTGTGGTTTACTCAGCTTGTTACAGTAATTGATACTGGATCGGAGCACCGCTGGTAGCAAGATAGCTGTTACTCTACCCTTTCAGACTGTACTGCCTTTCCAGAGCGATGTCCAAAAGATAGAATGAACTAGCTAGCTAGCTATCTGAACTTCTTTGCTTTTATCATTCTTACAATGGATATATAATTCTTTTTAACAGAATAAAAACAAGCAGATAGGATTACTAAATGTGGTGTAATAATTCACACCTAGCTGGACAATTAGGCAGTTCAAAAACAATCTTGCAGTCAGAAACAAAAGCTCCATTGGAAATTTTGTTTGGGTGAACCTAGGTTAACAGATCTTTTAGTGGGAGAAGGGGAGTTATGAGTCTTTGACATTCTCCAGAACACTGCCTAGTCAGAACTTGCGAGGCAGTTATTTTTAGCTTGCTTTGTTAGAAAGTATTTATTACTTTATATTTTATTTTATATTTAAATGTATTAAATTACTAAGTTTACTTAGTGTTACTAAAGCAGCCAAATGACTAATACATAAAAGTTATGTTCTAATCACATAGCTCAGTGGAATCACTCTTGCCTTACTTTTCCTGGAGCAAATGTGTTTAGACACCCCTGCAATTAAGGAAAGAAAAAATATATTTCCATTTAGTATAGTTCAACTTAAATTATTGTAGGTCCTTTCAGAGTTACATGTATTTAAATTGCGTGGCACTGTGGACCACAAAACTTCAGTAACACCTACTCGTTGAAAGTGAAATATCAGCTCACATTAACAACCCCAGATTTCAGACCTTTCAAAGAACTCTGCATTTGCTCGTTAAATAATTTACAGTCATTTCCACTGACATTTTGAAAGATGGAGCTGAGGCTATAATCACAATTTCAATAAAGAACACAAAATAAGGAAGACATCAGCTCTAAAGAAGAAGGAAAAAATAGCCTGTGGAAAGTTACTGGCTAACAATTTTTGCCATTACAGAACAATCAGTAGTTTATGTGCAAGGGAGAATACAAACATTGAATATTCTTAAACATCTTTTTTTTTTTTTTTTGGTGTGAAAGCAGCAATCCAGTCAACTCATTGGAACTAATTGTCAACATTTCTACTGCTTTTAGTCAAAAAAAACTGCCAAGAAAGATTAGAGGTATTCCTTTCACTTTTCAACTCCATTAAAATGTTTTACAGTTGAATAGAGGAAAAAATCAGGGTCCCTCATCTCCTATCCTTTTCAATATCTTCACCATCAAGCTTTCAGCGATGCATAGGCCCAGATTCCTCTCTTCACTGGTGACAAGAACTGAGAGGAAATAACTTGCATCTCCTGTAATTAGGTGTCCTGTGGCAGGTAGAGTCCCTGGTGCAAGTTAACGAAGTGTTTAAAGAGTTTGTTTGTATGGGGGCGCTTCATAAGGGGTTGCAGACCTAAACAAAAACAAAATTTCAAATTGACCCAAGTTGCTGAGGGTTGCATTTTAAACACTATCTTACCAAAACTGCTGCCCCTAGACTTTAATAGACCCCCCCGTGACACTAAGCACCCCTTTATTCAAATCCTACACATTATTGTAGTAAACTTTGTACAAAATATGCCCTGTGAGATATCATTTGAAAACTAATAACTCGTGATCATTAATATTATTGCATTAAATATGTGTACAATATATTTGAATGATAATTAAAATGAGTTTAAACCAGACATGCCAGGGGACTAGTAAACAGGTCTGCCCCCAGACAAAGGAATGTGTTTTCCCCACCTAGATTAGTTCCAAAGTACTTTGAAAGACTTTTAAATTTCAAAGAATAGATTGCAAAGGTTTACTGTCTATAAAGATGGGGGGGAGGGGCAGGCTGACCCTCAAGTTATAAACAATTGTATCAACTGTTTGTGTACAGTATTACTGTATTATAGAAGTGTATATAGTGAGGTCTTTTCTGAAAGCTAATGAAATGTTGTTGATTAATATCATTGTGAAATGTATGTATTAACATTATGTAAGGAGGAATTATGAATACTCATTGATATTAGGCCATACAACCTGCCCAGACAGGCAGGAATGTCACGCTGTCTACATGTCTCCTATGTAAATTAATCATGGTGGAATCAGAAACAATGGATGCCCAATTTACATATAAATCATATGTGGGGGTGGGTTGGGAAGCCCACAGGAAGGAAAGGACAGCATGAGGTCATCCTTCCTCTCGATACAAATTCATTGAACTTTAGAAAATATAAGCAAGGATAGACACCACCTTTGGTGCCCATTAGTAGATAGACACAAGGGAACAGTGCTCTTGCAAGCTGAGAAATATAGGTCCTTCAGCCCATGGGGGCGTTGAAGTCTCTGGAACTGAATATAAACGAGAAACCTGCTTAGGCAAAGATGTTTCATCTAAGAAGACAAGGGAAGCCAGGATCTTGTACTTTTGTGGAAGGTTCTGATTGAGGAACAGTCAGCCATGGATGGGAAAAAGAATGATTGGTGAAAGAAACCACTTTGAACAAAGCCTGTATCTTGTTAGATTGTTTTAGACTTTTAGATGCATGTTTTCGCTTTTGTTTTACTTGTAACCTTTCAAAACTTTATTCTTTTTTTTTGGCATCACTTAATCTATGTCCTTTTGTTAATACATTAGTTATATTCTTACTATAATGCTGTATTTAAATGGAAGAATGTATCCAATTCAATTAAAAAGTTGAAATTTTTTTTTGTGCCTTTAGAGGAACAAGTTAACATTATTTCTCAGAACTGTCCAGGAGAAGGCTGGACATTGCAGGGCACATAGATAGGGGAAATTTAATACTGGGAGTATGCTGGGGTCATGTTGCTAGTTGTCACCAAGGCTGGTGGAAGCTAGATTGTAGACAGGCTGCTGGGTTCAGAGCTGCTGAACTAGGGCTGTCTAGCACATAGACAACTCAGGGTGTGACCTTCATTCTTGCAGGCTGATTGTGAGCATCCCAGGCTGGGCGCTCCAGTAGGAAATCATTGTAAGGCACCCAGGGCTACAGGGCAATTGGTGACAAAACCCCTCACTGGTTTGGATTGCACCCCCAAGCCATGAGTGGACTGGCATCACCCTGACCCTCAAGGTGAAAGCATTTTAAGTGCTGGTTTTACCAATATTGTGCTTCCCACATAACTCCTGGGCTTGTGGCAATCAGGAGTTGGCATAGGTCTGTGGTGGGAATGTGCAGAATCTCTGGGTCTTCTTCATTGCCATCGGGGGGATTTACAGCTCCTTTGAGGTGCTTTTTATTAGCTGAATCAGCAGAAAGTGACTGCAGAAGTGCTGATTTTGCCCATTCATCTCTGTAATCTAAACTAGAGACAGGACCAGATATAAATCTCAGATGTGCATGTTGTTAAATTTGCGGTGTCTTTGAATTCGTGATGTTTGAAATCCAAACCAAACTCCGGAGACAAATGTTGCACCACACTGTAGTTGATTGGTTTCGTTTGGTTTGCAAAAAAGGGAGCACAATGAGTATGTACTTTAAAATATGTTCCATTTGCTGAACATGTTTCTAGTGATGAATTGTTTCAAGTGATGGGAAGTTGGGAGGGCTTTTCCTTCCTATTCTGATAGATGCATCCCATCTCTGGAGACTGATAGGTCATGCCTTTCTGGAATCATTTCTGTCCCTGCCTCCAAAAGTGGCTTCTGTAAACCATTTTCTTTTACTCTGAAATTCCAAAATACCATGGATTTTCTAAATGATTTCCCAGGGGAGGAAATCCTTGGACTCTCCTATGAGATCATTCCCCTTTGTCTTCAAGAGGGAAACACCTAATAAGAGGTGGTGTACAAGTGTAGTGGCTATATCCTTAAATGGGGAGAGGTATTTGTCCTCAAGCCTCTGCTAAGCCAGCCACTCAGAAAACAACCTCTCCCATGCTGGGTTAAGGCCCCGAAGCTGTGAAAGCAGCAGGAGAGATGTACAAATCCCTCCCAGCTTGACTTTACTCTACACTACCAGTGCAATAGCAAAGTCAATAGTAGCACCGAGCAGGGAGCCATCTCCATTTCCTCAATCACCTCACTCCATTGACAATGTTTTCATCAATGTTTTAACAGCTATAAGGTGGAGAAGCTGACACTCCAGGACAGAGGCTGCCCTAACTTGCACCCTAAGGAATCTTTGTCTTTCTGACCTTAAACCTGTAAATTTATTACATAAGTGAAAGTCAGGGAAACAGCCAGAAAGATTATGTGTGTGTGTGGTGGTGGGGTGTGGGTGAAAGAAGCATGAGAAGGACTAGGACAATATCAGGGAATTTCATGGAGTGGCTAGTAGAGACAGTGAATTATTGAGAGAGTTTGGCATTTGAGAAAGGTCCTGGGAGAATTAGAAGGGAACAAGAGGGAAGAGAAGGATAAACATTGTATGTTACTTCATGCAGTATATATGGAATTCCTGTGGAGGGTTTTGTGCTGGAGGACTAGGAAACATAGATTACACCAGACACAAAGGTATCCATCACAGCTTACATGACTGCCTTGGCATACAGAGACAATGAGGCAGAAGTGGAAACAGAGACTTCCATAGACTATATCACATCTCTGGGGTGATCTGCTGCACAGCACAGCCAAGCCATGCCTTAGATTTCAGGAGTGTGTTACCCAATTATCTCATGGTAATCATCCCCTCAGGGCTTTCTCTCTGCTGTTAGAGAACAATTTCATGATGAATGGAAAATATATATTTTGGTAGTAATAGAAGATGCTATTTAGAACAGAGAATAGCCGCAGTTGTTTTGCTGAGGTGAGGAAGAGAGACAATAGTTCCAACTTCTATTGTCAGTAGCCATGAAGAATAATACTTCAGTCTAGCAGTTTTTATCATTTTAACAAATTCAGACAAACTTTTCTGAGTAGCCTCAATATAGCCTTTAAGAAACCCACCTTCTTACTGTGTGGCTATAGGTGCCTAGGGAGATAATCTGCCAAAAAGTGATTATCAGTGGCCACTCCTAACTTCAGACATTCTGGGAAACAGAGGCGGGCACCCACAGACTCATCATTCTCACTAGGCAATGTGTGAAATAGAAGGTATAATTAATTAGATGCTGCATTTTCCTTACAATTTTTAAATAATTTTAATAGTTTTAAATAATAAAATCACCGCCTCTGGCACCTCTATCAATTTAATGGATTACGCTTCAGAACCTACAGACACAAAGGGAAGTATTATCCCCCATACACAGATGGAGAAACTGGAGCACAGTAAGGTTAAGTCACTTGTCCAAGATTGCAGAAAGTCTGTAAGAAAGAATGGAACATAACACAAATCTCCTGACTCTTATGCCTGTATTTTAGCCACAAGATCATCTTATCTTTGCAGTCCAGCCTTCCCATGAAAGTTATATTTAAATACGGATTTGGGTCTGGATTTTGACACTCCATCAACTTGCCTATTTAGTTTGGGACAGTTCAAGTCCAAAATTCTGGTACTGATATAGACCTCAATACTGGATTCAGGATTGTGGTTTGGGACATGATCTTGTAATGTCCTCCCTATCCCTGCAATTTGGAGTTGGCTGAATTTGGTTTTCTGGCCCCTCTCTAAAACAAAATAAATAAATTGCAATGGCATAGTGCTCCCAGAGACAACTGAATCAGCACACGTCAGCTATGTCCATCTGTCATTTGCCAGTGCATTCCTCCCGTCATTTAACTCCCATCTAACTTCTCAGATCCACTCAGGAGACACAGCATCCTAGGCAACAATTCAGGAGTATTTCTAAATCTGTATAGAAATCTAAACTCTCCACTCACCATGTAGCTTCGAATCCCTACTCAGATTCAGTCAGCACACTGGTCAACCACAAGGAGGAGGCAGGGAAGCCCTTAGTTATCATGGAGTTAACTATGATATACAGTATGTGGAAGCTCTTGATATTGCTTTTTGTCATTTCCCTGCTCAATAACAATGCATGACAAGATTTAGACTGGCAAAAGTATATTGTCTGTCAAAGGTGCTTCAAGATTTTATTTGGCTGTTAGTCAGCTCATATTACTTCAGGCTGTTTGATACACAGAGCTCAAAGCAGCTTAACGCTGTTGCTATTAACGTTCAAACCACACTGAAAACACTTCATTAAACAGCCTACTGCAGTGTAATTGTTTAATAATATTTTGATTAGGTTGTTTAGTAGACAATCTTCGCTGTAAAACATTCTCTTGCTGTCAAGTGACTTGTTGGAAAAAGGCAATAACAAAATGCTCAAGATAGTTTTGGTTGTTCATTTGTTTAATAAAGGAGTCAAGAAAGCTTGCTGGGTTTTTTTTTTCCCCCTCAAATTTTATGAAACCTGTTTAATCTGTGGGGATTTGTGTGTGTGTGTGTGTGTGCGCGCGTATGCACGTGTGTGTGTGTGTGTTGTTTTTATAGCGTAACTAGAGAGGCCCTGGGATGCCCACTACAGGTTTCCCTTCACCCAGTGGGCCATATCAGGATCTTGAATCCAGAATCATGCCCCTTCTGAGAAGCACTGATAGAGTTTTGACCAGTATTTTCATGGATGGCAACTAAGGGCCAGATTCTCAAGGAAGTTATAGCCTCTTTACACTGTTCAAGTGGTGCAAAGGGGCTGAAAGAGACAATTATCCTGGGGGTAGATGTGACAGACCAAGACTGTGCGTCTGCTCCCACATCCCTGTGCTATAGGAGGGATATCAGGGACTGGATTATGGCAGAGTAGAGGTGGTTTATTAATGAGGCCTACATCCGTCCTTCACTGGAATAGGGCCAGAGCTTAATGGCAACAACCGTAAGAGGCTGTGAAGCACAGCTGACCCTCAGGATCAGAACAATATAATTGGATCCATGATGCTACACCCCTCTCTCATGCACCAAGTGGAGCTCAGGTTCAGGAGACAAACTGGTTCTATATCCTTTAATGAGTGCACATCAGTGGTCAGAGCAATGCAACTTCATGGGCATGCAGCTTCATGGCTAGGTGGCAGAGGTCCAGCCAACATTATTTCCAGGCTAAAGTAAATACCCAAGGAGTTTTTGTAAGTGTAAAATGCACTCTTCCCTTTAGATTTCACAAGGGGACGAGCATGAGGTTGATGTTAGCTTTGTGTCTGGGACTGCACCTTCCACTGACACATTGAAATCCACACTAGAAACTAAATACTTTGAGTAACTACTGAACTTTCTTGGTTTTGATAACAGGCCATAAAGTAGAGCTGGGCAAGAATTTTTTTTATAAACTGTGATTTTGCTGACAAAAGCCAATTTTTCAAAACCAAACCTGAGCGTGAAATGAGTCTGTTCTGATGAATCTCCCAACTTGAAACACATTTGGATAAAAAAAGTTTTAAAATCGTCAAAACTTCCTGTTTTGACATTTTTGAATTGGAAAGCGGGAAAAGAATGAAAGCAAAATGAAATGGTTACTGATTATCTTTAAAAAAACGTTTCAATAGACCCAATGTTTTTATTATTATTTTGGTTCGTGAACATTTTTTTGAGATTTTTTACTCAATTTGGGATGGGAAAATTTGATATCTGAAAAATTTTCACAGGACAGGAGACAGGACTATACACACTCAACTGTGTTGTACAGCATTCCATCTCTAGCTTGCCAGAACAAATGCAGCCCTGGTTAGTTATTTACAAAACTTTTTTTTTTCTTCCTGTCTGATGTCTGTTTGATGACTGATGTGAAATGACTTTACCAGTCTCAGTCTACTTCCCACGTGGCAAGTATCTACCTCACAACAAAACACAAGTGCCATCACAGCTGACATCAGTTAGCAGTCTTGCTAGCAATCTCAGCAGAGATATCAAAGATTGAATAGGCATGGAAAATGATTGTTAGCTCTCTACATCTTTGTACTTATCAGTATGATGTATTTGTATAGCAGTGGTGCTAGCTGAATAATATGAAATAATAATCCTCCCTGTTACCTCTAGAAGTGCTCCTGCCTGTCATGGTTGAGGCACATTTGTGGGTAAAGCTTACATGACTACTGCTTGTGGTAGGTCTGTGCAGGGGTTAAATAGAGAACTTTATAGGGCATTTGTTCTTACACTTTCCAAGAATACTATCTTCAAATACATATACCGAGTTTAAGAAAAAGAACTTCAAGACCTTTTCTGATTTCATCTAAGATATAGATTTAAAACTGGGGTTCTAGAATTATGAAGCTCATCCCTCCCCCACTCCAAATGGTATTAATTTAAAAGAAAGAAATGACTATCAGCCCAGCTCTTTCATTATGTCATAACTCACCAACTTCCTACAATATCTGGGGGGCATATTGAAAATAAATGTGTAGTGAGCTATCCTGTTTGCCAGGCCAGTGAATGCCATGACACTTCCATGTGTCTTCTGGATTTAACCAACTTCATTTTCAGCAGGTATCTGATCAGTGTTTGTTCGCCTTTTCTTTTAACTGTCACGTCATCTTATGTTGCATCTTATTGACTACCATGCTGACACAGTAAGATGTGTGACAAGATGGTTAGCAATAAAGGAGACACCCCTTTCCTCAGTTCAAACTATATCTCCTCTCAGAAGCAACTAATGTATAAATTTTAGGAAGGTGCAAAAATTACTTCAAACATGAGAAAACATGATAAATCCATGTGAACAGCTAGCACTGTACTCAACTTCATACTAAAATCTTTTTACAACATTTCATCTGCTGGTTTGCAGATAATGCTCTGTACTCCCATACCAGAGCTCTAGGTTCAGTTACTTTTCATTGTCTGGTATTTCTCTACTGGGAAAGTTGCAAAGGAAGCACATTCATCACCAGGGGACTCTCACCTGTGCACTTCACCAGCTTGTTTGGCTGATTAATGCGGGAGAGGAAGCCAAGGTTCTTTGCACTCTCCCTTTCTTCTTAGCCTACTTGTTCATAAAAAGGAGTAACCCCTCTTCTTCCAATATGGCTAGAGTCAAAGGAGTGCCACACAGGCAAGCAGTAATTTACACTTACTCCCCTGAATAGCTAAGTAATGTGATAATTTAGCTCTACATAACAACAATTAATATACAGGCAGGTGCATTCTGCTCCAGCTGAAATTTCTGAGTCATCTATCTTGCCTCTGTGGTGTCTGAGCACTTTCATGAGGCTGAAATTAATGTGGTAAAAATATCTCACAGAGATTATATAAATGAGTGTACTCCAGCCTTGATGTGATAAAGGATCGCTGTCATCAGGTCCACATCCTAATAAACTGCAGCCTTGTTGTGGATGTCGGATGA
This sequence comes from Chelonoidis abingdonii, assembly GCF_003597395.2. Classification (NCBI taxonomy): domain Eukaryota; kingdom Metazoa; phylum Chordata; order Testudines; family Testudinidae; genus Chelonoidis; species Chelonoidis abingdonii. The sequence goes on from NC_133771.1 coordinate 74,133,684, forward strand.
CTAAGAGGCACATGGTGACTTCCATTGTTTGGACATCAAAATGCAACAAAGTTCTAGTACAAAGCCAAATCCCAATGCACCCTCAATTGCTGCCCAGCTCACCTGTTACCCACCCAATCCTATTGTCCTTTCACCTACTGTTATTGCTTGGTGTCTCCCCTCCCCACTTACCAATGTGGCCTTTCTTCTGACCTTGTGATGTAATGTTGCTGGCTCTATGTCACCATGGATTCTAGCAGTGTCACCAATACCATGATAACATCAAAAGCACTACTAGGTCAGAACCATAATAATACTGTAATTACAGATGAATCTGAGCTAAAATCAGAATAGCTGACCTTCAGAAATTCCAATTCCATACAGGGACAAAAAGTTGAAGAAGCAAAATTTTTCATGGAACAAAAAGTTCAGAGGAGATCTTGATCAGAGAAGAGTCCATAGTATGTCATAGAAGATTAATAGAATCATAGATTATAAAGCCAGAAGGGACCATTCTGACCATCTCTATAATACTGCCATTGAACTTCCCTGAATTAATTGCTGATTTAATTAGAGTATATCTTCTAGGGAAAAAAATGTACTTTTAATATAAAAATTTCCAGTGACGGATATTCCATCATGACCACCGGTAAATTATTCCAATGATTAATTAGTGTCACTATTTAATAACTGCACTGTATTTCCAGACTGAATTTGTCTAGATTCAGTCATTGGATCTTCTTATACATGTGTCTGCTAGACTTAAGATATCATTTTTGTTCCACATGTAAGTACTTACAGACTGTGATCAAGTCACTTCTTAACCTTCTGTCTGATCAACTAAATAGATTGAGCTCCTTGAGTCTTTCACGATAAGGCACGTTTCCTAAACCTTCTTATAGTTCTTCCTTGAACCTTCACCAGTTTATCAACATCTTTCTTGAATTGTGTACACCAGAACTGGACACAATATTCCAATAGTGGTGGCACCAGTGCCAAATATAGAGGTAATATAAGCTCAGAGGTAATATAACCTCTCTACTCCTAACTGATATTGCCCTGTTTATACATCCCAGGATCGCAATAGCCATTTGGGCCAGAGCACCACATGAAGCAAGCCTAAGAGGAAAAAGAACTGAAGACAGTTGACAGTTTTTCAAAGAAACATTATTAAGGGCACAAGAGCAAACTAACCCACTGCATAGGAAAGATAGGAAGTATGGCAAAAGCCTACCCTGTCTTTTAACCAGAAGATCTTCAATGATCTAAAAATAAATAAGAGTTCTACAAAAAATGGAAACTAGGTCAAATTACAAAGGATGAATATAAACAAATAACACAAGTATGTAGGAACAAAATGAAAGGCCAAGACACAAAACTAGGTCAAACTAGCTAGAGACTTAAAGGGTAACAAGAAAACATTCTACAAATACATTAGAAGCAAAAGGAAGAGCAAGAACAGGGCAGGCCCATTACTCAATGGGGGAGGGGGAATAATAACAAAAAAATGTGGAAATGGTAGAGGTGCTTAATGACTTCTTTTGGTTTTCATCAAGAAGGTTGACGGTGGATGGATGTCTACCATAGTGAATATCAGTGAAAATGAGGTAGGATCAGAGGCTAAAATAGGAAAAGAACATGTTAAAAATTACTTGGACAAGTTAAATGTCTTCAAATCACCAGGACCTGATGAAATGCATCCTAGAATACTCAATTTGCTGACTGAGGAAATATCTGAGCCATTAGCAATTATCTTTAAAAAGTCATGGAAGTTGGGAAGGATTCCAGAAGACTGGAAAAGGGCAAATATAGTGCCCATCTATAAAAAGAAATAAGGACTACCCAGGGAATTACAGATCAGTCAGCTTAACTTCTGTACCAGAAAGATATTGGAGCAAATAATTAAGTGATCAATTTGCAAACATCTGGAAGATAATAAGGTGATATGTAACAGTCAGCATGGATTTGTCAAGAACAAATTGTGCCAAATCAACCTGAAAGCATTCTTTGACAGGGTAACAAGCCTTGTGGATAAGGAGGAAGCAGTACACATGATATATCTTGACTTTACTAAAGCTTTTGATACTGTCTCACATGACCTTCTCATAAACAAACTAGGCAAATGAAACCTAGATGGAGGTACTATAAAGTGGGTGCAAAACTGGTTGGAAAACCATTCCCAGAGAGTAGTTATCAGCGCTTCACAGTCATGCTGGAAAGGTATCATGAATGGGGTCCTGCAGGGATTAGTTCTGGGTTCGGTTCCGCTCAATATCTTCATCAATGATTTAGATAATGGTATAGAGAGTACACTTATAAAGTTTGTGGATGATACCAAGCTGGGAGGGTCTGCAAGTGCTTTGGAGGATAGGATTAAAATTCAAAATGATCTGGACAAACTGGAGAAATGGTCTGAAGTAAATAGGATGAAATTCAATAAGGACAAATGCAAAGTACTCCACTTAGGAAGGAACAATCAGTTGCACACATACAAAATGGAAATGACTGCCTAGGAAGGAGTACTGTGGAAAGGGATCTGGGGGTCATAGTGGACCACAAGCTAAATATGAGTCAACAGTGTAACACTGTTTCAAAAAAAGCAAACATCATTCTGGGATGTACTAGCAGGAGTGTTGTAAGTAAGACACAAGAAGTAGTTCTTCCGCTCTATTCCACACGGATTAGGCCTCAACTGGAGTACTGTGCCCAGTTCTGGGCACCACATTTCAGAAAAGATGTGGAGAAATTTGAGAAAGTCCAGAGAAGTGCAACAGAAATGATTAAAGTTCTAGAAAACATGACCTATGAGGGAAGACTGAAAAAAGTGGGTTTGTTTAGTCTGGAAAAGAGAAGACTGAGAGGGGACATGATAATAGTTTTCAAGTATGTAGAACGTTGTTACAAGAAGGAAGGAGAAAATTTGTTCTTCTTAACCTCTGAGGATAGGACAAGAAGCAATGGGCTTAAATTGCAGCAAGGTAGGCTTAGGCTGGATATTAGGAAAAACTTCCTAACTGTCTGGGTGATTAAGCACTGGAATAAATTACCTAGGGAGGTTATGGAATCTCCATCATTGGAGATTTTTAAGAGCAGGTTAGACAAATACTTGCCAGTAATGGTCTAGATAATACCTAGTCCTGCCATGAGTTCAGGGGACTGGAATAGATGAACTCTTGAGGTCCCTTACAGTCCTATGATTCCATGATGACATTCTTTTTCTGTTGTATTCTATTCTATATAGATGTTTATTCCACGCTTATCACCATAGTATCTGGAGTGCCATCCAGTAGTACATTAAGCTATATGACTACACATTTTTCATGTGTTGTTTATTCTCTCATTCTCTCCCAATAGGGAAAATCAAGACCAATGGGGTGTCTTGGTTGGGTAGGATGCTTCTTGCTATGTGTCTATGTTAGATAAGGCAAGGTCACCTTGTACTTGAAGCAGAAAGTAGTGAGATTTGTGATGGTCCTTAGTTCCTGGGGGAGTTCATTCCACAGTCTCAGATTGCCTCAGATTCTGACTCCTGCATAAATTACTTTTACTCTTATTGTTGAGAGTTCCTTGAGCTAGAGGAGCAGAGTTGTCAACCACGGTCTTCATCCCAGAGCTTTAGAAGGTCTTTTCAATATCCTGGGCCAAGGCCTTTGAGCACTTTGAAGATAAGAATTGAGACCTTCAACTTGATTCAATATGAGAATCCAGCCTAGGGAATGGAGGACAGATATGATGTACTCCTGGTAGATAGACTGTGTTGCTAAGAAGGAATTCTACAACATTCTGTACTTTAGGTGGAATTTCCTAAGCGCTGAAGGCTTCTTGCTCAGCTATACTGCATTGCTGTAATTCAGCCAAGAGATGATGAAGAAAGCATGAATAATTGAGGCCAGGTCTTCATCCACCATTATGGGATGGAGTTCCTAGCAAAGTGGAGTTGGTAGAAAGTATTACTCATGGATCCTGCTACATGACAGCTCAGTGTCAGTGAATAATACAAGAGTACTCCAGACAACAGACTGAACTGACCAAATGTGGGTCTGTATCTTCAACCCACACAGGCTGCATCATGGGTGTAAGCTCCTCAAAGAACTTTCCTCTGCCCACCAACCTGACCTCTGTCTTCCTTGAGTTCAACTTCAGCCAATAGTTCTTCATTCAAGCTGACCTCATCCATCTTGGTTGTAGCAGTGTGGAGAAGGATAGGTAGAATTATGTATCATCTGCATATTGCTGGCACTTGCGTCCATGTTGTCTGACCAGTTCACCTAGTGGTTGCCTGTAGATGTTGAAAAGGACTGGAGAGAGAATTGATCCTTACATAACTCCACAAATGTGTAGTCTAGTAGTTAAGATGCAGTTTTCCATCATCACTCACTGGAAGCATCTTTCCAGGAAGGACTCAAACCATTGTAGCTCTTTACTCTGAACCCCTATTATCTTTCTAAAGTGAAAATATTACAGAGATGTCCAGCAGAATGAGAATTGATGTCTGTCCTCTATCTGTTGACAGGAGATCATCCATCAGTGCCACTCATGTGGTTATGGTTCTGTGAACTGACCTGAATCCAGATAGTTCTGTGTCTAGAATGTTAGGTTTAGTTAAATGAGCATGTAGTTTGACTTTTGTTAGCTTCAATATGAGCTTTTTCTATATGTTAGTTGTGACACTTCTCTATGTGTTGGGAGGTAGTTGGCTAGGACTGAAATATCCAGGGTGGGTATTCAACTGATTATCCACCATGATCTCCCTGTTTTTTTCGGAGTCGCTGCTTCCTGGGATGGAATACCAGGGTATAAATATGCCCTATGTTATTTATTCCTTGATGTATATCTTTATATTTGGCCATAATAAATTGCATACTGTTTGCTCATGCACAGCTTACAGAATGATCTGGATTGGTTAGTATCAGTGTCCTCTTCATTATTAACCATTTCCCCCAATCACTATGTTATCTGCAAAGTTTAATCAGTGATTATTTTGTTTTCTTACAGGTCATTGATAAAAATGTTAAAGTACAAAGGGCCAAGAACCAATTCCCGTGGGACCTACTAGAAACACAGCACTTACTGATGATTCCCAATTTACAGTGACATTTTGAGACCTGTCAGCCAGTTTTTAATCCATTTAATGTGTCTGTAGTGAGATGGTGTAGTTTTATGCCGCCCCGGAGAGAGATGAGTCCCTCTGGACACCAGAGAGGGTGGAGCCAGGGAGCTCTGAGCCCACCCCACGGAGGGTCAGGCGTGGCAATGGAAGTATAAAGGCCTGACCCCAGAGCTCATTGGGGGAGCAGCCACCGGGGAGGCCAGACACCTCTGGCCTAGCTCGTGATTGGGAAACAGCAGCAGCCTGTGGTAAACCTAAGGACTGCTCTGACCTGCCCCACGCCAGCTATCTGGAGGAGTTGCTGAGCCTGCCCCACACCAGCTACCTGGAGGAGTTGCCGAGTCTAATTCTAAGCAGCTATCCTGAGGAACCCATGATGCTGGAGCCCCCTGAGGACACCACCCTGACACAGGTACCTCAAGAGGGGGAGTCTGGAAGTAGCCTGGGGACAGCTGACCCTAGTTTGGCTACAGTACTGCTAGAACCCATGTCAGTGTGTTGCGGCCAGGATCCCCACTGACACAGCAAGGGCTTGGGCTTACTGTTTATATAGTGTTGTTGCTCAGCCCTTGCCTGAGGGCTTGAGCGCCTTACTCACCATTGCTCCACCTTTACCTTGGCTGTAGGCTTACTGTGTTTATTTCTGCCCTCACAAAGGAAGACTCCCGCGGACGAACTAATTCCCCTCAAGACCTCTTCCCGAGTTTAGTGAGGCGGTGTGGTTCCCCGCCGCCCCAGAGAGAAATGAGCCCCAGCTAATCCCTCTAAAGTGTCCCATGTTAATTTTGAATCTTTCAAGTTTTTTTTAATCAAAATGTCAGGCAATAACAAGTCACATGCCATACAGAAGTCTATTTCATCAATAGTATTACCTTTATCAACCAAACTTGTAAACTCATTTAATAAATAAAGTTTATTTGACAGTATTTGTTTTCCACAACTCATTTTAAGAGACATTAATTATGCCACCCTCCTTTAATTCTTTATTAATTGAATCCTGTATTAGCCTTTCCATTATTTTGCCCAGCTGTAGAGATGTAGTCCTGCTAAGGCATCCAGCCCATAGTAAAGAATGAGGCATAAAGTATTCAAACTACAATGCCCATATGGCATCACAGCATCCATAGGCAGATGCAGTTTGATGTTGAACTGATGCTAAAGGAAATACTTTGGTTTGGTTCAACAAAGCATACATTTTGAAAAAATGAATATTTTAGGAAAATGTGTTTGAAAAAGACATTTTAAAAAAGGTTTCAAATGAAAAATTCTAATTAACACCAATGTACAACAACACTGAAAATGAAAAGCGCAATCTAAGAAATGCTAAGCATTATTCTCCATCTCCTATTAGATTTAGCTGTTACTATTTGAATTGTTGTAAGCGTAAAACATATAAGTTTATGACAAACTGTGTAACGTAACAGAAGTTAACATGACTATCCCAATCTAATGAGACATATAGTTGGAAACACTATCTGCACAACTATATCTTCTCTTATACATACAAAGTAAGATTTTTTTGTAATAAATAATGACAGTTAACTGGCTTGTAAATAAGGTATGTTTATTATAGAAGTCAGTTGCTGAAATTTTTATTCAGTTCTTGCTTAGGCAATATTCTCACTAAAATCAAAAGTAGCTTTGCCTGAATAAGGATTTGGTCTGTACATTTAAATAATGAACCTGTACTAGCTACAAATACTTAAGACCCAAATTCTAGATCATTGGGTTTTTGTCTAAATCAGCTGATAAATACAACATGGGCTTATTTTTAATCGTGCTACTTTGCCTCCAATATTTGATGAGGATGGTGGTCCTGTGGCTAAGGCACTAAACTCTGACAAATATGGGTTCAGTTCCCAGTTTGGCCACATACCAGCTGTATTATTGGGCAGGAGACTTAAGTGTGTGTATCTGCTGCAAAAACAAGGCCCATTGCCATACTATATTCACAGGACTTAAGACTGTAACAAGTGATCCTGGCTACATCCTCTCCTTAAGTACTCCTGTTTCTTTTCAAAACCACTTGCTTTGGAAGTGCTGGATATAGAAATTCTGAAAAGCAATTGAACGCTTTTAGTGCTCACATGTAATACACAGAATGCTCTTCCAGCAAATAGCCATCTTACAGCAGTGCTATGTCAAATTCTTGGAACAAACTGAAAGGTTTTTGGCCTGCATTTGTACGCATTGAGCTTTGTGTAGCTGTGCAAATCTTAATTGTGGAGGTTTTTCCCACCCTGAGCATCCCTATAGGCAGAAATTTAGCCATAAATTTTAAATAGCATAAAAGAACCTTACATTGTGTTGACAAATACTATAGTAGCTACGTAGTTTGTATTTACATATAAAGTGTTTCTGGGCAATGCAAAATGCATAAACTTGGTGGTGTGTTTGCATCAAAAGTTGTCAGTCTTCTGGGAGCCACTAAAGATATATTTCATTGAGTTCATTATGAATGGTACTGAGAAAAATAAGTGAGAAAAAAGAAAAGATTAGTGGCTACTTAAAAGTTATTAAACTATTGGATGCAATTTCATTGTTCTCGTTCACCCATGCACAAGTGCACACATACATGCTTATCTTTAGCCAGTATCCTCTTTACTGAAAACATAATTCTGGTTCAATGGCAAAATTCTGAGTCAATGACACAACTCCCATTGAGTTCAATACAACCAGGATTTCACACATGGTGTTTACCTCTGACAATGCACTGTTCAGAAAAATAAAAGTTATAATGAAGGCAACTGTAACAGAATGGTCTGCCCCTTTAAGGACCAGGAGGTGCGGGGCTGGTAGCCAGGTCTGTCTGATTACCCGACACAGTTGGAAAAGGATCATGGGCCTCTGAAAGCCAGCAAGTGGTTCAGCTGGGGAGGTGAGCTTCAAGAGGAAAGTTGGTTTCTGTAACTGACCCTGGAACAGAGAGCTTTAGAAAGAGAGTGCCCCACCAAGGGAAGAACCTCTGGGGAGCAGAGCGAAACAGAATGAAAGACCTCTTGGCCCCTGAAGATTATGTTCGTCAAGACAATAGCTTCATAAATATATAGGTCTAGAAGTGACCTCAAGTGCCCATCTAGTCCATCTCCCTGCACTGAGGTAGGATTGTGTGTTACGCTGAGTTTTTTGCTTGAATTAATAAACTGTGCCCAGAGGGAAGGGTGTGAAAGAGATGTGGGTGTGGTGTTCAGTCCTTCCTTGGCTGGGGAAACAGGCCAGCAGTGTGCAGCAACATGTTTGCCTCATGGGTAACTTGTCCTGAAACCAAATCAATGCTCCAGGAATCTCTGGGAAACAAAAGGCCAGACTTCTGAGACCCCATTGGTGAGCAGTTATTCACCCAAACAGTCCCATTGAAATTGGGCCAATAATGCAAGTAACTATTCACCAGCATAAGTAAGGGTTTCTTAGTCTGGTCCATAGCATCTTGTGGGCTTTTCACAGACATGTGGTCTCATTTTGTAAGTGCAGGAACTGTAGCCCCCACCTATTGAAATAAATTAAAGAACTGCAGCTAGCTAAATGAGGGGTGTGGTCAAGCTTTTTTTTGTGTACCCAATAGCTTTGAGGAGTAAAAACATATCTGGAAGTGGGTAGGAAGGATGTGGACTACAGTAGAATGGAGGGTTTTTGTAACTCTGAACAAAACTTTGTGGTTGTTCTTTCAAAAGTTTGCAAGTGAACATTGACTTAATATAGCTTTGAAACTTTACCATGAAGAAGAAAAATGTTGCTTTTAACCATCTTAATTTAAATGAAACAAGCACAGAAACAGTTTCCTTACTGTGTCAAATCTTTTTTAAATGTTCCCTTTATTTTTTTAGTAGTTTATGTTTAACAGTACTGTATTTTTTTATGTGCTGCTCTCTGATTGTGTACTTCCAATTCCAATGAAGTGTGCGATTGACCAGTTAGTTTGTAACTCCTGTGTTTGTAACTCTGAGGTTATGCTGTGTTGTAATTAATGCAGAATGAAATGGAGGGAAGAGAAGGTGAGGAGGATGGGTAACGGAATGTTTTGTGAGCTCTCTCATAAAAAAATCTGAAAAATAGGTCCAATTCTGAAAAATATCTAATGCTAGAAAGTGTGGAACCATTTTCCTGCTTTTCTTCCATTTTATCTATTTATTTTAAAATTTGGAAGTGATTCAAGTCTTATCCTTTCTGCACATTCCCAGTGTCTGAACTGATGCTAGCTGAAGCAGTCTCTCTTTAGTGTGACTTAATAGACAATTTTTGTTAGGATGGAGAATCTCTCTGCCATTTTCCTCTCATAGTTTCTACCTTCTCCTCCTTGTCTGTCTCTGTTCTACCTCCTCTTTCTGTCTCCCTTACAGCCCATTGGCAGTCAGTACTCTGAATGGGCTCATCTGCTGTACTTCCTGCACTGTGAAGAAATTATACTTTTGGATTCAGCTTTTCAGATATAGCTCTTCCATCAATTGTGGTCATGTGCCTATTTCCTTCTTCACCCTCTGAGAATCTGGATATCTCCTTTCAACACATCCACCTTCACATCTGGAGGGCTTCACCCCCCATTCTAGCTAGGTGCTTTTAACCTTTTTTTCCCATCTGTCCTTCTGTTTACCTGACTCCTGTTCTATTGCTATGAATACATGAAACAGCATTTTCCCCTCAGATATACTTCTGCTGTTTCCCTTCCCTCTGTTCTTTCCCTCGATTCAGTGTTTTTATCCTTTCATGGCCCTTTAGAATTAAGTGATGTAGTCTAATACATTTGAGAATCACAGGTGCAACTGATTCATTCCTAATGCACCAGAGTTTATATTTCCAAAAGTGGATTTCTCAGTATTTAGTGTCTCAAGGTCAGCATCCAAAAATTGAGGCAACTGTACTCCCTCTAAAGATGGTTTGAGCCAGGTGAGAGAAACAATATCAGCTTTCAGATAGTGATAGTGGTCCAGAATAAGGAGCAGATAGCGTGAGAGTCTGATTAGGTCTTCAGTTTCTCTACTTCTGGAACTCCATAAAAATAAAGAATAATTGCCCATTTTGGGCTCCTGATGGTTCCCATTTCCGGTATACTCAGAGCCTCTGTATTCTCACTGCCACTGAACCTAAGTGTAATTCAAGAGTCAACTGCTCCTCACAGTAATTGCAGATTTCAGCTTCCAGGCTTCAGCAATTCTTAACTGAATGATCATATAACTCCCAATTCTTCCTCTCTTTTGTTCAAATAGTAGCAAACATTTTATTACTAAGTAAACATGAGAAGACAAAGAGAAGGCAGTCATCTCAGATCAACAGAAGGGTTCTTCAAGGACAAGTGACAGCACCACAGATAATTTGTCATGGGGAAATGCTTACTGATGCCAACCTCTGATTTTCTGCTGTTCTACAGCAAGAACTCGCTTCTTGCTCCTGATGTTTTCAACCCAATAAAATCGGATCTACTTCTATTCACAACATTATTCCTGTTATCAGTCTGCTGACCTTCTGCTTTGTTTGTTTGTTTGTTACCTATCCCCATGCCAGACATAATTAGAATCACTGTTCAAAGAATACCATTCCATGCCGAGCATTTCTTCCTGCATTTGCTCCAGGAAAAGACACTGGATTGCTTTATATAAACATTTGTCTGGCTGTCATTTTTTTGGGCTAAATGCAAAATTGGTTCTTGAACTCTCTTGATATGACTCCCTTGTAGTTGAGCTGGTCCACTGGTGCAATAGCTGTCAAAGTTTGCATTAAAACGTAGTGCCTGTGGGCTATACTCTCACATTACATATATTCTGACAACCCACTGGTCCCCTAGGCATCTCTTGCAATAGACTATGTCTTGCTGACATCTTCGAGTGCCTTTAAATTGCATACCTTCCTTTTTACACATTGTACTGGTAATCTTTTTTGGTACATGTGTGTCATTGGGTGTCATTAAGTATAGAGATATATGGTACCAATGTGACATTGCTATCCAAGAAGATACATTTGCTACAAAAAGCAGAGCATTTGAGGCATTACAAAGACTAGCTGTATCATTCCTTGACACACATGAAAAGAACAGAACAATTTTTAAGTTAACATAATGCCAACAAATCTCATGGGCACAAGTAATAGAACCAAGCTGACATTGTCATCTGAATATCAAATCTGACTGCTGAAAGCTGAAACTCCAGATTGACATCTTTGAATTGTTATCCATTCTCTTGAATCCATAAGGCCTTTTAAAGAGTGTGAATGAGCCACGTCCCAACCTCATCAACAACAGAACACAGACTGAGTTAATCCAAACTCATTCCGCCCCAAGAGTTTGGCTTTATTAATAACTCATAAAACAATATACAACATAACCCACAACCTAAGCTTCCTCCCTGAGTTTGTCTGTCCATAGAGTTTCCTTCTATGATCACCTCTGTCCTACCTTCATAGGTTTCAATCCACAAAGTTACCTAAGCCCCTGACTTACAGATTCCAAGGACAGAAGAGATCACTGTGATCATGTCATCTGATCTCCTATATAATATAGGCCATAGCACTTACCAAAATAATTCCTACAACAGATCTTTTTTAGAAAAATCACCCACTCTTGATTTAAAAATTGACATTGATAGAGAATCAACCTTGACCCTCGGTAAATTGTTCCAGCTGTTAAAAATGTATGCCTTATTTCCAGACTGACCTTGTCTAGCTTCAACTCCAGGCATCGGATTGCGTTATAACTTTCTCTGATAGACTGAAGAGATCATTTTTAAATATTTGTTCATGTAGGTACTTAGTCACTAATTAAATTGCCCATTAAAGAGAAGCTTAAGCTAAATAAATAGACTAAAGGAGCTCAGTCACTATAACTCACATTTTTCAATCCTTTAATCGTTCTTGGGGCTCTTCTCTGAGCCGTCTCCAATTTATCAACAGTCTACATGCTTAAATTTGGAGTTTAGTCACAGCATTCTCTGTTTTAGGCTCCACTGTGATCACTAAATTGCAACTGAACCCAAGATGCACCTAAACTCCCTCGACAAGTATGTTTTTGCTTCCAGGCATGCATACTGCTGCCGCATTCTAGCAGGGGAATATATTGACCATTTAAAGGACCCCAAGATGTGAAAAAAATTATAGTTATACTATCACTATTTCCTTTGAAAATACCCCTGGAAAGTATGAAGGCATAAACTGATATAGGAAGAGAGCACATCCCAGTGTGAGACTGGTAGTGGCTGTGACTCATTCTGATGCAACAAAATTGTCATGCTAACCACTGCTGAGCACTTCCTGACCTTAAAAATTCAATCACACATCATGTTGCATCAATCAGCATGACAATTCTATTACACTCTGATGAGTAACTGCTCATGCCAGTCGCTATATTCACTACGTTGGACTGAACAGTCTTTGATTGATGACCCTGAACCATTACAGCATCTAGAGTATAGTGATTACTATGCTATATATCAGAGAAGAAAGTGAAAGCAACATTTGGCATCAAGATGGAAACATCAGAATCAAAAATATAGGTTCCTAAGTGTTTGGTTAGTAATTTTAACCTCCATGTGTGACAAAAATGCCAGAGATTTCGGGATTTAGACAATGTGATGTAGACAATGGAAATATTCAAACAAAGATTATCTACTTTCTCTTGTTTTATTAAAGATCTCAGTCAGCAAATGGCTAGTAATTATACCATGTTTTAAGCCATGTATCAGTCAGTAAAATATATTTCTCCAAGAAAGAGAGCAACCCAGACCCCACCCTCAGAGTAAACTTTTTTTGCATAGCTGTATCCTCTATCAGAAGGAAGTACTCTAAGCAACCAGTAAATTATAAGTGGATGTGAAAGAAGTTCAGAAGTATCCTGTTTTAAAATGCTAAAGAAGCTTTTCTTGAAACAGTATTATTTGATCTACAGCTAAACATTTTGAATGGAAGCATGAAATTAAGGGACTAAATCCTAACCGCTTCAGGCTAATGGAGAAAACTTCCATTAACTTCAACAGGACCAGAAGTTTGGCCCTAAGCACTTCAGTTTGGATATAATGTTCTCTTTTCTACTTTCTCTTCATTCTGATTAATCTTCCTTCTTTTAGTTTATTTCCCTTTGTCTCATCTTCTATTTGTTCCTCTGGGGCCCCTTCTCTCTTCCTTTCCCCTCATATTTTTTATAGATACTCCTTTCACTTTTTATCTTTCCTCTCCTGCTTCTCTTCTCAGTCTGGTTGTTTTCTTCCATACCCCTCCTTTCTTTTCCTCTAGAGCAGTGGTTCTTAAAGCTGGTCTGCCACTTGTTCAGGGAAAGCCCCTGGCAATCCAGGCTGGTTTGTTTACCTGCCGTGCCTGAAGGTTCGGCCCATCATGGCTCCCACTGGCCGCAGTTCGTCGCTCCAGGCCAATGGGGGCTGCAGGAACAGCAGCCAGCACATCCCTCGGCCTGCGCTGCTTCCTTCAGCCCCATTGCCCTAGAGCAGCGAACCACGGCCAGTGGAAGCCGCGATCGGCCGAACCTGCAGACATGGCAGGTAAACAAACTGGCCTGGACCACCAGGGGCTTTCCCTGAGCAAGTGGTGGACTGGCTTTGAGAAGAACTGCGCTAGAACCTTCTCACACAAGTATTTTCTGAAGAAAGTTTATGAGCAATGCTTATTCCTTGCAAGGCTGACTGCCTACTTTTTAAAACCAGCTTTCTCTGACTGTCAGCAGATGAAGATGACACAAAGTCCATTCTCCTCCATTGCCTTCTAGATAGGATGGGCTTCAGTTAACCTGAACTTGGTTGAATTATTTGTGGGGGATAAATCATCTTGTGAATTTAGCACTTTTGCCCTTGTTCATAATACATTTACTAACCAGTCCCAATTTCTGTGAATATATTAATCATTCCCAGCTATGCCCCAAATAAATTGTCTACGGAAACAAATTTTCAACACATGGGATGCATAGTGTTCTACTATTTGCTGTTCATTATTCAATGTGTGTCACCTAAATTACATATTTTGTTTCCTGCTCCCTAGTTTTCTACCACATTTCTTTTTCATGGGAGAATATAAAATAAATGATGAACAACAAGTAACGGTATTATTGTTTATACACACAGTTCAGTTATTTTGTTGTATTGAAAATAAGTATTTATATAGGCCCTGATATAGCAAGAAACTTAAATATAGTTGTGACCAGGGTCCTAGGGGGGCCACACTGAGACTGGTCATTCAGGGTAAACTTCAAAGAATGGGGCAGACAATCCCCAAAACTGATGGCTATTTCTAATGATTAGATTTACCAATCCAGCAACAAAACAGCTTCTACATTACTTTACCGATTACTCAGAAGCCAAAAACACAGCTCCCTTAAAGCAATTCAGCCTTAGGTTCCCACCCAGACAGCAAAGTCAAATATGATGAGGATTAGTGAAAATCTTTTTCATCATATATAAAGTTCTACCAATCCCAAAGGATCAGACACATTACCCATCAAGTCAATGAATATTTTAGATCTTACCCAAATACATGCTTACAGCCAATTCTTATTAACTAAAGTAAGATTTTTTTGATTTTTTTTTAAAAAGTTTATTGGTTAAAAGATCATTATATACACAGCCACGTATCAAATTCTTAGGTCAGTTTCATAGTAGAGATGGTGAGCTTTAGAGTTGCAAAAAGTTCTTTCAGAATTAGTTCCGTAGGCTATAATCCCAGTAGGCAGTCCATGTCCAATATCAGGGTGATCCAGACTGGAGCTGGAGACCTCAGTCTTTTGACTCAACCTTCCTCTGATGAAGCTCAAGCAGATCTGAGATACAGGATTGGGGCCTTTTTAGTTCCTTTATAGATCTCTGGCAGGCTTCTTGACATCAGGTATTCCTTGGGTGATGAATAGTGGCTTTGAAGTAAAACCTCCCATCTCCTGAGTGTACCGGGTAATTAGTTGCATTCATCAGAATAAGGTAATTCTCCACCAAGTAGGTCATAGACAGTTTAAAACAAACTTCAAAGAGAAACAAAGACAATGATATTAGGGCACCCAAGTTCCATCTAACTCTTACTATTCCCTGTTGATCTCTGAACCACTTGATGGATCACTGGATTAGGTGTTCTGTTCATTCCCTGTGAAACAGCTGGCATAAGCCGCTGTTGGAAGATAGGCTATTGGGCTAGCTGGACCTTTGGTCTGACCTATTACGGCTGTTCTTATGTTCTTAATCAATAGACTATAGTAATAGACAGGAACAGTCTGGTTACATGGTTAACATCTAACAAGAGATAAATAAACAAATACAATTAGTATTTACCTCTAATTCTCTAATAATATAGATTTGCACTTCAAAGCTCTAGTCTAGCTAACATGGCTTTGTTAGCTATTTATAAGGAATGGCCCTAATTACCATTTATATACTTCTCTAATATGTCTTTAAAGATAGAATTTGGGTAATTTAGCCTTCAAGTTGCTTAATTCTTTCTGGCTCAGTGTCAAACAGTACATGCCTAACTTCCACTGTTTGAATACTCCCAATGATATCAATCTACTTCAACAAAAATACTCACATAGTCAAAGTTAGGGTCATGCTTAAATATTATACTGAATCAAGGCCATAATGATCAGTCACTCTCTTGATAGTCATGTGAACAAAAAAATCTAAGATTAATGAGCATCAAAAATTAAGGGGCCAAATACAGCTCAAACAATCATTTGATAAAACCATTTTAGCAGTGTATCACCGCTCTCACTTGAACAAAGTTCCATTTTTTAATTAAAATTTTCCCCAATCATAGTAATATGCTTAACTTTTTTTGACCTGTAACTACTTTTCCATGCCATGGAATTTATATTGACATATGCAGGTGTCATAAACAGATTGTTAAGGGTTAAGGTCTCTTTCACCTGGAAAGGGTTAACAAACAGGGAACTAAACACCTGACCAGAGGACCAATCAGGAGACAAGATACTTTCAACCCTGGGTGGAGGGAAGTTTGGGTGTGGGTCCTTTGTTCTGTGTTTTTTTTTTCTCTTCTCTCGGGGGTATGAGAGGGACCAGACATTACTGCAGGCTCTCTAAGTTTCTGTTCAAATAGTAAGTAGAACAGGCGATTTAGGTCTTTTAATTGTTTTACTCTGTTTGCACATGTGGATCTGGCTGGTTAACTTTTATATGTGTAGTTGCTGGGAATATTTTGATTTGTATTGGTACTGGGGGAAGGGTCTGCAGACGAAGGAAGAAACCCTTCCCCCAGAAACCAAAAAACACAGAACAAAGGACCCACACCCAAACTTCCCTCCACCCAGGGTTGAAAGTATCTTGTCTCCTGATTGGTCCTCTGGTCAGGTGTTTAGTTCCCTGTTTGTTAACCCTTTCCAGGTGAAAGAGACCTTAACCCTTAACAATCTGTTTATGACAGCAGGGTATTTCTTTGTTACAGGAACTGTTCTCCACAGTCAATTTACACATTATATAAACCTAATCATTTGAGTGTATTCTCAAATTTATATGAATATTAACAACAACATTTCAGGACCAAATGAAGCTACATGCCTTGTCCAGGCCCAGCTACCTGTCTCTCCAACATTGTGCCCTGAAATGTTTCTCCTTCAAGCTTTTGACTCCATCTTTGTTGGCCCTAGTGGAATTTCTAGTGCTGCATTTGGCGATGGTGTTCTACATGTTAATTATTGTGCTGTAATCCTAATCTTTTTGAGCTGCAGTTCTTTCCTCCCGGGTTTTATGTTTGTTTTCCAATCACAGTTCTATGTCCCAGGTCTCTGGATCCATCTGAACTTTCTTTGGCACAGGACTGGAGGAGGTGAGGGGAAGGAGAAAGATAGTTTTAAGCCACTTTTCTGCTCATTCAGTCCTGAAACAGTCCCCAATATAATTTAGATCCACCCACTGGCTCCATTCTGCTAGGGAATGTACAAATCCAAAATTCAACCCAAAGCTTTGGCTCTACAGGTCTGTAGCATCTTATACACATTTAACATGTGTGATTTCAGCTTTATGCAGTCAGCAAAAACAAAAAACAAAACAAAAAAAAGAGAAAAACAACAATTTTAATACTGTAAGTGTAGTGTGGGCAATTCTGCTCGCCATTCAACTCAATGTAATTTTGACTACACGCGGTTTTCGCTTTACGCGCTAACCATGGAACAGAACCCACGCGTAAGATGAGACTCGCCTGTACCTCATTGTGTAAAATTTCTATGCACTCCTGCACATCTGGTTTAGCAAGGAAGTATGATGCTTTGAAAAAAGTCAAATCAGAGAGCAGCGGAGATATCTCCCATGAGAAACTGTTCTTGTGAGATTTTTATCCTGCTTTTCCAAGCCAAAGTTGTTAAGAACAGCGTTCGAACTGGGCAGAGGGAGTGGAAATGATGTTACAGTGTAGCTTGCTCAACACTTTTTCCTTTCTATTTTCAGCAAGCAACAGTTGAGATAATGGAAATAACAGAGCTCCGTTATTTATTTATTAATAGACCAGGTGGAAACAACATCATGTTAAGCACTGTACGATATATAGTAAGGGACTGGTCCTGCCCCAAAGTCTTCAAGACAAGACTCAACAGGTGAGCAAAACAAACACATGGGTGTGGGGAAGGGAAGGGAAGATGGAGTGGCCATAATAAAATAACATTTTAGCTCAGTGAACAAACTGAAGTGCATCACAGTGACTGCAATTCCCTGCCTATCTAGCCATTATCAGATGGCAATTTTCTGTACAAATCTAAACGTTTTTTAATCCAAACTACTCAATATTGGGAAGTTCTCTAATCCCTTGCCATGTACTCTGCAGAAGAAATTATTATTGTGTGACCGTTGTGTACAACACTTATCAACCAGTTCTATTTGTATAAGTAAATGTAGGTTTTTTCTGGAAGAAGAGATGTTTTAGCATGAGAGCATCTGTCTACAGGGCACAGTGTCTTCCCATGGCTTAGCATTGCCATTAAACCATGTGTGTGTGTGTGAAATAGCACTTGCTGGAAGAAATAGAATTCCACATCTTGTATTAGGACATTGTTATTACTCCGGTGTAAGGGCTCAAGTCTGAAGGTCAGTATCCGGACAGGAGAAATGGAAGTTAATACTGTTAGAGTTTTTACTTTGCTTTTTTAAATCCCTCATCTGGGGACCCTATTCAAACTTTATGGTTTTAAAGAACTTCAGACAAAACTAAATCTTATGAAATATTTACACATTGAACTTAGTGAATGTGAAAATACACTGGAAGAGAAGAAAAGAAAACAAGGTAAATGATGAGACTGCAGGGCTGTACCTGGCAGCTTTTAAAGTTTTGACTCCACTAACTGAATACTGCCTCTACTTCTCAGCTCCATGCTCTTGGCTATGTCTGCTTATTTTCTCCCTGCTTGGCAGAGCCTGATTGCTGTAGTAGCTGAGAGGGAGATTGTTGCCAATGGCTGTTTTTTCTGTTGTCGCTGCTGTTTGCAGGACAATTTAGAGAAAAAACATGATGACAAACAGAGCAAGATCACCTGAATTGATGCTGATACACACTGTGTTTGTGACTCCCCATGGAAATGCTGATATTGAAGGAACCTGTAGTATAATAAGGTAAAATAAGAGTTCAAGTTATCCATGTAATACAGTGCACTCGATGCTGAAATGTCAAATTGATTTATCCAAATAGTCTAAGAGCCACTCATGGAAACTAAGTTTATAAAACACGACTGGTGCATGGAATTACATGGAGAGGCAGAGGCTGTAAAACAGAGGATCCAGCTGTGGTGAGCTGTTACCAGGGCCACATTAACCCCAGCTTTTAGATGAGCTGTGCTTGTGAATATTCTGTTCCTTGCTGTGTAGAGGACAAGCTGGGAATCAGAGAGTAGGAAAAGAGAACATTGCCTCAGGACTGTCAGATGGAGTTTTAATTCTGATTTCAAAAATACCGAAGCAAACAAAAATGGGTTTTAAGAGCCAAGGCCTTGGCTAAAGGATTTCAGGAAGGAAGAGAGGGAACAGAATACTGAAATAGCCGCAAGGGCAAGACACCACTGAAAAAAATACTCAAGTTTTTGTGAATGTCACCAAAATAAATCATTGCAAAATTCTGCACAAAAGTTATCATTTTCTATCACTTAATCAGTGTGCTGTAATGTTTCCAACAACTTTCCAGCAGCTATTGCTTGCTTTCTAGAAGATATGCTGTAACTCAGCTAGAAGTTGTGCGCTTGAAAATTCTGTGCTATGCAGGAGGTCAGACTAAATAATCAGAAGGATCCCTCTTGGACTTGACATTGATGAATAATTGGGAAGTTGCGGTGGAAAGCAGGCATACTGCAAGAACCGTCAGTCAGTTCAAGTCATCTGACTCGTGGTGCTGTCCAAGCAGTGAGGCCTGGAACACGCAAAATGAACTAGCAGCAAAAATACTTTTGAGAGACCAATCCTCTAAATAATAAGGTAGGAGTGGAGATGAATCAGGTGTTTACCCGCTAGGTCTTCTTACACAGGCCCTGATTCCACCACCCTTAGGCATCACGTACTTTTAATAAAAATCAACATGAGAATACTTACAAAGTAATGTACTATTTAATGTGAGTAGGGATGGGAAACATAAGGCCTAAAATAATTACGGTAAGCAGGGATTTGAGAGATGTGAACTGGAAGAATAAGTGGGGAAAGGAAGAGAAGTAGAAAAAGAGGTGTGAACTGTCCCAGTCACCTCACTGAAACATTCGTCTCACTCTGAAGCATAATGATGATTTAGTTGTTAACTCCATTAACTTTTTCAGTGTTGATCACTGTAACAGAAACATCCAGCTATCCATAGTTAGATGCAATGGTAAACATTGTTCTGATCCATTGCCCCTCCCAATTTATTTATTTCTCGACACTTCATTTCTAGAAATATACTGTCAAGTCAAGTGGAGTTTAGACAAAAGCAATATAAATGGCTGGAGGGAAAGAATAAAAGAGCTAACTATGTAACTAACCATTAAGGGGTCAATATGGTATGTTTACAGTCTACATTTATTTGGAAGGTCTAGACATCAAAGAAAATGAGGATTTATTTACTATAATGAAGGGGTTCATAACTAGGAGTAATGGGACAAAGTTATGGAAAAGAAAACCTTCTTGGCTGTGAGATTGGATTAATCTCGCAAGGAATGTGGGTAAAGACTAATTGCCTGGTACATAAATAAGTGTGGCAGGGAGATGGACTACAAGATCTAACTGACTTTTTCCAGTTCTAACTTTTAGGGTCAAATTCTGCTCTCAAATGCTACAACCTCATTATAGGTCAATGGAGTTAAACTGATAAAAGCAAAAAGGAGAATTTGACCCTATGACTTCAATTGGGATAAAGATAAACTTTAAACAAAGCTCCTGCTTTGTCCCCAGTCCTATACCTTAGCTCAGTGGTCCCCAAACTTTTCAGGATTCTGCCCCCCCCCCCTTGCCCTGTCTGCCCCTTTTCTCCCCCCAGGAGCCAGGGCTGGGAGCAATGCCACAGCTCCTGAGGACGAAGGGGGAACATGAACAGAGGTAAGGGGGACACAGCTGAGGACGGATCTGGGGATAGGGCAAAGCCCAGCTGTGGCAGAGCAGGGCTGGGTGGCACTCCCTTCCTGCTCCCCTCACTGGGGGCTGGCCCGGGCCTGACACACCACCACCCAAACATTCCATGCCCCTTAGGGGGACATGCCCCACAGTTTGGGGACCACTGGCTTAGCTGCAGGCCAGAGAGAGAAAGATGAGTAAATGAAAGAAGATGAGTGTTAGAATTTACTGAGAAATGCTGAGCATGCCTCACCCTTGCTTGACTGAATCTAAAATGTTATACATCAACCAATGCACACTAGTGAATCACTATATGGATGTGAAGGTCTTGGTGGCTGAAATGTCAGTGTTTTTTTGTCAAGGTAAATAAAACCTATGTATAAATCAAACAAAATGGCCATACAGTGATTTAAGGATGGATGCAGAGGTTGGCAGAACATTATGGACTTTTATTAAACTTATTATTCCTTAAGGGTCACTGATCAATTGCAGCACCTATGTTCTGAAAGGCTTTTTAGGACTGTGATACCCTGCTTCACAATGAGTAGCATATTACTCCACAAATGGTTTTGTTGACTCCAGTTGGACTTTTCATGCTGTCATTCGGCATAATCAAGGGCATTGCATTCTGGGCCCAGGTAGGAAGCTGAAGTAAGGTGTATAATATATTTGGACTTCAGAATAATTATTCCATAAAATCTCAGAGCATTTCCACATTTCCCTCTCCCACCCACACAACCACTATTTTAATGTTCCACAAATCTTTCCCTCTTGTTTATAAAAGATCGTGGTAATGTTTTTTTTTCATAAATAAATAAATTACCTTAATAAAGCTTGTATAGTCCCCAAGACTCCGAAAACTAATTTGGAGACATTATCAGCTAGCCTTACAACCTCCCTGAGAACCAGGGAAGAATTATCATAGCTATTTTGCAGGTGAGGAAATTGAGGCACAGAAAGTTAAGTGATTTACCCAGAGTCATATATTAAGTCTGTGCAGAGGTGGAATTAGAACTCTTTGAGACAGGCAGTATCAATTCTCTATGTTTGTACAATGATTAGCACAATGTGGCCGTGTTCCTGGTTGGCCTCTGGATATTACCATAGTACAAATCATAAATAATAATCTCCTGACTCCCAGCTCTTTCACCACAAGACCACTCTTCCTCAAACCAATCCCAGGCTTAAAAATATCGTATTAGAATCAAAAAGTGTATTTTTAACATCTGCTTACCAGAGTTGCACGCACATCATCTCTGTGTTTATTAAACAGTGCAGACAATTCTCAAATGAATAATAAGAGGGAAAGACAGAGCTGCCATTTGGCTTACCTCCATTTACAGAGCAACAAGAAAAGTTATTTCTACAGAAGGGTCATGGTGCTCCATTTTAAGCCAGTCTTTTTTGTAAAAATAAATTCACTTAAAAATATTTTAGGAAGGAAGGAAGAGAGAATGTAAGCAGCAAAGGGAAGGGGGTTGGAAAATAAAATTAATGTAATTACACGTTGAAAATAGGGTATTAAAGAAGAATATAGTGCACAGAATTTGTTGTGGTGGTGGGTAATTTGATTGCTGTTCACAAACACTGTATTGACACAGGCCCAATCTTGCATTTCTTCACATTACTAACTACTCCTCAACTCCCCTACAATCAATGATTTAATTGAAGTTTAGGGTGTGCTAGAAATGCAGAATAGGGCCCCTTATTAAGATAATTGGAGAACAAACAATATCAAAATACAGCTGAAAATTAAGACAGCTGCTATTCTTCAGCAATCAAATGTAACTAATTTCCATTAAGATGGCTAGTAATACTGCAGCATCTTAAAGACTTATCACGTGCCCTGTTTTATATATGTGACATATGGTTCCAGTGGGAAACTCTTGATTGCATCGCAAAGCTTATTATTTCTTCCACTTTGTGCTCCTCTCCTCCCAGCATGCTGACAGCTGGGCTGCGGACAAGATTTAAAGTTCCATCACGATATTATAGGGGCACTGCAATAAGAACAACAACTATTTTTCTCCTTCAGGGCAAATCTTACTGCTTTCTGTACCCAGACCTTGTAACCACTGGAATTTAAAAAAAACAACAACACCACACAAAGCAAAACCCCTGCTAGTAACAATTAAAATGTTTTGCTTCCTAGAAATTACATTTCCTTTGGGGACAGACATAAGCAAACTCTAATGCAGCTTTCCTTCATCTTGTGTGTCATGTAAGTCGCAAATCTTCAGACTGTTTTACTAGATCAAAACTACAAATATGTTGCACTAATATTTTAAATACATATTTGTGTCTGCTTGAGGGCAAACAGATCCAACACAAAGACTGAGCAGACACCAGGAGGAGCTCTCTGTAGATGGTCATCTGACAGGCTGCCACCAGAGGACATAAGTGTCACATGTACGTCCTCGTAGATAACCTCAAGGGCCCAAAAATCATGATTCAGGCCCCTCAAAATAATTAGATTTTTTAAAATAACACAAGTGTGATTCTTTTTCTTTGCTCCTGTTTTTTGAGCCTTTAGGTTGAAATTGGGTCACCTTTTCAAGCTTTTGTTCTGCAACAATGAGGGCTAGAGTTTTTGTTTTTAAACAAAAGCTGAGATTCTAACATAATCAGCTGATGCCAAGAGATCAGAAAAAACACCACATATAGTAAGACTGGTGAAAAAATCATGAGAGTTGGCAACGCTAATTCTGATTCAATGTCTGAATGGTGAGATGATTGGATACCATTTGAACTTGGAAGCAAGAATGTAGGATAATGAGAAGCAGACAGCAGCACATTCTCAAAAGATCTTTTTGTATTTTATAATATTACAATAATTATATGCTCACTGTATCTAAGTCATAGCCCCGTCTAGGTAATGGCATGTAGTTACACTTCCCCGGGAAGCTAAGGAGAAGGACTGTGCCACAGAGAAGTAAAACTGCTCCCTTAGTGCTTGGTGCAGAATGGGTGCAGCTTCCTCCCCAAACTGCGAACCACATTCTGTGTGAGGAAAGAGTGTGACATTCCCTGACTCCTCCCCAGCAATCCCACATCCTATTGGGACAGTTTCCTCCCCAATACGGGGCCTACAATTGTCTCCTTTGTCCAGGAAGTGTGCATGGGCCTGTGTGTAAGCCTCCTTGTAAGAGCCACTGCGCTGCCTGCCCTGCACCATGTAAGAGCAGGAGCGGCGCCAGGGTTTTCGGTGCCCTAGGCGGGGGTCCTTCCGCACTCCCGGTCATTGGTGGCAATTCTGCGGGGGGGGGGGGTCCTTCCGCACTCCCGGTCTTAGGGGCACTTCGGCGGTGGGTCCCGGAGCGAGTGAAGGAACCGCCGCCAAATTGCTGACGATGACCCAGAGCGTGGAAGGACCCCCCGCCGCCGAATTGCCTCCGAGAGGGAGGCAAAATGCCACCCTCCCAAATCCTGGCTCCCTAGGCAACCACCTAGGTCGCCTAAATGAAAGCGCCAGCCCTGTGTAAGAACCAGTGAGAAGCTGGTCTCAGCATCGAAGTAGCACAACTAACTAAAAGTAAGAAAAGGCAAATATTAAGGTTCCAACTAGAGCTGGCTGGGAATTTTCAGAGAAAACTTTTTTTCACTGGAAAATGTTGATTCATCAAAACTAAAACTGTTTGCGAGAGTGAGTCAGTTTAGATGATTCTCTTCCAATTCAAAACATTTTTCTAAAAAAATTTTTAAATTGGCAATGTCCTCTTTCAACATTTTCAAAGCAAAGTTTTGGGGGGTTATTCAAAATGACTCTTTCATTTGAAATTTTAATTTATATAGAAAAAGGTTAAATTTCCAATGTCAAAATTGAAATGAAATGTGTCATTTAACTTGATCCAAAAACATATTTGGATTACTTATTTGTCAAAATCTAAAAAAATAATAATCATTTTTTGTCCCATTTTGGGACTGGAAACAATTTTGAAATTTAGAAAACTCCCATGGGATAGGAAGATTGTTTCTTGCACAGCTCTAGTTCCAACGTCATCATTAAATTGACCATCCTTAACATCTTACCAGAAGCCTGCTTTAGTAAGAGAATAATTTATATAAATATATGGAGCCACATCCTGTGGTCCTTGGGTCGGAAAGCTCCAACTGGTCTAAATGGAGATTTTTTTTCTGTTTTTGAGAGCAGGCTGTGGATCTGTTTAGAAACCATTCTTTAGATCAAACTACTCACTTCTCCTCCTTAGAATAGAGTGGAAAACTACTAGGAGCAGCAGTCAGTGGGTATGACTGTAGTGAGTATGCCCTGTTTAAGCTACATTGCTATGTCCCACTTGCAGTGGGGACTCAGGCTAAACTACTTGACTGATGCTACACCTCCAGTGCCTTCCCATAGTTCCTCTTATGTGCTCAAGGACAGACAAGTTCCCTCACAATTCACCAGAAAAAAATAATTGAGTGACTTAGCTTACTGCAGCACAAAGAACCATGGCATATGCCCCAGAATCCTAGTGACACACTGAGGTGAGTGCAGCACCAGTGAAGACACAGTCATTGAATATGGCTTTGCAGTGTGGCTGCTCATACCTAGGTGAGGCTAATGTGCTTACTCAGACCTGGGGAATCCATCGCCAGAGTTAACTCTACAGAGAAGCCATAGTTTAAGAATTCCTAATTCCCGTTCCTGTGCTCAGTCCACTAAGCCCTGCTGTCCCTTTGATGTGAGCTTGTGATTTCATAACCTGAGCAATCTGCAGGGGAAAGGATGAC
Source organism: Chelonoidis abingdonii (assembly GCF_003597395.2). NCBI lineage: Eukaryota > Metazoa > Chordata > Testudines > Testudinidae > Chelonoidis > Chelonoidis abingdonii. The sequence goes on from NC_133771.1 coordinate 74,158,977, forward strand.
AAAGTCACACTAATTATTCTTATGACACATCAGTCTTTATAATCCAGGTAGTAGAATATTATATAAGTGACAGTATATTGGGGGGATTTTTATTTTATAGTGGCAGTTCTTTATTCTTTAACTCACTGTGGTGTAGGGAAGCCTCCAAAACTGTGGCTCTTCTAAACCTATGTCCGTCTTAAAATGTTTACAAGAAACTGAACAGCAAAATACCATACCAGCTCCAAGAACGCACACTAGGGTTCCTTGAGCAGTCAAACTTGCTGAAATTAAAGGTCAAAAGATCAGGACTGTAACTTTTACCAACCCAGGGGAAAGCAACAATCTTCTACTTTTGTTGTATTATGCAAGCTGGCCATGATCACAGAATGCGATGGGGGGTGGCGGGGGAGAAAAAACAGCTATCAGATCACAGGATCTTTTCAGTGCCAGAGAGCACCTGCAGATTTGAACAAAGAAAACTCACAATGCCCGTCTTTCATAAGGAAGTCAAGCTGGCAGCCCACTTTGCTACTCTTTGGTAAATGTGTGCACAATAGTATCCAGAAGAAGGGAATACTAGGGTCACTCACAGATCTATATTTATTTTTCTTTCCTCATTCAGGTTGTCAGAGTGGGAGGTGATGTATTAATTACTGGAGGAGAACAAAACTGTGAGTTTTGATAGGGTGTCTGAAGACATGACATTCTTTCATTAAGGAAGAGACACTAGCCTGGAATATGAGGGTGAAGGATGAGACAAAACTCCTTGTCTTATCTCCTGCAGTCCTTAAAAGCATTTGAGGAAAAAAATGCACCCAAAACCATGTGTAAAGAGGGGAGTACAACTTCCTCAGTTCCACCTGGCTGGAGTGCACTCCCAGTTAGGGTTGCCAACTTTCTAATCACACAAAACTGAACACCCTAGCCCCACCCCTACCCCAAGACCCCACCCCGTACTCACTACATTCTCCCTCCCTCAGTGGCTTGCTGTCTCACACCCTCACTCACTGTCACTGGGCTGGGGCACAGGCTTGGGGTTCAGGAGGGGATGAGGGCTCCTATTGGGGGCACAGGCTCTAGAATGGGGCTGAGGATGAGGGGTTTGGGGTGCAGGAGGTGGCTCCAGGCTGGAGGATGGGGCCGAGAGATTCGAGGGTTGAGGCAGGGAGTTGGAGTGTGGGAGGGGGTGAGGGCTCTGGATTCCCAAGCCAGTGTTTGGGGCAGGGGCAGCGAGTAGAACCCTATGGCTCCCCTGCCTAAGAGCCGGACCTGCTGGCCTTTTGCGTGTTGCCAGGATAGGTAGGGACTAGCCTGCCTTAGCCCTGCAGCACTGCCAACCAATTGGCAGTGTTGACCAGAACTGCCAGGGTCCCTTTTCAACCAGGTGTTCCGGTTGAAAACCAGACACCTGACAACCCTACTGTCATTGGCCCACACATAGGCAGCAGTGATGGCTAAGCCAATTCAGATGGCGCTGAAAAATGCTAGGAAACCAAACATTTATGGTTCATGATAGAAACAGGAACAGAAGCTGAGGGGATACATGGGAAATGGTTCTCACTTCTTATTTGGTATTGCAGTAGCACCTGGAAGCCCCAATCAAGAATCAGAGCCCCATTATTTTAAGCACAGTACAATGCACAACAAAAAGTCAATCACTGCCCCTAAGAGCTTGCAGTCTAAGCAATAGGTTGCAAAGTACCTTCCCCATTTCTTGGTACAAATTATCCTGCCTGAGTTGACAGTTGAATCCTTGTCACTTTTGAGAGGCCTGTACACAGATCTCGGAGACTTGACAAGAGGTTTAGAGGCCACATAGATTCCCTACAACACAACCATTGTTGTTCAGAGCCCCAAATACCGAGGACTGATTTGTAATCTTTTGCAAAGGAGACCATGATGAAGCTAGACAACCAGAGACAAATGAGGGAGAGGATTCTTTGTTAGGTGCAGGATTAGAAAAGAGACGAATCAGGAAATACAGGAATGTAATTGAAATGAATGCTGCAACAGCATGTAAACACAGTATGTGGCTACATAACAGTGTCTATAACTAAAGTAGTTCTACCACTAGCCTGGCTTACTGGGACACACTGTATGGAGTCTGCAGCATTCGGATGCATGCATGCCTGTGACAGTAAACCAGGTTAGTAGTTATACGTATATCACGTTAACTGAGTTATTGTGCAACATTGTATTAAGTCAAAAGAGTGAGCTAGAGCCTGATTCCAGATGACAGGCTTTATCAGCACAGAAACAATGCAAGCCCTGTTTTCCTGGCCAACAAACATAAAACAATGTATGTTTGTTAAGTGACATATGAGTAGCTCTAATACCAAGTGACACTTGGCACAAAGACATTAATTGGCAAACTATTCCTTTGTGTCCTCAGGGCCAGGATATCTGCTTTGCATCTCTTCTAACGGCTGGCAGACTATTTGTCCATTCATGTAATCCACAGGCCTAGATCCACCCCACATGGCACTTCCATTGCCCCATGCTCACAGCATGGACCTACCACTTCTTGGACTGGCAGGAAGTACTGTTTCATGCTACCTGCCAGGCATCAGTTAAATTCCTTTCAGATTGTCAAGCTTTTCTTTAAATCCATGACACCTAGAAACACACTTTTTCCCTAAAACTTTGACAGCTAAGATTCTAATTCTGGGATACAACTCTAAATTGCTGAGGTTGTACATCTGTCCCAGTGGCCACTCACAACAACATTTCAATCTTTACAGCCAAAATCCTGGATATCAGATCAAATACTGAACTTTAAAGCTTACTGTGTGAGTTTTACACCTCCTCTTGTGCTGATTTCCAAATGCATCTAGGGGTCCAAGAACATGTTGTGGTGGCCTCTTTCCCCTAGCTGTGACTCCTTATTTCATTGCTGTACACGCTGCCTGTTTAGTGCACTTCCTTGTGCAAGCTCTGTGCAATTTAGCTCACTGTCTTTGTTTGCCATTCTGAGTTTTGATGATATGTCATTTATTTTGTCAGCTTTACATAGGACATTACTATTAAAATATGACAACAAGAGATACCATTAATTTAATAGAAGGGAAAAATCATTTTTCATATTCCTAAAAAAAACAGCGGTTTCACTGATTTTTGGCCTTGACTATCAGAATCATCAGAACCATTTTTTGCACAAGCTCCTTTCCCATCCTCAACCTCAAGAAAAATAGCCTTTTGGCAGAAACTAACAATAGAAAACTCCAACCTTAAAGGTGAATGTTGAAGTCCATGGAAAAAAATTCCTGTTGATTTCAGTAGGGTCAAGATTTCGTTTATGAAAATTGTTTGCCAAAATATTATTCTCAAGTAAAAAGTTCCAACCAGTTGGAACCCTGCAGGCTAAACATATGAAAGCTTGGAGAACAAATATCCGTACATAAAACTGGAAAAATGATATGGTCCTCCTCATCCCCAGTCCTCCTCACTTTTAGTACACAGCTTCTTATATTCATTTAAACTACTCATTCAAGCTCTCTGTGGAGCTAGTAAATTATCAACCTTGTGTTTTCTTCCTGGAAAATGTAAAATTTATTTAAAAAACAAGGAAAACTACAGCGTCAAGGGGCGGGATGAGTCATCCAGCATTGTTTATATAGCTCTGGAATGCTGCCTAAGTTAGAGCAGCTTGTCCTTGGCTTCCTCTGGATACCAGAATCTGCGGAGTTTTATGTACTATTGCTCCACTCTTTGCAATCTCCAACATTCCCTTCCTGCCCCTGGCCACACCTTTAACAGATACTATGCCAGGGCTTGCAGCAGGGGCCCCAAAGGGCGGCATAGATAGGTTCCTCTACCTAGATCATTAAAGTTTGTAATGTGTTTTTGAGATCCTCAGGATATATAGTGCCTTCCTTCTAAGTGCAAAGTATTGTTATATAAGAGACCCATTATACAATAGTGCTGTACACATCTAAGTGCAGGATTGGAATTCATGACCTCTCAATGTTGCATGGAAAATTTCTTTGTTTTTCCTCTTTTTTAAGGAGGCATACGTTAATATTTCAGAATGAATAAAGGGGATCAGAAAATACAATATTTAGGATGAATGTCCTATAACTCCAAAAGCATATGAATCTTTGAAGTTGCTTTGGTTCTATAAAAAAAAGCTGCCCTAGATATTTTCTGTGATGAGCTACTTTTTCATTTTAAAAACATGTATAAAAACATAATTATCTGAATTTTAAAAAGTTATCAAGGAAAATGTCCCACAAGTAATAGAACACTGAAAAATTCGCCTGACAACTGCTTCTGTGTTCAGTGTGACTGGCTGTCTCAGAGAAACAATTATTTAATAGGCACAGGTGACAGATAAAAGGATGGAGTAATACATGTCTATCCAACAAGCATGTTCTATGAATTCATAGAACTTGTATATTCAAAACAACCTCCACCTACATATTCCTCTTACATTTCCAGATAAGTGTCTCAGTACCTGCATTCATTTTGCAATTTCATGTATATACTGTTGCACTACAATATTTGCTGCCCTCTACCTATTATCAGCTTTCTTCTTTAGCTAATAGCAGCTTCTGTTGAAAGCTCTGATTCTGCAGTCAACTGTGTGTGGGCACGGGGCCTAGGTCATGATTATATTGAAGGCTACACATGGGAGATCAAAGGAGATTTTTTTCCATACCACTATACTATATATGAAAAGAGCAGGACTGGGTTACTAAGGTTCCAAACGTGAAAATGGTGCAGACAATTGGGAAAAAAAAGTATTTTGTAAGTATGAAAAAATAGCCTTTTCTCACCTTAACTCGATCACTTCTACTTCAGCAGTGGTTAATTCAAATATTTTATGAAGGAGCTGTCAACTAGTTTGGGTTACAAATGTCAGATATGATATTTTCCCAGGCACCTAAGTGATTTTGGAGCACAAGTCCTTCTGATTTTCAGTTGGCCTTGTGCTTCTAAGACATGTATGTATTTCTGAAAATCCCATCCCAAACTTTCAACTCACCTCTTAATTGAGTCCGTATTCGTGAACATGCAATGTGCATGGGATTCTTTTCACCCACAACTGAGGTCACTTCGATATCTAAGTACCTGGTTTCTGGGTGAAAAGAAGGAGGCCAGTAATTGAAAAGCTAGCTTTAAGATCTTGTTTTAAATGGATTAAAATGAATGCTGGACAAAAGTGCTTTTAATAACTGGATTCCCTTATTTATATAATATATTTTAAGCAAATACTTCAAAAAGGTGTTTTCATAACTATTAATCGACTTGCCGATTTTTAAAAATAAAAATACGCAAGATATTGACACACATATCAAATGAATGAGAGAAGGATAGAGAAATATAGCTAAAATGCAGGCTATACCTTTATTTCCTTAACCAAATCAAACATTGTTAGGGAACAGCAATCCAGCTAACTACTCAGCAGAAATTAATCCAATGCAGTTTTCTAAGCTGGTTTCAGTGGCTCACACAGAATAAGGAAAGACTAGCCCTAGCAGCCCAGTGCAAATGGGGATGGCCCAAATTGACAGAAATCCATGCCAGTATTCCTGTGCAAAGAATAAGCATTCTAGGGAGGGTTTGCATGAGAAAAGTAATTTCACTTACCTGATCTGCAAAAACAGTGCTTTAAGCTTTCCCACTGATTCATGGGCATCACTCTGCAACAATCTGCACCCAGGAAGTTGCCTTAAAATCCAGTGTCAACCTAGCATATTACCCATCCAGGTGGGAGGTTGGAACAAACATGCAGACATCAAATACTGGCCTCACGAGGCTGGGAGTTGGGGCTACAAATACTTGGTTTGGGTTCATGAATCCAGCAGTGATTTATCATATCCCTTGAATCCACCAATCACCAGTAAAACCCTCCCTTCCATGGCTACTACGGGGTATCCATTACAGCTGTGAGAATAACTGATTTTTTGTTTGCTGGCAGTTCCAAAAAATAGGAAAAGAAAATGTTTCAGGTCAGACAAAATGTTTTGGTGAACCCAAAATGAAATGTTTAATTTAGATTTTTGAGCAATTTTAATGTTTTTGTATTTTTTAAAATAAAACTGAAGGGAATTTTGATACATAGGCTATTTGAAATGAAAACTCAAAATGTTTCCCTTTAAAAATGCTAGTGTTCCCACTCTCTCCCCAGCATTAATAATTTGGTGAAACCGACATGAATTCACAGAACCTTTTGGTGTTGCTTAGTCCGCATTCTTCCCATAAAAGTCCCCCTCCCAAATCTCATCCGGCTTTAGTATCCATTCTCTGTGTGGCCTTTCCAAAGCCCCACCTCCTCTAGTGATGTGAGTACTTTATAAGGACCATAGGGCTGATAGATCACCACATAGTTGAATACACATGTTAAAAAATGCATAGACTATCCTAGTGTGTTATTCTTATTGACTCATCCTGATATATAAGAGCAGGATAAAGTTCTCACTTGAAAAAAAGGTTAAGAAGTTCAAATGGAGTCTTTGCCCTAAATGTGATGCAGCTCCAAAGTTATAGTACTATAACGTTTGTTAAAGGCTTCTCTGTTCTTGTTCTTTGGGTCTCATGATCTGGCCTCAAAAGAGGGCTAATCAGTCTCTCTCTCTCTCTCTCTCTGTATATATAAGCACAAACTGTTGACAACTATAGAAAGTAGCAGTGCAAAGCAATTCTGGATCATGCAGCTGCCTCAGACAGAAGAACTGTGTTCACTGTAGAAAATCAAGAGCGAAAACATATAGAGAGAGTCCTGATAGTGATTTGAATTAACTTAGTAAAACTCATTACCGTTACTGTCTACTATATATTCGACCAAATTTTATGGGAATTGTAGGCTATTTCTTTAACAACAACAGTAATTGAATCGTTATTCCTTTCATGTTCTTACATACAGAATTACTCTACTATCACATCAAAAATCATTGGAATGGATATTCTAATCAGGTGAAATTCACCTCTTCCTATACAAAGACCAAGCAAATGGGCTCTGTGCTGTGAACTGTGGTGAGGAAGGAGACCTCCGTTCTGTAATTTTAGTAATGTAGTAGATGCTGTGCCTCAGACATTCACTCATGAATTTATGAGTGAAATTCATCCATAGTGCAAAGAACTAGTATAAATCCTTCCATGTAATGTTAGCCCCACACAGGGATTGAGCTAGGCTTCCTTATGCACTACAAATAGGATCTTTGTGACAGTGCCACATAGTTAAGTGCATATGCTCAGAGGGAGTATGATGAGGCAGGCCAGGCTAAGGGAAGTGCAGCAGATTCACTCTATCCAATGGTTCCTGAACCCCAGCTAGTTGAGGCTGAGGAAATGCAGCTTGTTCCATCCCAGAGGCTGTAAATAGCAGCCATGTGAAGGAGGAAAGCTATGGAACAACCCTATGTCCTGATCCTGAGTCAAGGGAATGGATATCACCTTTTCAGCTGCTTAGAATATTCAGTTGTATGCAGGTAAAGTGGTTTTCAGTGTATCAGAGATTGCAACACAGTGCAAACCTGATCCCAGACTAAGAGTTTGTTCTTAGTTATGGGTCTTTTATTAATTTGCAAAGAGGATGCAGAGTGTTAAAATAAATGAATAAATACATTGATGTTTGCAAGTGAATAGGGGAGGATCTTGAGTGTGTTCTTTTCTACTTCTAGTATCAAAATATTTGCCATTTTTTAAAGTAGTTAAATATAGTTTAAATCCAAAACTAATACTAAAAACTAGAGCATAAATATTATGAAAGTGATGTACATAAGAGATTTCTGTAGACAGAGAATGTGAGCAGATGGTGCTCAGAAATATGCAGCATCCTTCGGAGGTTTTCAAGGGCCAATAAGAATGGCTGTTATTGAGCACTGCAAATGACTTTTAGCTTATACCTCTTAACAAATATATGCTCTGATACCCAGAAAGATACTGGAATAAATTATTTTTTTAAATAATCAATCTGTCAACACCTCGAGGATAATAGAGTTCTAAGGAATAGCCAGAATGGATTTGTCAAGAACAAATCATACCAAACCAACCTAATTTCCTTTCTTGACAGGCTTACTGGCCTGGTGAGTGGAGCAGGGGGCAGGCAGTAGATGTGACATCTTGATTTGCGTAAGAGTTTTGACACAGTCCCACATGAGATTTTCATAAGCAAACTGCAGCATTAGATGTATCAGCGGTCCTCAAACTGTGGATTGGAACCCCAAAGTGGGTCACATCCCCATTTTAATGGGGTTGCCAGGGCCCGAGTTAGACTTGCTGGGGCCTGGGCCGGAAGCTGAAGCCTGAGCTCTGCCTCCTCAGGCTGAAGCTCAAGCCTGAGAGCTTCAGCCCAGGATGGCAGGACTCAGGCTCTGCCCCTCCCTACTTCCCAGGGCAGAAGGGCTCTGGCTCTGCCCTGCCTGGGGTCATGTAGTAATTTTTATTATAAGAAGCGGGTCGCAGTGCAATGAAATTTGAGAACTGCTCGTCTAGATGAAATGATAAGGTAGGCACACAACTGTTTGAAAAACTGTATTCAAAGGGTACCTATTAACGGTTCACTGTCAAACTGGGAGGGCATAGCTAGTGGGGTCCTGCAGAGGTCAGTCCTGGGACTAGTACTATTCAATATTGTCATTAATGATGAGGATAATGAAGTGGACAGTATGCTTATAAAATTTGCAGAATAAACCAAACTGAGAGGGGTTGCAAGCACTCTGGAAGAAAGGGTTAGAATTCAAAATGACCTCAACACATTCAAGAATTGGTCTGAAATCAACAAGATGAAATTCAATAAAGATAAGTGCAAAGTACTACTTTTAGGAAGGAAAAATCAAATGCACAAATACAAAATGGGGAATAACTCACTAGCTGATAATACTGATGAAAAGCATTTGGGGATTATATTGGTTCACAAATTGAAAACGAGTCAACAATGTAATGCAGTTGTGAAAAAGGCTAATAACATTCTGGTGTGTATTGACAGAAGCATTATACATAAGACAAGGGAGGCAATTGTTGTGCTGTACTCAGCACTAGTGAAGACTGAGCTGGAGTAATGTTTCCAGTTCTGGGCACCACCCTTTAGACGTGGACAAATTGGAGAGAATTCAGAGGAAATCAAGGAAAATGATAAAAGGTTTAGAAAACCTGACTTGTGATAAAAGAAAAGAAAAAAAAAAACAGAGCATGTTATGTCTTAAAAAAAGAGGACAGAGGGAGCAGCTGGTAAGTGTTCAAGTATGTTAAGTGGTGTTATAAAGAGGACTGTGATTAATTGTTCTCTGTGCCCATTGAAGGTAGAACAAGAAGTAATGGGCTTAATCTGTAGCAAGGGAGATATAGGTTAGATCAGTGTTTCTCAAACTGGGGTCACCGCTTGTGTAGGGAAAGCCCCTGTCAGGCCGGGCTAGTTTGTTTACCTGCCCCGTCTGCACATCCGGCCGATCGCAGCTCCCACTGGCCAATATGTCCCTTGGTCCGCGCTGCTTCCAGTAGCTCCCATTGGCCCAGAACAGTGAATTGCGGCCAGTGGGAGCCGCGATCGGCTGGACTTGTGGATGGGGGAGGTAAACAAACCGACCCAGCCCGCCAGGGGCTTTCCCTACACAAGCGGCAACCCCAATTTGAGAAACACTGGGTTAAATTATAATAAAATCTTTCTAAGGTAAGCACTAGAATATACTTCTAAGGAAAGTTGTGGAATTGGAGGCTTTTAAGAATAGGGTGAACAAACACCTGTCAGGGATGGTCTACATCAGGGGTTCTCAACCTTTTTCTTTCTGTTGTCCCCCCTCCCTCCAACATGCTATAAAAACTCCATGGCCTACTTGTGCTACAACAACTGTTTTTCTGCATATAAAATCCAGAGCCAGCATTAAGGGGTAGCAAGAAGGGCAATTGCATGGGGTCTCTTGCCACAGGGGCCCCCGTGAAGCTAAGTTGCTCAAGCTTCAGCTTCAGCCCTGGGTTGTGGGGCTCAGGGCGGCAGAACTTCAGCTTTCTGCCGTGGGCACCAGCGAGTCCAATGCTGGCCCTGCCTGGCAGACCCCCAGAAACCTGCTCGCTGCCCATCAGGGGGCCTCAGACTCCTGGTCTAGGTTTACTTAGTCCTGCCTCAGCACAGTAGGATGGACTTGATCAGTTTCAGGTCCCTTCCAGCCCTACATTTCTATGGTTCTGTGATTCAGTGCTAATTTTAATTGTTTTCTATTTCAGAAGATAGACGACATCATATACTTACAGAGTTAGTTCTAACTACTAAAACTGTGCAAAGCCAACACTGTCTTTATATACTCAATAGGCACATTACAAGGAAGTAGAATACAACCCTTCTGATTCCTAATTATGTCACTGCCTAGATTCATGGCATAATATAACAGTAGTATAAATGCCTTGAGGGAAAGAATCTACATGCTCATCAAACTCTCCTGTTACTCAGATTTACTAAAAGCATGTTTTTTTTTCTCAGATATGACATACAGACCATTGTGATCTTTACTCAACTACAGCAAGGTGACTCAAACAAAAGAATCACAGATGTGAAGGTTAAATTGTTTTAGGGCCATGTGACACAGCCACAGCAAGTATTACGCTCTTGATTGTATCGTGTCCTGGTCCATAAATGAGAATGGTTTTGCCAACATTTAGAAGTATTATGCTTTGTTAGTTATACACAAACTATGTGCATTTTTTTAATTGGGTTTTTATTATTGGGCTGTTTTCTGGGCGGTTCCTGGAGAAGTGCTTTTTTTTTTTTTTCTTTTTTACGCTAAAATAAATACTGTAAGATTAAAGTACCCATACCTACCAGTAGAAAGAAATTTGTTTTAATACAGTTATAGATCTAAGGGCACTCTAAAACATGAGAGCCATTTGTCTCTGTTCAACTCATGTTTTGATTGCCAGAGAGACTAACTGTGAGTCACTGGGACAGATGAAGTAATAAACATGGTCAACTTTCTTACTGTGTTTCTATCATAGGGTGACATTTTGCCACTCCTGCTCACAGTGGACCAGGAATAATCAGCTGTACAGGAGCTCTCAGTGCAACACTGTGGCCAAAAGGGAGAGGGTACATAGAAAAGCTCTGAGAATGATTAAAGGATTGGAAAACATGCCTTGTAATGACAGAATCAAGGAGTGCAATCTGTTTAGCTTGAGAAAGAGAAGGACTTGATCACAACTGATGTACAAACATTGAAATATTGATTAAGACTATGGAGATTCTATTACCTCTGTTTTTGGCACTGGTGCGATGGTACAGGAATATGACATCCAATACATGATATACAGTTCTGGTGTGCACAGTTGAAGAAGGATGTTGATAAACTGGAGAAGGTTCAGAGAAGATCCATGAGAATGGTAGGAGCAATGGACAATATACCTTATTGTAGAAGAGTCAAACATCTCAATCTACTTAGTTTATGAATGGGAAAGTTAAGGGGCAACAATCACAATCTATAAATACCTACATAGGGAATAGCAATTTAATGATAAAGGATTTATTATTTTGATCAGAAGACAAAGGTAGAACAAGATCCAATTGCAGGAAGTTGTTGTTAGACAAATTCAGACTGAAAATAAGGTATACTTCAGGGGAGCTATGGCAATGTACATGAGCTGCAGATTGTTGAATAGCACCTTACTCTTTATGTGGTCTTGTTGATTTGAAAGAAATCCCTCACTGAGGAACATGCTACTCAGTATGAATAAGGGTGGCAGAATTTCTTCATAAGAATCATCTCCATTAGGATTCAGATTTGAGCATTGGACTGGGATTCAGGAGACCTAAGTTCAAATCTCAACTGAGCCACAAACGTCCTATGTGATGTTTGGCAAGGCACTGAAGCCACCCTGTGCCTCAGTTTCCCCTCTGTAAAATGGGAATAGTGACTTCCTACATCACTGGGATGTTGTGAGGATTGTGGGACACTCAGATACTACAGAGATTAAGACCATAAGTGCTTAGACAGAGAGAGATTCCATTTCAGTCCAGCTTTCGCTTTATAGAAAGCTTTCACTATAAAAGAGATTTCATAAATGCAGACACCAAAAGGTCATTATTATATTTTACTTCCACACAATATTAACAACTAAGATTCCAGGTAAGAGACCAATGCTATCACTGAGCCTTAGATGGTCTGCTTCAGGATAAACTCAGAGCTAATTCCAAAATCTGGCTTTGGTTTTGCTTCAAGCTGAGCTCATACAGTTCTTTTCACCAATTTTTGAACTCAAAATATAAAAGCAATAGAATAAAGTAATACAGAAACAAAATACTTTGAAGGTACTTTGAGATCTTGTCACCTTTAAGACTAGATTGGAGCAACATAATCTACTTTGCTTCTTTATCTTTCTTTCAATCCGGGAAGCAGCATGGCAGCTGTCATTTGCCCACCAGGGACACACAAAATACCCTAGTGGCTGCTAGTTCAGACTCTTATTTATCCCTAGCAATGTCATTCTAAAGTAGTTTCATATTTCACCACTTCCTCTGCATGGCAAAGGAATGATGATGTAGATGACAATGTTGATTAACACTAAGAAAGCAAATGAATCTGCCTAGAAAGAGTATAGCTGGACCAATGACGTACTGGGAAACCATTAAGTAACATACAAATAAGAAGGTATGGATTATACAATACATATTTTATCTTGCTGCTGCATGAGAAGTAATTTGTGACATGCACTGGCAGTAGTCTGAGTCCTATTCCAAAAACAAAAATGCACATTGGTTTCCATCTTTTCTAGAAAATGTTTTCCTTCTAGGTTTTTTGTTTGATTTTAATTGAGTATTTTCCTCCTTACTCTTCCTTCACAAGTATATGACAAAATAATGAACTGTACTAAGCTTTTGAGTTTAGCTGGATACATGTCAATTGTGAATTTTAATTAATTTCATATGTATAAAGCACTTTAAGTGTGTCAGATGGAAGTCATTAAAGAAGTTTAATTATATTAACGTTATTGTTATTAGTATAGGTATTTATAGAGTTTTTCTACCATTTTGGATACCTGATAAGGTTCCCAATACTTGCTTGTAGAACTCATTACCTTTTTAAAAAAATAATTAACCTTTCAGCATATATGATCTAATAATCTTCCTCTTTCCAATGCCTCAGTAGCATCTCTTGAACTGTTGCATTGCATACAAGCTAGCAATAGCCAACCTTGTGTTTTGGGAAACTGGAAGTAATTTGTATATAAGAGCTGAAGCTATCCAGTTTAGAAAGAGCAGTAAACTTAATTTCCAAGACTATTTTTGTTAACATTTATATCCCTTCAGATTTCAATAGCATGATACATTTCGGAGCACATATACCCGCCCAGCAGATGTCTTATTTTATCTCTAATATTTCAGGGAATTTCTAAGACCAGCTTTAAATAATTTAGTAGATATCCAACAATACCTATGGAGAGTTTTAGTTTAAACATGATGAAGAGAGTTAGAACATGATATAGTGATAATTTTTTTTTTTTTTACAAACTAGCTCTCACTCCTCAGCTGCAACATTCAGTCCAATTCCTTGAGGCTACTTAATTCTAGAACTATCAGCCAAAGTGTATACCTTAGTAATCAAAAGTCATTTACAACAGCTAACCAATAATTTATAGTACCACATTTGAGAATAGAAGTTTCCAGTGAGAGATATATTGTATATGTACACCACTATCATTCCCAAATATACAGCTCAAGCCAACAAAAGAAAAAAAAAGTGTTGAACAGACTTGTGTTTTCTAGAAATCAAGCTATGAAAATAGGTTTACAATCTTTAATCAGCAACCCGACCCCATGTGCACTTGACCTGTTTGAAAGCCAGAGGTTTTCAGCAGTTTTTTCCAGCAGTTATGTTGTGTCCACCAAAAATCTGAAGGCTCAATTGAAAAGCCATTGAAACATCTTCCATTGACTTCAACAGGCCGTGGGATCAGGTCCTTAGATAGTTTCTAATTAACATTAGGGAAGAGAAAGCAAACTCATGACAATGCAAATTAAGCATTACAAAAACTAAAGTATATGTCCTGCAGAGTCAAATGCAGGATTGCATTTTAAAGGCATTGGTAATCTAGTAAGAAGGGAATAACGTTTTAACGAGCAAAATACGGACTTCAACAATGTCTCTAGCATCACTACGGAGGAGTTTTAATACATGAGAAACAATAAGGGGATACGGATTAAACAAAAATATTACTGATAAAAGTCTGACAATCCCATACTTCTCTTTGCCAAGACTGCTCAACTCAGAAAAGGACAAATGAGGTCATTTACCTTCCAATATAGCTGATAATCAGACATAAGCCTATTAATAGTAGCAAAAAGCAGGCTGAATGAAACAATTATTTGCACGATACAAATACACGAGAAATACTATCCGTGTTTAGGATGAGCTTTGCAGTCCCTAAGCAGGCAATCTCCCTGAGACTGAAGAACTGCAGGACTAAGCCCTAACCCAATAAAACATCTTGTTTTCATGAAAATCGGGCTAGACCCTCAACCAGTATAAATCAGCAGAGCTTCACTGAAGTCAATGGGGATATGTTTATTTACACTAACTGAGAATCTGGCTCAAAGTATTTTTTTCTCATTGACTTCTTTCTATTTGTTTATTTAATGGAGGTAAGGAAGACATGGACACAGTTAATATGATCTAAACATGGACACAACTACAGTCAACTGGGAAAACATACTAACCTTAACAGTCTTGTAGTGTTGTCCAGTGTTTTATCAGGCAGCTGGGTTTACAGGTCCTAGTCACCTCCAGGAAAAAGACTATTCATAGGCTGTCCTTTACTCAAGCCATGGGATTTGGTTCAGCAGTTAAGTCCCCCAGACAACCAAAGCCTCATGTGAGGAACTGGGGCACATCTCGCTCTCTGTGTCACGTTGAAGCCCATACCCTTCCCTCTACTCCATTCTCAGAATAAGACCCTATCCAATTTATGGTGACCAGCCCTATATGTGGATTCAGGAATAGTAAATGACTGTGTTAGCTAACCGTTCCCATAATGGATACCAGCTATAAAACTCTCACAAATAAACTGAAGTCTTGTGTAAATCTCTAACTGAGCTTCCCTGATATTTTATGAAAGAAGAAAAACCTAGACTGACAGGCCAGTTTCCAGTGTGAGTAAATTCTTTCCTCACCCAAATAGATAATCTGATAAAATCTGAAGCATTGCAAGAGACCCAGTATAATCCCAAAGCTAACATTTAAAAGCCTTGCTGAGATCACACTAAAATGCCAGGATTGAGAAGGCAGAGAGGAAGCAAATGGCCTAAGCCTTCTTGTGAATTAAATGGCAGGACTGGAATTTGGAGGTGTGACACTGACAGACCAATTTAGGCCAAAGCCATAGGCCAATTCACTTGTGTGTGAATATCAAAAAAGTTAAATGCATTAATATATATTCAGGCCAATTCACTTGTGTATTAATAGAGATCAAAGGAGTTGTAAATTGTATTGTTTTAATTTATCTATATTCTGTTGTTTACTATTACATTATATTTACATTAAGCATGCCCGGAATTAAATAACCTTAGATCAAAGTAATGCAAGAGTGTATTCAGATGTTAAACCTTCATGAAAACTAATGGAACGTTACTTGTATTGTTTTCACTTATCTATTCCTACTATAATGTAATGGCAGGCATTTACCTTATGTATATGCCTGTATCGAGATAACTCATCAAATGGAAATGAAGAAGAGTGCTAACTTGAAAGCAATTGGCCACTGTGTGAGTAAAAACACTTAGATTTTTGTCTGGAGAAGAAGCTATAAGTACTGATTCAAAGGAAAATCCTTGATCTCCGAACAGTGTAGATTCTAACAGGGTAGAATAACTGAACGAGATGGAGATCCCTGCAATTATTCTGGGTAGCCCTGAAAAGACTTTTGGGAAACTGGCAGATTACTACATCTCTATCATTTTGGACTTGCAAACTTTGACTCACCTGTTAATGTATTTTACCTGTTTTAACCTCTCAATAATTTTTATTTCTTTTTTTTAAGCTAATAAACCTTTAGTTAGTTTACTATAGAATTGGCTGCCAGCACTATCTTTGATGTAAGATCTGCAATACTAATTGAACTGGGGTAAGTGACGGGTCTCTTGGAACTGGGAGAAACCTGATATGATATGATTTTTAGTTTTAATAACCTTTTATCACAAAATTCAGTTTGTCTGGGTGGCATGATAGGCTAGAGAATCTAAGAGGACTGTCTGTGACTTCATGGTGAGACTGGTATCGGGATTCTGGAGTTCACATTTGTTACTGGCTAGTGAAATTTAATTATAGAACATACCACCAGTTTGGGGTGTCTGCCCTTGT
The DNA here is from genome assembly GCF_003597395.2 of Chelonoidis abingdonii. Classification (NCBI taxonomy): domain Eukaryota; kingdom Metazoa; phylum Chordata; order Testudines; family Testudinidae; genus Chelonoidis; species Chelonoidis abingdonii. The sequence continues at coordinate 74,175,236 of NC_133771.1, forward strand.
TTTCTTACAATCTGCCCTGAGACAGGGACTTTCGGTTGTGAGTCACTCCTGATAGCATGACAGGAGTAAATCAATCAAAAGGGGTTTTACGGAGCAGACACACTTTACCATATATTTGAAGCTGTACTCTCCCTTCAGCCATGAAGAGGATCTAAAAAGACCCTAGGGGTATCTATTCTGCTCCCAAGTCCCATTTTAAAAAAAACATATATGACAACAAACAAGGCAGGCAGACATGACTTATAAAAATGAAAGTCCAAATCCAAAAGACAAAAATAAAAATGTGTTAGTTTCCCACAAAAAATGCTATTACACTGTTTTGCTTCAGATAAGCTTTGAAAAAAAAAATCTTGCTTTTTACTCTTTGCAAAGCTCCACTAGTGTATATTCCCATTCCAAATGGATAAAATTATTCATCAGTAAAAAGGGGAACATTTTATCCTAGACAACGTTCATGTGTTCTCTTGAGTATTCATGTATATTTTTCCATCTTTATATATAATATACTCTCTAATTGGATTCTTTAAGGGCTTTATCTTGCATCCACTGAAGTTAAGGGGTAATGGTCTCAAGTTGCAGTGGGGAGGTTTAGGTTGGATATTAGGAAAAACTTTTTTACTAGGAGGGTGGTGAAGCACTGGAATGGGTTACCTAGGGAGGTGGTGGAATCTCCATCCTTAGAGGTTTTTAAGGTCAGGCTTGACAAAGCCCTGTCTGGGATGATTTAGTTGGGAATTGGTCCTGTTCTGAGCAGGGGGTTGGACTAGATGATCTCCTGAGGTCCCTTCCAACCCTGATAAACTATGATTCTATGAATGGTAAAGCTTCTATTGATTTCAGTGGGGCAGGCTCCAAGGGAGTAGAGAGGCGTACGAGAAAAATGCATGGAGCACAAGTATGTTTGAAAGATATCTACAAAGGAGACTTCTGAGGTGGTTACTCTAAATAACTTTCAGAAACTCAATTTATAAAAGTTACAAGGAAATAGGGTGACCAGACAGCAAATGAGAAAAATCGGGACGGAGGGTGAGGAGTAATAGGAGCCTATCTAAGAAAAAGATGCAAAAATTGGGACTGTCCCTATAAAATCGGACATCTGGTCACCCTACAAGGAAATGATGTGGTAACCAAAAGCTTGGAAACAGAGAACTCTAATTTCTGTGTTAATTTGAATGATTTCTAGTAAGTATTTTATTGGATGTTTGTGATTTAGCTTTAAGAGTTAGCTGTAAATATGTAAAGAGTCTAAACTCCTCAGAAACTTATCAGCACAGGACATAGTTCATTGTGAAGACTTAGTGTGGTAAATCCTGTGTTCACATTATGTCTTAAAACTACAGATGCTTTTGGAGATGTACTTAGAAGCATGATACCATTGGCAGTTCCTGGAGGCATTCTTCCTGCACAGGACATGGGCAAGGAGCTTATGCCTCCAGATGTGCTAGGGCAGTGCACAGGTCAAGAACTAACCAAACAGTTCTTGGTGGTTATTTTTGAAAAAGTATGGAAAAGTGGAAGATTGATACCAGATTTGCTTTTCACCAATCTACTAAAAAGAAAAGACAGACTATTAAATTAAATAATGGAACACATATCAAGAAAGTATAACTAAATATTTTGAGGATAACAGAATCATGAGTGATAAGTCAAATGAGTTATACAGAACAAGATTCAAACCAAAGAACTTTGATTGCTTTTTTTTCAATAAGTCACTAAATCAGTTGCTGAAGTAGATGCAGTGCAATTTATTAGGCTGTGGATCAGTGTCCAGAGAAGTGAAGAAGAGGTAGAAACTGCTTAGGATAGTTAAAGCACAACTAGACAATTCATTAGTACATTTACTGTAGGGAAATAGCCCTAACCTAGTAGGGAAATAAACAAAATGTCTCAGTTGCACATTCTATTACACAGAAAAAAGGTTCATGCATTAAGGACTCAACTTAACTCCCATTGAAGTCAATAGAAAGACTGTTATTGGAGTTGGGGCAGGCCCAAAGTGATTAAATGGCTTTGTTTCATACTGTGGACTCTGAATGTTTCTAACAGGAAGTACAAAGGATGGAGGATGTTGACTAGAGAGACATGAAGATATGACAGATTTTAGGTATGCTATGAGTAAGCACTAAATCCAATTTCATCCATGGTGGTTTTGATGTAATAATTAAATAAAAGCTTTTCATTGAAACCAGACTTTCTTTGTTTCTTCAAGGCTACAATTATTTGGTTTTCTTAAAAAGTAGTCCAGTAGGACGTTTTGATTTTCCAGCCTCTGTAGGACATCAGCCATGGTTGACAGTGCATTAGTCAGTTCCATTTAAAGTTTTTACTTGTGTCTGGAAAAGTCTGATTTGAGTTTAACTTAAACTAAAATATAAAAGAAAAAGCTGAAGGCCACCTAACTCACTTGCTGTGACAGTGAGAAAAATAGGAAGGTGATGGAAAAAGTGCTGAGCTACTTTCAAGTTGCATTCGTGTTTAAAAAGTCAAATTGGGAGTCAGTCTATGATCCCAATTTAGCTTTTTAAATACAAAAACTTAACTTGAAAGCGTTCTTCCTGATTCTAAAGTATTGTAGACTGCAGTGGCCAGTTGGGGAGAAATAGGGCTTTCTTCTTTGAAGTTCAGCTACCCACAATCAACAGTACTTCACATGTGCCTTACTTCAAACATAAATGCAGTGTGTTCCTGTTCTATTCCAGCCGCTGCATCGTAGAATTCTTCAGAAGTGGCTGGGTTGCTTTCAAGTTTTGCTTTTACTTAAGAAGGTAAATTAGACGTATTAAAACTACAGAAGCCCAGCTACCTCTGAAGCTTTGTTGAGTGCCGCTGCTAGTCAAGAGGGAGGGGAAACAAATTACGTCCTCTTTTCTGACTGTTCAGCAAAATCCTTCAGTAGGTCTTGAAAAATTCATTGAGGTACCCTGCAGTGGGAAATTGACTTTATATCTTTATTCTAATTTCATATTTTCACTGAATTCTAAGTAAAGAACTCAAAGCCAAATCTGGACATCCTTTCTGAGGCAAATAGCCCAATGAAGTAAACATGCTCAATATTGTGCCCCTTTACACCAAGGACAAACTAGTAATTTTAGTGGAGAGGGATGAGGCCCCATGGGGTTTTTCCTGTGAGGAGGGACTTAAAATAATAACACATTGCTTTAAAAAACACTTCCATACTTTTTCATTTCAATCATAATTGTCATGGGGCGGCTCTATGTATTTTGTTGCCCCAAGCATGGCAGTCAGGCAGCTTTCGGCAGCATGCCTGCGGGAGGTCCACCAGTCCCGTACCTTCCCCTTGGCTTCAATGGGAATAGAGTCTGGCCAACTCTGAGCACTTTTGAAAATCTCAGTTTACAGTTAAGTGCACATATAAAAGGAGTGAGACACTGTAGCATTACTATCTTTCTAAGGCTGGATCCTACAAACACTTAAAAACAAGAGTGATTTTACTAATCCAAGTATTTCCATTGCTTTCAATGTGACTGTTCCCATATAAAGTTCTGCATGGAAGCAAGCATTTGCAGGACTGGGGTTTTAGACTGTAAGCTGTTCTGGGCTAAGGCTATATCTTTCCAAATCTGTACAGTGCCTAGTACATTTTTGATGCTACTTTGGTTAATAGAACAGGAGTACTTGTGGCACCTTAGAGACTAACAAATTTCTTTCAGCATGATCTTTCTTGAGCTACAGCTCACTTCTTCGGATGCATAGAATGGAACACACAGACAGGAGATATTTATACATACAGAGAACATGAAAAGCTGGAAGTATGCATACCAACAGGAAGAGTCTAATCAATTGAGATGAGCTATCAGCAGCAGGAGAAAAAAAACTTTTGAAGTGATAATTAAGATGACCCATAGAAGGTGTGATGAGAACTTAACATAGGGAAATAGATTCAATTAGTGTAATGACTCAACCATTCCCAGTCTCTGTTTAGGCCTGAGTTAATTGTATCTAATTTGCATACTAATTTGAGTTCAGCAGTCTCTCTTTGGAGTCTGTTTTTGAAGTTTTTTTGTTGCAAAATTGCCACCTTCAAGTCTGTCACTGAGTGGTTAGAGAGGTTGAAGTGTTCTCCCACTAGTTTTTGAATGTTATGATTCCCGATGTCAGATTTGTGTCTGTTTATTCTTTTGCATAGAGACTGTCCGGTTTGGCCAATGTTGTTTTTTTTTGCTACAACTACAGATGACCTTGTCCAGTTGTTGAACTCTCAATGTTAATGGAAGTTGCATGGTAACACTTTGATTTTGTAAACACTGATGATGCACATGAGCAGCTTTACGCACATGTGTAGAAGTACTCATGTGCCTAACATTACTCATGTGGGTCAGTGTTTGCAGGATCATGTTCATAGACCAAGGGTTGCTGATGACTATGTTTTGGTTATGCAATATGTACACATAGTCAATAGAGGTTGTTTAGAATAAATACATATTTAAATTCATTATAGTATTTGGAAATCTATTCATTTACATGTGAGATGTACCTTGCTGGAACTAAGACATTTTCTCGTAGCTGCAATTCATATTAGTTGATAACAATAGGCAGTGTAAATCCTGATGGTTGCATTCTTCTGAGTTCTCTGAATTTGCAGCATAAAGTTACTCAAATTGGTGTACTAAGCTACCTATGCATCTAGTACAATATTTTCAAATATCCTTAAAAGAAATAAAAATACAATAGAAAAGACAGCCTTTTCCTTTTTACCCCACAAGTTATGAACATTGACAGACTTCGCATTTCAGAAATTAAAGGATTAGCTTTTATCAAATAGATCAGAGCATTTAAAGTAATTATTTGTAAAAGCTCATCAGGGCAGGAACTGTCTCTTCATATATGTATGCATAATACCTAAAGCAACAGGGTTCTGATCCTGAAAGGGGTCCCTGGATATAATCACAGTATAAATAATATAGTTAACAATAATAGACTCCTTGTACTAGAGTTGTGGTAGCTGATTCTCTTTTGCCTCACCCACAGCCCCTCTCCCAATGTAGTAAAGATGTAGTTTTATATGAAACTAGCTGCACTGAGTTCTTCCTATTACCATTTCAACAACTCAGCTTTAAGATGCTAAGATTTCTTTTTCCACTGCAGCATAGTGTTAAAGATGAGCTGTCACATAAATACCTACAAGTACCTTCAAAATACTCACTGAATTGCTGCTCTGTGAAATCATCCTGAAAAGTAAAGTTCTCCCAAGGCACCTGATATTATAGCATGAGCCAATCAACATTTCACACCATTAACATGCCATTCCCAGAAGTGCCTCTTTGGTCCAGTGATGGATACAAAACAGTGTTGACCATAAGGTATTTGTCAACAGTGTGTCACCCTCTGTATAAATGTGAATCTTTATTTGGCAGATGAAATATTGCTGGATACAAGAGCTCCACTGCAGTTTTCCATTGCAAGGGCTATTATTTCCTCGCCTTATGTGCTGCTTGCTCTAGGGAACAAAGCAATCCTTCTAAGCAGGGTTTGGAAAAAGATGTATGCATTGCTGATATCTGACGACTGTAACAACAAGTCAGAACAAAACATGCAAAGCAATTTACAAAACAAAATTCAAAGGCCATTTTTAGTAGTACTTTGTAGGTATATTGCATATCAGCAAACAAAGGCACGCAGTGTGGTCTTTAGTCATAGGCATAGTTTGATTTCTATATTTGGAGGGGCAGCTCCAGTCAGGCCAATGGGACTGCACTGAGGGGGGCAAATTCTGCACCTGCTTGCATTTTGGGGGAAGGGGGGTAATGCCCCCTGGCTCCCTCAGCTATGCCCATATCTTTAGCATGCAGTTTCATTTCTTAATCTTTAACTCCTTTTTACTTACAGGGTTGGGCCATCCTCCTCCACCTTTATCTTGAAACATGTTAAACAATGATATAAATATAGCAATGAAAGGTAGATTTTTCTGATCATATGCTTTCTCTCTTCTTCACTACTATATATCACTGATTGTTCATATTTCTCCCTTTTTATTATTGTTGGCATATTAATTACTACTGGTTTTTTTGTCTTAATGTCTTTAAAATGTAAATACAATTAAGAGAGAGAGAGATCAGGTAAGTAAAATACATTCCTTTTTTTTCCCCCAAGAGATAAAACACTACTACTGAGCTCTGCATATATGAAAATCAAGCTGAATTAAACCTAACTTAGCACAACATGGTAAATTTGCAGGTGCATATATGCACTACACAGAATTACAAGAACTCCAATTAAAAAAAAATACAGTAAATCAGAACCACTCTGTCTGAGCATTAAAAGCTCTCAACCATTCACTCATTATTAATGTCTGGCAGTAAATTCTTCCTAAGTAACTGTCACTGAGAAAACCTCTCTCTTAAGCTAACATTCCACCATCTTTAAATCACAACATCTCTTGTTAACAGCTGCTAAACAGTGAGTATATACCACTAAGAACTGTGCTTTTCAACTGATTGGAAAATGAGCGTAACAGTGGGAAGCAGCAGTTTAGTGTCATTTTATTATTTTACATTGAATTGCTTCAACTATTTAACAAGGAAAATAGAATACAATAGAACCTCATTTGGAAACAAAAATACACAAGCAGGCAGCAACAGAGAAAAAAATAAAAAGCAAATACAGTACAGTACTGTGTTAAACATAAGCTACTAAAAAAATAAAGGGAAAGTTTAAAAAAATATTTGACAAGGTAAGGAAATTGATCCTGTGCTTGTTTCATTTAAATTAAGATGGTTAAAAGCAGCATTCTTCTTCCGCATAGTAAAGTTTCAAAGCTGTATTAAGTCAACGTTCATTTGTAAACTTTTGAAAGAACAACCATAATGTTTTGTTCAGATTTGTGAACAACATCCATCCCTAAGGTGTACATAACTCTGAGATTCTACTGTAAATATTTGGGCTGTCAATTAATCACAGTTAACTCACGTGATTAACGCAAAACAAATTAACTGTGTTTAAAAAATAGTCACAATTAATCACAAACCAATTTAAATGTATTATAAATATTTTGGGACGTTTTTCTAAATTTTCAAACATATTGATTTCAATTACAACACAGAATACAAAGTGTACAACTTTACTGTGGTACCAGGAGATGTGTGGAAATGTAACATCTAAAGGAAAGGAGGTAGACAGTCTCATGACGTTCTCAGAAGTATCTTCAGACATAACAATGCTGCAAAGTATGCTCCTCCCAGCTCCAGTCTCCAAACTTTTCCGATCCTGGCCTTGACCACAGCCCACATAATCCCACCCCTTTTATGTGGTGTAGCGCACCCTCCCCTCCTGGCATTTAAGGAATGTGAGCATCTGCATTCTGACTGCCTCCTACCAGTATGCACTTGGTGGGTAAATTGGTTTATAGACTGAGAAATAAAAACAAGACTTAAACATGTCTTGGCAAGATACAATGGAATAAAGTAAACTCTTCCCTTCATTGTACTCCCTAAAGGCTTGATCCTGCAGACCCTTATGCACATAAGTAACTTTACACATGTGAAACATTCCAGTGAACCCAGATGGATTACTCATGTTCATGCCTTCATTTGCTAAAACTGACAATCTATTTAGCAAGAATCTCTATAGCCCTCCAAGCTTACTGATTTAAATAAAGAAATTTTTTTAAATGAAAAAAACCCTACAGTTAATATATAAACAAAATCAAAGAACCCAAAACAAGAGTGCTAATATCTGAATATATCTGTCTTTTTTTTTATTTGTGAGCAAAAATGATGATGCAGGGGGTAAAGCAGAATTCTGGGGGTCAGAACTTGTGGATTTTAGTCATGATTTTGTCATTAATTAGCTACACAATCTTGAGAAAGTCACTTAACCTTTCAGTATCTCAGTTTATCCTTCTGTACAATGAGGATACTCATGCTTATCTGCCTACCTCATGGTGGTGTCAGAATTAATTATAAAATGCTTTAAGATCCTCAGGTAAAAGGTGATATATAAATGTAAAGGATAATGGGCTTGATCCTCCTCTCACATACATTGGTATCACAATGGGGTAGTTCCGTTGACTTCAGTGAGGATACACCATATTTACACCTCTATAGAAAGGCGAAAATGAGGCCCTTAGTGTTCATGATTTTCTAAAATACCTTATGACTTTATCAGAACAAAAATAATGTATTATCATCATCTTCAGCTGGTACTAGACTTCTGCAGTTGGAGTACTGCTGTACTGGAACTTGCCTAATTGGTATCAAAGATTGCTACTGGATAGGTTGTTAACGGAATGTAACAGTAAAAAAAATTAAGACTGTCTTCTCTGGCCAGTCTGAATGTCACAGCATAGTGCTATCCTTGTCATGGCAAATGAATTTATTTTAAATGTTATGATGAGTAATTAGAAACTATGTGCATGAACTTAGATCACTTCAGAACACATACTATTAAGTTAGTGTGTTGTTCTTTCACTTAAAGAACAAAAAGTATACAGTGATAACTTCAAAGTATGGAAATAAAGGGCACGATCCTTGGAAGGGTTGTGCTTGGCACAGGACCAGAATGGAGGGGAAAGGTGGCTGTATGTCATTACCAGGGGCTGACTTAGTCCATATCTTAATACACTGCCAGCAGCAATAGCCACTAGGGACTGCCAGATCATATCAGCATTCCAGCTATACCCCAACATCCCATATTCCCCCAATACAACCCTTGAGGTCTATAGCCCACCGTACACTGCTTAAAGATTTCCTTTACACTATGAATCCTTAGCTGGTCACTTGAGTCTGCTCTGCTGGCCAGACAGTGCCAAGGAGACTTAGTGAGAGTTAGGAACTCTCCCAAAGTTTGTCTGTCCACCTCAGAGGGAGAAAAATATTCTTCTGAGGAAAAAAAAATCATGAATCTACTCATCCAATACTAAAGCAGAACATTTTTTCCATCATCAAAATTCAAATTTACTCTGTTCTTTGAAAGGTAATTTGAAAAGCTGTTACCTGACATGAACACAAACACATTTTAGTTGGGTTCCTGACCCTTTTTTCACTTCAAAGCGTTCTAAAGGAAAGTCTCTTAATCTGAATTAATTTAAACCAAATTCGAGGAATGTTCCAATACCCCTGTCTGAGTGTGTACATATATATCTCAATATAAGCATCTAGGGCAATCTAATGAATGATGCAAAACCATATTTCTTTAATTTTTTAATAAAAGTTTTGAATGCGGACAGAATGCTAGATACAGAAGTTCATGCCTTTCTTAAAGTGACTACTAGCCTGTATGACCTCACCTTCAGTTTCCCAAAAACCCACCATAAGTACATACAAATTACAGGAGGACTGTGGATTATGAAGCATTTTTAAAGTGCTACATACTTGATAATTAGTATTAATATTAGAACAACTATTCATAATAAATCAACCAGTGGAGGAGGCAAAACCCATAACTTTACCTAACACACATGCCACATAGCTACTGGGAGGTAGTAAAACACATCATTACAATATATACACCCAGGGGCAGCCGAACAGGGATTTATATTGTATGACAAGTTCAGATTGAGTCTTACTGCTATTCAAGAACATCCATCAAAAAGCATTAAGGAAAACGAAATTAGAGCGCTTTGCAATATGTAAGTGAACAGATAGTTTGCTGTGAGTTCACATCTCAGAACTACCAGCTGCTTGCTTGTTTATCTTGGAATTGATATTGACTGGCAAGGCATTCACTTTAGGAGATTTACTACCTGTCACTAATAAATCTGGGTAGTAGGCATGTAAGCTGCTCTACTTCATAATGTCGTCATCCCTGCCCACATGAGCTTTGGGTTCTACTGGTCCCTGTTGGTAGTACCTGATAAGGGCCCCTGCTTGAGTAACAAGCGAGGGCAGTGTTCCTCAGTGGTGAGTGAAGGTTGGTGAGCCATGACTGTGGATGTGTGGACCACACAGGGTGGAAGAAGCGCTCAGTCTTAGTAATGGTCATCCATGCCCTCAGGAACCACTTGCATCTGGTGGATGACTTTTTGGGAAGGGGGATGGTGTCTCCCATAATAAAACTTCTCTACATTTACACAATCGAAATTGGGCAGAATGAAATGAAAGGGCAACCAGCCATAACAGATTATGACAACAGCACTGTGATTAAAGCCCCTGCTATCCCAACTCTGGGAGGAGGGGCATGTTCTGCACATATGGAATAGGCATGACCTAAACCCCCATTAGCAGATATGCCAAACCCCCACAAAAAATGCAGAAATTGGGCTTGTTTATGGCTTAATTGGCTTATGAGTTGCTTGTTTTTGGTTTGTAGCTTGTTTTGATTGGCTCACGGCAAGCAGAAGCAAGGGGGGCAAGCAGGGGCAAGGGAGGGAGAGAGTCAGGGCTACACAGCAGGCCCACCACAGTCCCAGACTGCACGTCAGGGGGATCTAGTGACACAGAGCATTGGGGTTCTTAGGGACTGGCTTGTTTTGGCCTTGTTTTGAAATGGGATTAGCTTGATTTTTCGCTTATTGTGAAAGTCAGGGTGCTTATTTACCACATGAGAGTTGGCAATTGTGCCCCTTAGGGAAAGTGTAGCCCCAATGACCCCAACTTCCTGGAAGTCCAAACGAGACCTTCTGGGTGCATTCAATGTTCCCACATGGAACGTGTTAACATTGAATGGCACCGGGTACAAGACATGTCATCAAAGAACTTAACCTTTACAAGATCATAATCACCAGCATCAGAGGCCTGTCTGTCACACAGTAATCAAGTTTCTGTGGAAGCAGCAACCTTCCTCCATCCTGTGGTCCATACTGAACTGAAAGTGAGGGATTTGTTATTAGACAACCTCTAGCACAAACTTTAGTCACATGGAACTCTGTCTCTCCACACTTATTCTATGGTCTGCTTCATCATCCTGGACTCTTATCTGTCATTGTGACCTACGTGCCAACAGAAGATAAATCCACTATGGAAAAAAAGATGTGTTTTTCCACCAGCTAGCAGGAAAAATCCAGTCAGCTCTGCCACATGACACATTGCTAGTGCTTGGAGATTTCAATGCTCAGACTGGCTGCAATTGAACTGAGTATGAAACCATGATAGATCACTTTGGTTTGGGTTCGCCAAATGACAATGCCACCCAGTGCTTGACATTTTGTACCACTGAGGGCTTATCTGTTATAGGCTCCTAATTTAACCACCTTAACCACCATCGCTTGACCTGGATTTCAAACAGAAGGAAATTGACTACATCCTCATCAAAAATTGTCCCATAGTGAAATCTCACTGGGTCTTTGGTAGTGCAGAAGCACCAGCAAACTCAGATCTCCGGTCACACACTCTGGCTTTCACCAGCCTTGGTGATCACTTGCAGGGCGACACTTTGTTTAAGACCTGCTTGATCACACATGCCTAATCAGGGCTATGTGGGTTTGGGTGTGCGAATTATACATGATTGTAGAATGATTGGAAGGAAGGACAGACTGGTTGGTAACTGGTCTCAAGGTAAAAGGAGGAAGGGAGATAAAGTTATAGGGGGGAAATTTGGGCTAGGAAAGTTAGGTCAGGGAAATTAAAATAAAAATCTTTAGACCCAAACAATTTTCAGGTTAAAGAATGAAAATTATATAATGCTGAATAGTATTTTTGGTTTAGTGAGCAGAGAGACCTACCAATGGCACAACACTTTCAATTAAAAATAACAATCTGCTTCTCTTTTTCTCATAGCTAATACAATTACATTCTACACGATAAATACCAATTGCCTTAACACTAATTTAATAAGAAAAATAGATTTTAGAGCTGAGGCCATAGATATATGCTTTCTACAAGAAATGCATCGTATGGAGGAATATAGTAAATGCATCAAAGGTTCCATGCTCCTTACATTTCTCCAAGAACGTCACATAAAAAAGGAATTGCCTTTTTTATATACCTATATACCTTTTATATACATATACCTTTCTAATTAAAGATTATATATATAGGTAATGTAAGCAGATGTCTAGTAATAAAGAATAGAGCTGGTGATAGAATGCTAACGTTAGGAAATATTTATATCCCTAATCAAGGTCAAATTTCTTTTTTTCAGAAAATTCTCTCAGATAGTAGAAGGTTTTAGAGGAGATACTTTATTATCAGAGTGATTATAATGGTATTCTAGACCTGAGGTTATATAGGTCTGATAGCAGTAGATAAAAGCTAGAAAATGAAGCACAGAATGAATCTCTCTAATGAATAAACATGATTTGTATGACTTCTGGAGGTGTATTAATCCAAAAGAAAAAGCTTATTCTTTCTTTCCAATATCCCATAGACTATATCTGAGAATTGATATGATTCTAATCTCTAGATCTTTGCTTAATATAGTAGTGTCAGCACAGCAAGGTTGCACCTCCTCGTCAGAAAAGGAATAAGTCTGGCGTATTAGAAACTGGGAAGACACACCTAAACAAAAAAATGGAGATTAAATATTCCTACTTTTATGTGACCCCAAAAGAATTCAAGATACCGTACCAAAAAGGAAATTGAGTAATATTTTAAAGAAAACAAAGCTGACTAGATTAAAGGAAAAAAACCACCAAAGAAGTGATTAAGGGCAGTTTAATTATCAAAGAATGCTGCATTCAAAAAGAAATGCAAATATTACTCAATGAGTCAAAGAATTAAAAAAAATATATCAGAAAAATCAATCACATTAAATATATTAACAATTAATAGAGGCCAGAGTCAAGTTAGGTTTGCTACAGCAGAAAAAGCTAAACAGGCAATCAGATGTACACTCTTCCCCGCCCCCACCCCCAAACTATTATGAAAAGGATACCAGAAATGATAGATTATTTTAAGTTTTTTAGTCTGTTAACTAGTACAGTAAAATTATACCTCCAGTCTGGAAAGCTCCAAATGAGTTGGCAACTGGCCCAAAAGTTATATGCAAGGCTTTTGCAACCTTCTGTAGGGGTTTCACTCCCTACAGTCAGTTGACCCTAAGATGTCAACGGAATGCATAGTTAAAGTTAACATACTAAACCTGGAACACCCAGACCTAGAAGCCCTGCAGGAAGATATTAACGTCCTAGAGGTTATTGAGTCCCTTAAAAATGGTAAATCCCCTGATCCTGAGGGATTACCTACAGAGTTTTTATATCACAGCTAAGACAACAAATAACAAATGTCATCAGAAAAATATCAAAAGAAAAAAGGATTCTGAATACTTAGAAAGAAGCACAAATTGTAGTTATCCTAAAACTCCTGGTAATGATTCATGCAATTCGGGGTCTTACAAGGCCATCTTTTTACTAAATCAAGATGCAAAAATTTATGCTTCAGTCCTAGAAAATAGACTGAAAAAAATGCCTAGATATAGTTACAAAGACTAATAGGATGTGTATTAAACAGGCAGATATTATTCAGAGTTTTAGACTATATCTTCTTTAGAACTCTACCAATGAGCCACATCTGTTTTTAACATTAGATGCAGAAAAAGCTTTTGACAGAATAAATGGATTATCTAGAAACATTTGGTTTAGGCCCTAGATTTCAAACTTGGATTTCTGTTTTATATTCCAACCCATACACTATTGTGAGAGTAAACAGATAACACAAAAATTCCCCCAATTTTAGAGGCACAAGCCAAGAACGTCCATTATCACTCTTCTTTTTGCCATGGTAATAGATTCCATATACCCAGCCCATCAGAAATAATCCCAATATGAACAGAATTACAAAAGCAAACAGGGAACACAAATTATCCTTCTGTGCAGACAATGTCTTGATATTTGTTACAAATCCAGCACACACACCACTAGAACTGCAAGAGGAAATCTTAAATTTTGGCAAAATGTCAGGATTAAAAATAAATCATGGCAAGTCAGAGCTCCTAGATGTAGGTCTGGGCTCTGAGCTACCAAACAATATAAAAGATAACTACAAGTAAAAATGGGTAATAACTTCCATGAGATATATCAGATATATATTTCTAAAAAGTGGCAAGACATATATTAAATTATACTCCTTTGATTAAGAAAATCAAAACAGATTTGAACAATTGGTCAAAATAAGATTTCATGGTTAAGCAGAATGTTGGGAGTGAAAATGAATATATTAACCCAAATAAAATCCTTTCTTAGTTTTAGTCCAGGGAAATCTCTTAGATCAATGGTAATCCATGATAAACAAATCATTTGTGGAAGAAAGTAAACCCAGGGTGAAGCAATCTACTTTACAAAGGCCATGGCTAAAAGGAGGATTGGCTTTACCAAATATTAAGCATTATTATCAAGGTAGTGAGATCAGAAACTTCATGTACTGGATAACATCAAAAACTAGTAAGCACTAGATGGAGACAGAACAAGCTCATTGTTGTGCAATAAAACACCTTATGATCCTGGGATAAAGAAATCCTATGGCCCAAAATCAATATAACTTCCCTTTTATGAAAGCAACAATAGAAATTTGGGATAATTTATTTAGAAAGCCAGCCCCTACCCATCACCTCTAATGCCCATAACAGATAATACAGAATTGAACCCCAATAAAAGTCTGCAAATTTTTGATATATGTAAGGCTATTTACACATTTTACAATTTATAAGTATATCAAAATTTTGTCAATTGCAACAGGGAAAAGTCGGCCCTCCTGTTATTTTGGGTCTGAGGCCTTTTTCCCTGTAGTCCTCAGGCCTATAGCTAAGAGCAAAACTTTTTAGCTAAGAGCAAAACTTAGAGCTTCTCCTTAGCTTGTCTGTCTGTACAAAGGGCATGCAGGGACTGAAAGATAAGAACAAGGCCCAAAGAAGGGGAAATGAATACGGAAAAGGGAACTGGGTGATAAGACAGAGGGTCTCCATCCATGCCAACTTGCAACAGCTGCTTTTGCATAACCTGAACGCAAGGAAGGGGTTGTTAGAACAGTCAAACCACAGACTTGACTGGCAAAGACAATAACAGGAAAAACCAAATATGGGAAAATCGATCGGTCAGCTTACTTTTGATCAGCATTATATTCCAAATAAGGCAATTAACATGTCTAACCAGTGTGTTACGTTTTGCAGTTGTAACCTTTATAATCATGGTAAAATTTGTAGTAAGCAGAGCAGCTTACCTCTTCCATGAGGTCATGCTGTCTCTCCCTGCATATATGCTTGTATCAAAATAAAGGAGCCTCAGGCTGTCTGATCCAAAATCAGCCATGTGATCAATTTTCCACAACAATCTGAGGGCTCGTCCAGGATGTATGTGGGATTGGGTAATGCACCAGGACGTATGGGAGGTGAGACCACCCAATGGGCCTAACTGGTTTTTGATTGGCGCCCCGGAAATAACACCTGATATTTGGATAGGATTAGGTAACCAGTGGACTTTCTGGCCGTTAGACCCCCCTCAGCTCCAGTGTATTCGTAAGCTTAAGCCAGGAGAAATTGTCACTATTAAGGATCACATTTGTTGGGAGGGTAATGGGCAAATAACAACCATCGCTGCACAGCAACTCATCCAGGCAAATGATAGCTGTGTGTATGTCAACGGCACGATTGGGCAGGACATACTCTTTAATCTGGCCACTACTACAGGGAATCACGTTATTCACTGGCCTGCCGATAAAACCGTGCAGGTAACCCTCTGGTTTCAAGTGCCCTTTCATTGGACCGCCCTGGTACCTGATCGGTGTTATCGGCGGAGACAATACATTTAGATCACTTGATATAATAAAATTACACACAAAAGACACCAAAATCCAGTATATCAACAGCTACAATTAAAATATTTTCAACCTACCCTTACAAAAAAGCTAAACTGAAGTAGAAAATAGATGAAATTTTAAAAGTTACTCACTACATCCATGAAATACTGTGACTCATAAACCACTCAGTGCCAAGTGATGGGGGGGGGGGGTTTACAAGAAAATCCTGAACATAGTATATACATTCTGATTCACCATGTGAGATCTTAAGTGAAAGCCAGGATCATGATGGTCATTAATATCACTGTGAAATGTGTGCACTGATACTATGTATAGAATAATGGTAGTATACGGAAAATGTGTTTTAAAATCCGTATCAAGGCTGAGTTGACAAACAGTTGTTCTGTCAATCAAGACTTATTTATTTACCTGTCTGCTGACATGTAAATTATACATTGTAAGGCAAAACAATGGCTGCACATCTACATAGGAAGCCAACAGGGGTGTGAAATCAACAGGGAAAAAGCAGGATATAGGAAAAACAAGAGACACGGTGGTGGTGGTGGTGGTTGTTTTTACTGTCTTCAAGAACATACAATGAACTTTAGGGATATAAGTATAAGGCAAGGGGACAGAGAGACACCCGTTTATCCAGCACCTAGGAAATAAATGGACAGCGCATTTAAATTAATTAAAATGGGATCTCAACCAGGCTTGGCTGAAATGAGGCAAAGGACATTTTGAGTGAGAAAATTCTTTAGACAGAAGGTTATCTTGTTAGGGTTCAATCTCTATAAAGCAGATGTAGTGGGCGACCTGCAGCCCGCGTCACTTCCTGCAGCTCCATTGGCCGGGAACGGTGAGCCACTGGGAGCTGCAGGCGGCCTTGCCTGCGGACGGTCAAGGTAAACAAACTGTCATTGAATCATAGAATATTAGGGTTTGAAGGGACCTCAAGAGGTCATCTAGTCCAATCCCCTGCTCAAAGCAGGACCAATCCTCAACTAACTCATCCTAGACAGGGCTCTGTCAAGCCTGACCTTAAAAACATCTAAGGAAGGAGATTCCACCACCTCACTAGATAACCTATTCCAGTGCTTCACCACCCTCTTAGTTAAAAAGTTTTTCCTAATATCCAACCTAAACCTCTCCCACTGCAACTTGAGACCATTACTCCTTGTTCTGTCATCTGGTACCACTGAGAACAGTCTAGATCATCCTCTTGGAACCGCCTTTCAGGTAGTTCAAAGCAGCTATCAAATCCCCCTTCATTCTTCTCTTCTGCAGACTAAACAATCCCAGTTGCCTCAGCCTCTCCTCATAAGTCATGTGCTCCAGCTCCCTATTCATTTTTGTTGTCCTCTGCTGGACTCTTTCCAATTTTTTCACATCCTTCTTGTAGTGTGGGACCCAAAACTGGACAAAGTACTCCAGATGAGGCCTCACCAATGTCAAATAGAGGGGAATGATCATGTCACTCTATCTGCTGGCAATGCCCCTACTTATATAGCCCAAAATGCGGTTAGCCTTCTTGGCAACAAAGACACACTGTCAACTCATATCCAGCTTCTCGTCCACTGTAACCCCTAGGTCATTTTCTGCAGAACTGCTTCCTAGCCATTCAGTGCCTAGTCTGTAGCAGTGCATGGGATTCTTCCATCCTAAGTGCAGAACTCTGCACTTGTCCTTGCTGAACCTCATCAGATTTCTTTTGGTTCAATCCTCTAATTTATCTAGTTCCCTCTGTATCCTATCCCTACCCTCCAGCATATCTACCGCTCCTCTCAGTTTAGTGTCACCTGCAAACCTGCTGATGGTGCAGTACGTGCCATCCTCCAGATCATTAATGTCAGCAGGTTACCCTGACGGGCTGCGTGCAGCCCGTGGGTAGAAGGTTGCCCACCACTGCTATAAATTGTATTATGATTTGGTTTTATATGTAATCCATTTGTTTCCATTTTCCTCACTCATTATCTTTTGGCTCAAATCTTTGATAATAAACTTATGGTTGTTTTCACTATAACTATATCTCAGTGCTGTAGTGTTATACAAGGAGCTAAACCATTCAGTCTGGTCTGTACACTGTTTCCTTGGGGATAGCAGACTTGGTATTTCTGCAAGTGTTCAATAGATAAGGGGCTAGATCAGAGATCAACAACCTTTGGCACGTGACCCATCAGGGAAAGCTGCCGGTGGGCTGGGACGCTTTGTTTACTTGCAGCAACTGCAGATTTGGCTGATTGCAGCTCCCACTGGCTGTGGTTCACCATTCTAGGTCAATGGGGGTTGCGGGAAGTGGCGCATGCTGAGGGATGTGCTGGCCGCCACTTCCCACAGCCTCTACTGTCCTGGAACGACAAACCATGGCCAATGGAAGCTGCGATCTGCCAAACCTACTGACGTTGCAGGTAAAGAAACATTCCCAGCCCACCAGCAAATTTCCCTGACAGGTCATGTGCCAAAGGTTGCTGATCCCTGGGCTAGATACTAGCAGAGAATGCATCAAAGGGCTCTGGGGCTGGGGTGCACCTATTGTGAACATGCAAGGCAAAGTAATATCTGGCATAGCCCAGAAAAGATGGTGGTTAACACACTGGTGGAGTCAAGGAGCTCACACCCAGCAAAACACAAGCAAGTGTCTCTCTTTCTGGAGACAAGGGGTTAACAAGGTGACTTGTAGTCCTAGGTAGCCTGAGAACAATCACACACACACACACACACACACACAAAGGCTTTCTCTCCATTCTGTACAAAGTCAAACTATAACTTAGAGGAAATAACTATGTTCATGCAAAGGTGGAACGTTGATGTAGGCATAAGCACCAGAACTGAGGAATTGGAGAACATATGGAGCAATGGTCCCCACGCCTCAATAAACAAATTAATAAAAAAAAACTATCTTAAAATTCATTACCAATTGTATCTAACTCCTCTTTAAATTAAACAATTGTATGGTTCCAGAGATGGGCAAATGCTAGAGAGATTGGTGGACATGCACCAAGTTAAAACATTTTGGAAAGCTGTGGAGTCTCCATAAGGGAGACAAAAGGGTATCAGCTGTCAGATAACTCCATAGCATTTTTATTAAATTATCTCAGAAATTCTGCATCTAGTAAAAGCCAGAAAGAATGTATCACTCCTCTTCTAGTTGGTGCTAGAATTAGGTGGTGGAAGAGGAGTGACTTCTCTAAATCTATTGTCTGGTTTCAAAAAAATGTGGGAAATTCTGGAACTAGAAAAATTAACTCATCAAAGCAGAGAGTTTTACAGGGAAGAAGGAAAAAATATACCTACTTAGAAATCTGGTGGTACATTTTGGAATTTGCTGGAAAAGCATCATCACCCTCCAACAAACCTCATAGTTTGAGAGCTTTTGAGAGGAAGGGAGAAACTCCTTTACAATAATCTAAGGTAAACTCAAAATTAACATATTAAAGTGAGGAAAACAGATGGGAAGAAGAAAAGCTTAATATTGTCTAAAGCTTTAATAGGACAACTGACAAACAAAATACACATATACATGTAGAACAACAGATACTTGTACATAAAAATGAGATAAAAGGCTTAACTGATACTATCAACTGAAAAGACTGAAGAGGAATATGAAGAGTAGAAAAATATCAACCACAATATGTGCTCAATATCACAAGGCTGAAGAAAGTGACTGGTAGCTGTTCTTGTCAATACAGCTTTGTGGACTTCCATAGACCAATTTATAATTGTGCATAATACTAAGTTTCTTTCTATTTAGAGTATAAAATAAATGCTATAAGATCAGTTATAAAATAAATATTTTTAATAGCACTCACATGTGCACATGCATGCACAGACACACTAAAAATATGAAAAGCCAGAATTATGGTATCTTAACTTTAAACCTATGTATATTAGATACACTAAAGTATTTATTTATTTCACTGTAATTTACAGTCCTTGCCCTTTGTTCTGGAAGCCTTTTCTAATCTAAAATGAAAACCAGACAACACAAATGTCTAGTGTAAATTGTAAACTTTAAATTGGATTGTCCAAATAAACTACAATAAAAGTTGTCAATGAAACAAAATTGGCAGCATCTCACAACAAAAACCCCCTCTCTTTCGGTCCCAGAACTCCCGCCCATCCCTCAACATCCAAGATAAAACAAGGGTTTTGCACCATAACCAAAAAACACCTACCAATCTATGAAATGGAAACCTACGGATGCAAACTATTTCCTGAGCTGAAAACTCTTTGTGTGAACTGTCTTCCAAGAGTCTCCTCCCTTGGGTTGGAACTCCATCTCAGACACCTCCACTAATGGCCGCTATGATGGTATCTCAGATGAGGCAATCTCTTAGATAACTGAGTCAGTTATCATTTAGGACTTTATTGATGAAAACCAATACCTTGCAATATGCCTCAAAATTAACAGGCAGACTGCAGATCTCACAGCAGCAATGTAATGTGCTTTCAATGTGAAGCACTGCTTCAGAGAGGGCCTCTGCATTCTATACTTCAGCTTCCAAATGACATCAAGCTATAGCCCCATGTGTAGACCATAACATTCTATTCAATGGGAAAAAGGAAGGTAAGTGGCAGGGGCCACACCTCGGAGAAAAGCTTACAGTTGTCCTGCCAGGTATAAAAGAAAAAGAATGTTCTTTGCTGCAGCTGCTACTCACACAAGAACAAACTAGGATTTAAAAAGAAGCCATTGGCTACATAAGTTCGCAGTTTGGGTAAGTGAATACCTTCCTTTGGAAGTACAGATATATTTTTTCCAAGTTTTTCCAGTTGGTTTCCCAATCTATAGCTAACTCCCAACAAAACCCCAGTCTTACATAACCTTGTATGTCTCAGAGAGCTTTCTTAATGTCTTGAGAGTAGTTGATTGCACTCAGATAAACATTAAGCTATTTTCACAAAATAAACATCCCTTTGCAACAGAAGGCACTATCATCCCACTATCAGTGTCCTGTAAACATCCATGTAAAATTCGCACAAGCTTTCCATGATTCCTGTATTTTATCTAATTTGTCACTGCACCATCTGTTTAATAGACTGCTAGCAGCAGAAGTTTTGGTGAGCAATGTTTATGATAATTACCTTGTGCACATAAAAAAATTAACTTGATGGATAATGTGAATTATTAGCATTATGTTTTTAGGTGACAGTGAATCTCCCCATAACAGATAACTAAGGACTGCAGCTACACATGCCTATGTCACAGCAGAATGAAGACTCAATAGGGTGATCATGCAGACATACATATTGTTCAGATATGAAATCTTACTTCTTACTCTGTCTAAAATGTTATAATCAGAAATACTGGAACCCAAGATCACTAGAGGTTACTGTATGCTATATTTTGCATAGTAACCCAATAATTTGACTTTGTGGCACCTAAGTAGTTCAGAAACTAAAATGATCTGGGTCTCTAAACAAGATTGCCCACCCTTTTGTACACATTAGAAAACCAACTGCAATGACTAGCCAGTCAGCAGTAACTCCCAGGAGAAATATATTTCCTATGTATGAATCTCAGGTGCCTCTGAAGCACATTCTCGCTTCCTCTATTTAAGGACTGAGTAGGATAGGAGCAGAGAAGGATTACACACATGATCTCTCCCTTGAAAATTAGGTGAAAAAATAATATGATCTTATTTGCATTTCCAATTCCCACTGTGGTGGGATGGGGAAGAGGGAGAGGGTTGTCAAGGATGAAGCAACAAAAGGCAAGAGCCATTGTGAAGGGTAGAAACACTGCATAAGGATCCACTAGGACTGGGCGTGGGACATGCAGATTTTTTTGCGGGAATAGGGGCAATAAAGACCACCTTTCTGACAGTGTAAGTGGGGATAGTGTAAGTGGGGATGGGGATCTCTTCACAGGAATCCTCATAGAGAATTTCTCCCTTGGAATCCCCTCCCATGAGTTTTCTATGACATTATTAGTTATCTGTAAAAGCACCCAAACTGTGCTAGTAACATGTAAGAAGTATATGGTCCTTTCTCCCCAGTTCACTCAGAGAACTTATGACCTAAGTACCTGATCCAAAGTCCACTGAAGCCAAAAGAGAGACACCAAGACGAATAGACAAGGAGCAAATTGGTACAATATACAAATAAAGTGATCAAGATGATTGGTCACATATTGGTACTTTCAAGTTTGAGGGAGGTTTTATTTTAGTTTTGTTACCATTTTTGTTAAATGCACAAACTAGTTTAGATACTTTACCCATTTTGGTTGACTCCTTTATTGTAGGCATTATAGAAATTATGTTGGGGGGAAATATTTTACGTCTTTAATTTTATATCTAAATATTTATTTTTAAAATCAGATGTTGTTACCTAAATGAGTCACATAATTGCATATGACAGGTTTCAGAGTAGCAGCCGTGTTAGTCTGTATGCGCAAAAAGAACAGGAGAACTTGTGGCACCTTAGAGACTAACAAATTTATTTCAGCATGAACTTCCGTGAGCTATAGCTCACTTTTTCGGATCCATAGAATGGAACACACAGACAGGAGATATTTATACATACAGAGAACATGAAAGGCTGAAAGTATGCATACCAACAGGAAGAGTCTAATCAACTGAGACGAGCTATCATCATCAGGAGGAAAAACAAAACAAAACCCTATCCTTACAACAAAGCCTGATACCAACTCTGTCCACATATCTATTCGAGTGAAACCATCATAGGACCTAATCACATCAGCCACACCTTCAGGGGCTCGTTCACCTGCACATCTATCAACGTGATATATGCCATCACGTGCCAGCAATGCCCCTCTGCCATGTACATTGGCCAAATCGGACAGTCTCTATGCAAAAGAATAAATGGACGCAAATCTGACATCAGGAATCATCAACATCAAAAACAGAGAGAGAACAGTTCAACCGTCTAACCACTCAGTGACAGACTTGAAGGTGAACAATTTTACAACAAAAAAACTTCAAAACAGACCTCCAAAAAGAGACTGCTGAACTCAATTAATAAGCAAATTAGATACAATTAACTCAGGCCTAAACAGAGACTGGGCTATGGCTACACTTGGAATTCAAAGCGCTGCCATGCAGTGCTTTGAAGTGTGAGTGTGTGGTCGAGCAGCAGCGCTGGGAGAGAGCTCTCCAGCACTGCACGTAAACCATATCCTTTATGAATGTAGCAGGCGCGCTGGGAGCCGTGCTCCCAGCGCTGCCGCCCTGATTACACTGACACTTTACAGCGTTGTATCTTGCAGTGCTCACGGGGGTGTTTTTCGACACCCCTGAGCAGGAAAGTTGCAGCGCTGTAAAGTGTGAGTGTAGCCAGCCCTCAGAATGGTGAGTCTTACACTAATTAATCTATTTCCCTATGTAAGTTCTCTTCACACCTCTATGGGTCATCTTAATATCACTTCAAAAGTTTTTTTCTCCTGCTGATGAAGCTCATCTCAATTGGATTAGACCTCTTCCTGTTGTATCATACTTCCAGCTTTTCATGTTCTCTGTATGTATAAATATCTCCTGTCTGTGTGTTCCATTCTATGCATCCGAAGAAGTGAGCTATAGCTCACGAAAGCTCATGCTGAAATAAATTTGTTAGTCTCTAAGGTGCCACAAGTACTCCTATGATTGCATATAAAACTTATTTTTTCTGTAATTGTTTTTTTCATTTTAATTATTTGCTTAAGTACTTAATATCCAATTAGGAATCTATTTCAGTGACAGTTAAAATCTATCATTCACTGAACATGCTACGATTATTGCCTGCTTATACTCTTGAAGCATTTCATTCTGGAAATTATTCAGAATTGTTTTTCAATTATAAATAAATTTAATAGCTTGGAAAACACACAATCTCATATTATCTCAGACAAGATGGCACTGGGAGCCAAGATAACACTACTTGAAGCTCTACAGCTCATAATTTAGTAGTTTAAATGCACAGTTAAAACTTTATAGATATACATCAAGGCCAATGGTGCTATTCACACGCTACCGATGCACTGTTTGAAGCCTAAACCAGGGCTATGGTGATGATCAGACAGATACTGATTTGCCTTGAGCCACAATCTCTCACTCACTGAAAAATACATAAAGTTTCTCACTCTAGAAACTTCAACTAACTAAAGTAGCAGTTAGGAGCCCTTCATCAGCTTTCCCTTTCCTGGGCAAGCTCAGGAGACTTATTAGCCAACAAGTCATAAGAGTATTTGAGTGTTCTTCCCCTTGAGGCAGATTCCCCAAATCATCCCTTCCCGCAGAAAAATGTTCAGGAATTGATTCTGGGGATCTCTGCAAAGATCTTCTTGGTTGATCTAAGAAGTTTGTGTTATTAGGTGGATCTATATCATAAAGACCAGAGAAGGTGGGCACTAAGGTTCAGCTATTATTAATTATTAATAGTACTGCCATATTACCTAGGAACTCTAGCCATAGACAAATACCTCTTCGTGTTATGAGCAGTACAAACAGAACCAAAATGCCCCTTTTCTTTGTAACCAGTTAATGGCATGGTTGGTTTCTGTCCACTTGACACATGGTTAATAAAATGACACATAACAGTGTTTGATTCCTGCCAAAGGCCTAGTCTGGCACAACTGTCTTTCTGTAACTGTTGTGGGAGAAAATTTGTTTGCAATCTGGATGGATACCTTGCAAATACCACTGTCCAGGCAGTCCTGCTTCCTTCAAGCTCTCCATATTTCTAAATAGCACATCCCATCATTAATTGTTGTTTGGATATATAGCCAAAATACGATTTGTGCTTCATGGGTATTGCAACATGCATGGAGTGTGGTGTTGGCAAACAACCCTCACAGAGCAGGAAGGATATAGGCCCCTTCCAGAGATGGAAAAATATGAGGTCATAGGTGACAACTTTCTAATGTGCCAGGGGGTGCTCCCCTGGCTCTGCTGCACACCCTGCCCCCACTCCACCCCTTCCCCAAGGCCCCACCCCAACCCTACTTCTTCCCACACCACCTCCTCCTGCCCCGTCCCCTGAGCATGCCCTGCCCTCACCCTTCCCCCCTCCCTGCACCTCCTGCATACTGCAGAACAGCTGATCTCATGGAATCAGGGTAGGATGACAGTGGAGCAGGATGGTTCACAGGCAGATCTTTGCTTTTTCAGCAAGTATGAGTTGGTTCAGATCTTTCCCTGTAACTTAAGAGAACACAGCCTATCTAGGATAACTTGTAGTTCAGCATAAATGCAGATATGAGGAGGTATACCTATCTCATAGAGCTAGAAGGGACCCTGCAAGGTCATTGAGTCCAGCCCCCTCCCTTTGCTATCAGGACCAAGTACTAATTTTGCCCCAGATTCCTAAGTGGCCTCCTCAAGGATTGAGCTCGCAACCCTGGGTTTAGCAGGCCAATGCTCAAACCACTGAGCTATCCCTCCCCCTGAGTTTTCACTTTTTTAAGTTGTTTTCTCTATGCTACTAAATAAACATTACTTTATTTCTAAAATGACTAAATAAAACTTGTTAAGAAGAAAGAATTGCAGTTGGTTTTAGAGAACTCCTGGTCATCAGTCTCTGAGGAGAGGAAAACTCACAAGCACCTTCACACTATGTCTTCTAAGTGAAAAGGAGTTTGGGCATTTAAGGCACTGTATTCTGGTCTCATTCTAAGACTGGGAAAATCACAGCATCTCATTCCAGTGACAGCTGAGTGGCAAAAAGAATCATCTGGACTGACACTAAGAGAAAAAAGAAGTGGCAAAATGTCTTGTCAAAATGTAACAATATCCCAGAGTGCATTGCCCCACGTGCTACTACTGCCACTCTACATGCGTCTCCTGAGCACTCTACTCTTTGCAAATGCAGAATGGAATAGCTGTAAGTTTTTCCCAGAGAACACTCAAATAAACATGATTAGTCAACTGGTGGGTATGGTGTGATGGGGTGCTCCACTCCCTGCCAGGATGCCACCTCTCCTTGGTCACTTTGGGGAATAGCTCATGAGGTCAACACCCCTGTCAGCAGTAGCATGCAATCTCTCTGCCTCTTTCTGTGTGTCTGCAGCCCTTCTCTCGCTCTATGAGTTGATGCTGCCTCTTCATGACTCAGCCCTCCAGCCAGGTCACTAGGCATGTTTTCGCCTTCTGGGGTATCAAAGTCTTCCTTCAGCAGTCCTCAGCAATCTTCCCATTCACTGCCTTGTAGGGACATTACATCAGTGGTTGGCAGGGAAATCCAGGCCCATCCCTTACACCAGGTTCCATATCAGGGACCATCTACCAGCAGTGAAGCCTGTTCCCTTCTAGACCTTACTGCCTTTCCCTGAGCTCTGTCCTCCCTTTCTGGCTTCCTCTCCTCTCTGGGTTTGTCAGCTCCAATGCACCTCCTTTCTCCCAGGGAGTGACTACAGGCTTTCCCAGCTGCCCCTTCTGCTGCCAATTTCCTGCCTTGATAGTCTCAGCCCAGCTCATTCCTCCTCAGATGGATGTTCTGTTTTTCATATTATAATGCGTAAAATATATTTTTATACATTAGCCTGCTTCTCAGTCTGCATTAACCCTTTCAGGGCAAGCACAGAGTGAACACTCCATCACATAGGGATACACAAATGTGTTTCACCTACAGTTGTGGGGCAAAAGGCAACAGTTTGGACACAATTCAAAGTGTGTGTTGTAATTGGGACAGATGGGAATGTCACCAACTGGTTACAATAATATTCCAATGAACTTGTAGTGTGAACACCAGGTTTTAGGCATCCCTAAGATAGTCCTTGGGGTTAAATGAAAGGGAAACATTTTTATCCATCTGCACCATGCAAACTCACCTTACTCTCATGAAAAATATTTTTAGTACTGTCCAAAAAAACAGTGTAAAAAGAACATCAAGTACTTAAAAGACAAGCAATTGTGAAAGTAAAGATTGAAACCTTAGATACATATGTCCGGCCTCTGGTCATTGTGGATACTACTCCTCTGTTTAACTCAGAAAATTGGAATTCACGAATATCATTTATATGGAAAAAATGGAAATAAACATATAAATTATTACATCTAAGGCATAAATCAGAGTGATATTAAAAATGCACTGCAGCATACATTCAACAAGCTATATGAACAATATATTTGCACGCAAAGTGCATGCTTTACACCTCTTTGTCACCTTTTGTGAATTTGGCTGCATGTTTATTTTTTAGCATGATTTTATAAGTCTTTTCAGACCTCACCTTTCATTCCTTTTCTTTCAAAAAATACTTTTAGTTGTCATCCAATACGTTAGAATAGGCAATTCCAGATCTTAATGTGAATAGCCAAAAGTCTATAAATAGAAGAAGAATTGCACGTAACATTTGCAGAAAAACAATGGGATCATATGTTATATTTTTTCAGGAGACACTAAGAGAGGCTAAATTGCATCTTGGACAATACAAAAATTATTTGCTGTCCAAACTGGTCAACCTTCTAAACTGAAACAATGTGGATTAAATGGAGGTCATAGATGCCGGAAGTATAAAGAAACTAAATATGACACAGGGCATGTATTTTGATTTTGTCGACATTAAAAACAGTTTAGTATAGTACAAAGTAAATAAAAGGAGATGCATCAGATTTCCAAATTTACTTTTCTACATGAATTCAGTGTTATACTGTTTGTGAATATGCACTGGGAAAAAGATGGATTGTAACTGCAAAACTGTGTAAAATATATCTTTCTACAATGATGGACAAACTCAATGCTGCCAACCTTGAAAGATTGTTTTATATCTGGTGAGGACATTGCTCATTTGGAAAAGATGATACACAGAATACATTACACCTTTTCTAATTACAGAGATATTTGCTGTGATTTCTACAATATGCTAGACTATAAGGATTATTCAGATTGGATTGAAGTGGCTGAGTTAGTGTTTGCTTACTGAAGTATCTGGTGGAGCATTCCCTTTCTACTTACTTACTGTTTGTAAATTATTTATTTTATTTCTGATTAGTAGCAATACTTTGTTTCTCTTTCTGAATTCTTCTTTTGTTCTTTGTACTTGTCTTTACTCTATGATCTGTTATGATAACTCCTCGGATTCCATCAAACCAACATATTTGGAATTTACTTTATCCATTTTTAGGGACTGATTTAATAGTACTCTGTGGGCTACTATTATGGTATGTTTACAGTTCAATTGTTGTTTCAGAACTGCTTAATCATTCATTGATTGCCTAGTTTTGCAGGGGTTGTGATTATGCCTGCTACTTCCTCTTTCATATACAGTGGAGCAAATCTGATTTACGTGAGTTGCAATGCCATCAACTTCAATGGGATTGGACAGGGTGCAAAATTTTGTCCATTATTTTATTATTTCAAAACTTGAAAAAAAATAATCAAAAGAAAAAAAGAGAGATAAAACACCCACCCAATCTTTATTATGGGTGAAATTCTCCTCTTTGTAGAGAGCTAGCACAAAGCTTAATTCTCACTTAAGAACTCCAGAAAAGGCTTAATAATGCAACTTAAATGATACATCGACCATGTGCTGGCCTCTGCATAAGGGTGAATTTCACCCTATGGTAATAACAGCAATAGTAATAATGGTAATTGAGAACAGCCCCATTGGGCTGCATCCAGCCAGAAATTAGGACAGTTTCAGGACAGTTGCGATGGCACAACTCAAATCATTGAGAAGGAAGTTGCATAGTAAGTTTCTGCTATATATCTGTCAGCTCCTGACAATGGCAATCTCTTTCTCTCATGTATTACTAGGGTGCCATATCACTGCAGTAAGGATGTTTAAGGTAAAAGCTATCATGAAAGCATTATTTTAACAAAAAATGAAGGCAAGAGATTATTAAGATGCACTTCATACAGGCCAGTGTTACAGAACCCTTCAGCCTATATACAATTTTGACAACAGAAAGATCAAGCTAGTGGTAAGATACCATCTCAGCAAAGCTTGTCACAGAGTGCTTGGAAGGGATTTTTAAGAAGCTGAAGTCCACAGCGCATGGTCTGGTCTCTCCTATAGAATGACAGAAAGATTTTTAAACACTGATGTGAGGAACTGAAAGGGGAAAAATCTTTTAAAACAAAATTTAAACATTGGATTACTGACACAGGAATTGACATCGCCATTGGGACCCACCTTGCATGTAGGCAATAATTGTTCACATCTTTCCTTCCTTCTCCCTTACCATCCTGTGTGCACCTATTTGATAGTCTAATTGGCCAAAACTGAGTTTATCTTCTGGAGTCTTGAGAGAAAAAATGAACTGTTTTACCATTCAGTTAGACATGACAGTTATTAACAGACCAGTCCCTATGCCAAATAATGATGTCACTGCATCTAATAATGTCAGTGCATTTGACAGAATTTAAAATATGATTGATTTTCAAAATTTGTAGAAGCGTAGTACTGGAAGGGACCTCGAGATGTCTTCAAATCTAATCCCCTGCACTCAAGGCAGAACTAAGTATTATCTAGGCAATCCCTGACAAGTGTTTGTCTAACCTGCTCTTAAAAACCTCCAGTGATGAAGATTTCATAACCTCCTTAGACAATTTATTCCAGTGCTTAACTACCTTGATAATTAGGAAATTTTTTTCCTGTCATTGAGTAACAAGCCTACCCTGTCCTTGGTCTTCCTCTTGCTTCTAATGTATTTGTAGAATGTTTTCTTGTTGCCCTTTATGTCTCTAGCTGGTTTAATCTAATTTTGTGCCTTGGCCTTTCTAATTTTGTCCATACCCTCTTGTGTTGTTTGTTTATAACACAACATTAATCTGTTATACCCTCCATTAGCTCCATGTTGTCCAAGGCAAGAGTTTTTATTTTGCTTTTACTTGCAATAGTTTGTTTGTGAGGATTTGCTTGATTCAATTCACAGTCACAATGCCAAGGTGATGAAGAATTCAGAGATACATCGGCAGTTCCTTCTCTGACAACGGGATATGAAAATGAAGTGGCAGATACTAAGATATAAGAAGTTTTATCATTAAAACTAAAGGTATTCAGTGTTTCTTGGTTATGAATGACTCATACAGGACTTAAACTCCATTGTTTGTGCAGAGCTAGTCCAAGACTGGACAGTGTGCTTTCACAGGAACTAGGATAATCATAAACCTCACCACTTTTCATGCCAAGTGCAAGGACCACTTCTTCAACCTTGCTTTCTCACATAGCAAAAAAACTGAAACAAATAAAAAAACCCACCAAAACAAAACACTACACTGTGCATACAATTCTCCCATTGGAGATGATACTGGAGAAATTCCATTTTGTATTCCTAACCTCCATTTTGTTTCTCTGGTTTCCTTCTTGAATAAGTGGGAGTCACTTCACCAGCTGAAAGCTGCAGGTCACTTACCACTGGACACTAAAAGTCACATGTCTGGAGCTGTGAGTAAAATGAGGTATGGCCACGAAGTAGCTCAGAACTAGAGTATGTGTAGTAGAGTTGAATGAAGTAATCATAATACTGAGGTAAACAATGACTGTGAGCATGTGCAAGATTATTAGTATTGAACAAGTCTGAGCATCTCTGAAAATGCCCAAGAATGAATGTTAGCAGTGAGCATGTGCAAGTTAGTCATGTCTCTTAATGCACCACTGGACTATTGCTATGGTGATGAGGTTGGTGTAAGATCCTATGCAGAACAGAATAGAATAGTTGTTTAAAGAGAGACCACAAGATCAGCCTCATGATCAGACAGAAAAAAGAGGCTTCTGCTTTGAGGAGCTAAGGCAGATAAAGATTCAGAGAAATTTCTGCAGAAAGGAGAGCCCCATCTTGAGAAGTTAGTAACAGCAGAGAAGTTAATATAGCTATCTATTTCAGTCTTATTGCAGTAACGTACTGTTCAGTTTCCCAAGCAGTTGTTTCTGAGCCTGTATATTACTCCCAAACCTCTATTCCACTGAAAGTGCAATATTTGTAAATATGTATTATTATTTATTTATAGTCAGCAGTATGTGTACATAGTGCTTTAAAAGAATAATACAATTGTATGATTCAACAGGGTTGCCCCCCTCAAATTGCACAGTGATGAAATCATTACAGATAAAAGCAAGCAGTTGTCTCACTGGGTTGAACACTATTCAGAGTTATACATGCAAGAAAGAAACATCACCAGCAAATCTTTGAACCAAATACCAACTCTACAGGTCATGCCAGAGCTAGATGTGCAGTCCACTGTGAAAGAGCTAAGCAAGGCCATTGATTTGCTATCAGGTTGTAAGGCTCCTGTAAAAGGTGGCATCCTAGTGGAACTTCTCAAATGCAGGAAAGACAGCCTATTGCCATATCTTCATCAACTCCTACATAAATGCTGGAAAGAGGGTGAGGTATCATAAGAGATGCGTGACGAAAACATCATCATTTTGTATAAAAATAAAGGCAAAAAGGGTAACTGCAACAACTACAGGGGTATCTCACTACTAAGTGTAGCAGGAAAATCTTTCACAAAAGTCATCTTAGTGCACCTACAACAGCTGGCAAATCATGTCTACCCTGAGTCACAGTGTGGATTCAGGGCTGGAAGATCAACTATAGACATACTTTTTTCTCTGCATCAGCTCCAAGAAAAGTGCAGAAAGCAAAACTGACTATTGTACATCACCTTTGTGGACCTAACCAAAGCATTTGACAGTCAGCAGAGCAGGTCTATTTTCACTACTAGAAAAGATAGGATGTCCATCAATCCTATTAAGTCTTATACGTTCATTCCACAACAAAATGAAAGCAACTGTCTAGTTTGATAAGTCCACTTCAGTCAGCTTTGAGATGAAAAGTGAAGTGAAGCAAGGATGTGTTCTTGCCCCTACACTCTTTGGAATCTTCTTCTCGATGCTCTTGAACTGTGCATTTAAAGACATGAAAGATGGAGTGTATCTCCATATAAGATCAGATGGGAAACTCTTCAACCTGTCCCGACTTAAGTCAAAGACCAAAGTAAAAAAGGTGCAAATCCGGGAATTTCTATTCTGTGATGATGCTGCCCTCATAGCCCACAATGAAAATCTACCACAAGAATTCATGGACTGCCTTTCAAGTGCCTGTCAGGCATTTGTTCTCACCATCAGCATAAGAAAACAGTTGCATTAGGACGGTGAGTTCCACAAGATCCTTCAATTACCTTAAATGCAAACCAGCTAGTAGTCCACAAGTTCAGCTATTTAGGCTCTACAGTGATCATGAACCTCTCACTGGATGAAGAACTAAATGTTTGCAGTGGAAAGGCTGCCACCATCTTTAGCAGACTGACTAAAAGAGCATGGAACAACTCAAAGCTTACCATCAAGACCAAAATGCTAGTGTACCAAGCTTGCATCCTCAGCACTCTCATGTATAGTGGGGAAACATGGACAACTTATGCTTATCAGGAAAAAAGGTTAAACAGTTTCCACCTACATTGTTTACACTGCATACTCAACACTTGGCAGGATAAAGTTATCGATGCAGAGGTTCTTCAAAGGGCAAAGTTACCAAGTGTGACAGCCCTGCTCAAGCAAACACAACTGTACTGGCTGGACCATCTTAGTAGGTTGGAAGATGGACGCATACCCAAGGACATGCTATACGGGGAGCTATCAGAGGAAACAAGAAGAACATGATGTCCTGAGCTTCACTATAAAGACACATCCAAGTGAGATATGAAGGAATTTGGAATTGATCCTGACTAATAGGAAATCTTGGCAAGTGATTGTAACAAGTGGCACGATCATCTCCATCAGAGTATCAAAGTCCATGACAGAAGCTGGATCCTACAGCTTGAAGAGTCTGTAGGAAGCAAGCAGCTCCCAACCAAGATACATACATTTGCAATGACTGCCAAAATCATGCAAATCTCAGATTGGACTATTCAGTCACATCAGACATTGCAAACCGTCTACATCATAGGCTGCAATTCCCACCATCTCTCACAAATGAAAGGATGCCAACAACTGTAGAGAGACAGGGTAGGTGAGGTAATATCTTTTACAGGCCCAACAGAACTTTTGTAGGGCCAATAAAAGATATTACCTCACCCACATTTTTTGTCTAATATCCTGGGACTGACACAACTATAACAACACTGCATAATACAATCATAGAAATGTAGGGCTGGAAGGGACCTCAAGAGGTCATCTGGTCCAGACCCGGTGCTGGGGCAGGCCCAAATGAACCTAGACCATTCCTGACAGTGATTATCTAACTAGTTCTTAAAACCCTTCAGTGACAGGGATTCTACAACTTCCTCGGAAGCCTATTCCTATGCTTAATTATTTTATCGTTAAAAAGTTTTTCCTAACATCTAACCTACAATTCCCAAGCTGCAGAATAAGCCCATTACTTCTTGTCCTACCTTCAGTGGAAATGGAGAACAATTGATCACCATCCTCTTTATAACAGTCCTTAACATATTTGAAGACTGTTATAAGGTCCCCCCTCAGTCTTAAACATGACCAAATTTTTAAACTTTTCCTCCAAGGGTTTTTTTAACCCTTTTATCATTTTTTTTGTTTTTCCTCTGAACTCCCTCCAGTTCTTTCTTAAAGCGTAGTACCAAATGCATGCAGTACACCACCTCAGGTCTCACCAGTGCCAAGTAGAGCAGGACATACAACACTCCTGTTAACACATCCCTTAATTTTTTACAACTACATCCAACGGTTGGCTCATATTCAGTTTGTTATACACCACACCCCAGATCCTTTTCATCAGTACTACTTTCTAGCCAAGTATCCCCCAAAATTGTAGTTGTGCATTTGATTTTTCCTTCTCAAGTGTAATAATTTACATGTCTTTATTGAATTCATCTCCCATCTGACAAGGTGATTTTGAATTCTAATCCATCCTCCAAAGTGCTAGAAACCTTTTCCAGCTTTGTATCTTCTGCAAATTTTATAAGCATAATCACCACTCCACTATGCAAGTCATTAATAATATATTGACTAGTAATGGATCCAGGATGGACCGCTGTGGGACCTCACAACATACATCCTCCCAGTTATACAGCAAACCATAATTACTCACTGAGTATATTTCTTCAACCAGCTGTGCATCTACCTTGTAGTCATTTCATCTAGAGCATATTTCCCTACTTTGTTTATAAGAATGTCATGTAAGATTGTTAAAAGTTTGACATCAAGATATATCGCATCTATGGCTTCTGCCTTATCTACTAGGCCAGTAACCTGGTCAAGGAAGGAAATTAGGCTAGTTTGGCATGATTTATTTTTTACCAGTCTATAATGGTTATTACTTATTGCCCTATTATCCTCTAGGTGCTTACAAATTTATTGTTTAATAATTTGTTTCAGTATCTTTCCAGGTATCAATGTTAGTTTGAATGGTCTATAGTTCCCTGGGTTCTCTTTGTTCCCTTTTTAAAGATAGATACTATGTTGGCCCTTCTCCAGTTATCTGAGACCTCACCATCCTCCCTGAGTTCTCAAAGATAATTGTTAATGGTTCAGAGATTGCTTCAGCTACTTTCTAAGTGTCCTAGGATGAATTTCATCAGGCCCTGCTGACTTGAATGCATCTAAATTATCTAAATAGTCTTTAACCTGTTCTTTACCTATTCTAGATTGTGTTCCTTCCCCCTTGTTGTTAATGTAATTGTGTGAAGCATCTGGTTACCAGTAACCTTTTCAGTGAAGGCTGTAGCAATTAAATACCTCAGCCTCCTTGTTTTCGTCTGTTTTTCTCCTTTTATCTTCACCCAGAGATTTTCCATTGGTCTGCTTTTCACTTTCTTCTGGACTTCGTGACAACAGTACATATTCTTGATGTATCATGCAACACCTCCTCCCTTTTTGCCCAGCCTGTCCTTCCTAAACATGCTATCCTCCTCTGTAACACTATTCTGCACCAAAAAATTAAAAAGTCTGCACACAATACTGTAAAATTCTGCAAAATTTTGCAAATTTTATTTGTCAAAATAACACTATGTAATCACACCAGTTTCAATTATTTTGGTAATTTATTTCAAAATACCCATCAGCAAGTATGTCTGTATAAATCCCCCCAGAAATAGAGAGTTAATGAAATCTCTGTGACAACCCAGCACCTTTTTATTTTTATTATTTTCTGCCCCCTCCTCATCAGAGCCCAGTGGTAGGGGGGACAGACATTCACATCCTCTCCCCCCCAGAGCTCAGCCTTGCCCCCCTCCAGACCCTCTACCTCCAAGAGGCCAGCTGCAAGGCCCCCCCACTCCCCATCCAGACACCTGCACCACTTACCCAAAGGCTAGGGATTCAGAGGGAGAAACAGCCTGTTGCTATGTCTCGGGCTTGCACAGATTTTCCTGAGCATTGCTGCCTCTTTCCTTCAGGGCATGCTGGGAACTGCAGCTGCTAAAAACCCTCCAGTTGACTTCCCCTCCTCCCAACCTTGTCTTCTATTTGCGAGTGGGGCTTTGTGGGTTCAGCAGCCCTTAGTGATGACCAACATCTCTGCAGCCCATTTCTGTGGAGGAAACAAGAAATTCTGCATGCACAACATTGATTTCTACAAAATTCTGCATTTTGCAGTGGTGAAGAATTCCCCCAGGAATAAACATGGCCTGCCTAACTGATAATTGAAAATTAGGAGTGATCAAAATGTTTTCAATAAAATATATTGTTGAAAAATGCAGTTCTGCCTGAAATTTTTGTTGTGGAAATTTTTCATTTTTTGACTGAATTTCAAATGACTTTTTTAAATCAATGTTTTAGTCAAAATTGTGGGAAAATATCCCACTTTTTTTCTCCAGAGAAGCGGAAAGTGAAGCAAAGTGGAAAAACCTGAACATTCTAACTGGACATGAAATATTTTCATTTCCGGAAAAAAAATATTTTTAAAATCATAAAAATTTTCAAATGAAACATAATCTATTTGCTTTTGGGGATATTCTTCATTAGAAACAACAAACTTGGACCAGCTCTACTTCTGGCAGTGACAAGCCAAACACAAGTATGGAATGTATGCAAATCTATGGCATGTACTATGATTCTATAGGTAATAAGAGTAATTGTGAATATAATGTGATTTTGTCATGCAAATGTTAATATACAGTTCTGAAAGTCTGAGCCAAATGCCCAAACATGAAATCTTTTTCAGGAAATGCTCACATTTCAAACACACCTTAACTGAGAAAATAAATACAATATCTTTAACAGTTGCTCATACCTCAGAGGGTCTGTACATATTATTGATAAACAAGTCAATGTAGAAAGATTTCAAAAAAGGATTTTGAACAAAGAGAGGGATTGTGCTTGATGCATGGAGAAATGTAAACTTTTCCGTCAAAGCCATTATATTATCCTCTTTCAAATTTTTACTTAAAACTTAGCTATGCCATGAAGTCTACAAAACACTCCACAATAACTAGACAGTTGCTGTGCTGTGAGCAGTGCTCTTATTATTTATTTATTTATTATTATTTATTTTATTTATTATTATTATTATTATTATTTATACAACTGTATCACCTAGGAGCCCAAGTCATGATCCAAGTCCTCATTGTGCTAGGCTTTTTTGACTAATCAAAATTGTCCATTACCTTTTCCTTCCCAGTATAGTCTGTTGTATCCTATGCTCTCTCAGCTTAGGCCTGGTCTACACCTACAACTTAGGTCAACCTGACTACATTTCTCTGGGCTGCGAAAACTTTCATGCCCTCTGCAATATAGTTAGATCAACCCAACGCCCTGCTGTAGATACCATTAGGTCAACAGAATATTTTTTCTGTTGACTTAACTACAGCCTCTCAAGGGGATAGAGTTACTAAAGTGATGGATAATCCTCTTCCATATCTGTAGCAAGTGTCTACACTATAGTGCTTCAGCAGCTTCAATGCTCCCGCTGTAGCCCTTGTAGTGTAAATATGCCCCCATATTTTGGCCCTGATTCCACAAAGACCTATTCACAGTGCATAAAGCTAAAGATATGCATAAAGTTTTGTAAGATCAGGGCCTTAGGGTATGGCTACACTTGCAACTTCAAAGCGCCGCCGCGGCAGCACTTTGAAGTGCGAGTGTGGTCGTAGCGCCAGCGCTGGGAGAGAGCTCTCCCAGCGCTGCACGTACTCCACATCCTCTATGGGCGTAGTTTGCAGCGCTGGGAGCCACGCTCCCAGCGCTGCGGCACTGTTTACACTGAGGCTTTACAGTGCTATATCTTGCAGCACTCAGGGGGGTGTTTTTTTCACACCCCTGAGCGCTAAAGTTGCAGCGCTATAAAGCACCCGTGTAGCCATGGCCTTAAAGTTTAAAATATTTAAGGCAAGGAGTATATTTTCCAACAGAAAACTGTTCCCTCTGAAAATGCTCATTCAATGAAATAATAATATTTCATGGGAACATATCAAATGTGTTTAAATTCTTTCAAGAAATTATCAAAACATTTTGTTAATCAGAAAAAAATTCAATTTCAAATACATGTGAAGAAATGGGAACCTGTTCAGTGACCTGTCAGGTAAAGAAGAAATTGAAATTCACTGAATACATGCTTTACAAATTATTCACTTGCTCCATTTATGGCCCCTTCTTGACCTTTTCATCCCGGCTTTCTTCCCCTCCCATCAAGGAATGTGATGCTGATAATCTTGTATGGGTATGCAAGAGAGCAGAGGGCTCAAGAAGCTTTCTTCCTGATGCAAGACATAGTGTGTTTAGGTAGTGGAGGTGTTATTCCAGATTAGTGCCACCGGGAACCTCATTATTCCAGATTATGCGAGAAGGAGCTAGAGGGCTCTACATTGCAGTAATCCCTGAAAGAAGTCTCTGGAAGAGAGAGAAAGGGAATTGTATGCATGGAGGCCATTCATCCCCATCACTCCACATTCTGCATTGTCCCTGCTCTGTTTAGGATTGGTTAGCCCACTTTCAAAGCTAATTTAAACAGAAGTAAAGACATCATTCCCATATAACAGGATTTGGTCCTATTAAGGACTGTGTTTTTTCTCCTAATGTTTGCCAAATGGATGAGGAAAGTCATATAGGAGGACAAAAATCCACAGTGTCTTACTGAAGTGCCTAAAGACCTGTTGTAATAATTGGGTGTACAAATTTACCCTAATGGTCAGCTCAACTGGGGGAAGTGAATAAAAATTTATAAAATGTCACAATAATCTACAACAAAAAAACGGATATGGGGAAAAGGTGAAAAAAGGGAGATAGAAAGACTGAATTAGTCTAAATAAGAGGGTCTACTGATGGAACTCAAGGACAATGTTAAAATCATGTCAGGTGAACAAGAGACTTGTGGGACTGGAAATCAGTTTACTTATGGTTCAAGTGTCAGAGCTAATGTCACATGTCAGTTTTATACTGAGTGAGGTGACCATTTGTCCCATAACTACCTAGTAGAGTTTTCAGCTAGATTATCAGGTGTCAAAATACAAATTGTGTGTTCAGCATTCAGATGGGAAACTAGGTAGTGATACTACGATGATGAGTGACTTTGTATACACTAGGTGGTTGCATAAATAGATGATAAACACAGAGAAAGCAAAAGTACTAAAGGGTTCAGCAATGGATTCACTGTTGAATTATAAATTAATGAAAGAAAAATGTCCTGAGTTATTTTATTCTTTAAAAAATATTCCTCTAATAGAGTTGCATGTTTTTATGCTTTTAATTTGCTTTATATTCTGGGGAAAAAAATCAAAGCACCGTATCTGTACAAATCAATTGTGCAACGCAGTGAGCTGAGTCAAAGAGAATTTATAATGACTAATGGTCACACTATCATTTAAATGGGGATTAAATCATGATGAATGATAAGGGAAAACACCAGGCTAGCAGATTAATACATCACAATCACAGTCATGCCAATTAATTTCTGCAGAATAACGGGGCACATCATAATAATGGGACGCTTCAATTGTTATGTAAATAATCATCTATAAATATTGGGGCTAACTCTGCCTTGTTTGGCACTGCCAGTGGGAGCCGAGATGCTGATAGATGCATCCTTTACTCCAGAAATCTTGCGGGCTCTGGCAGTTTCACATCGAGAAGAGTTGGGGAGATGGACAGTGGGACATACTTTATTACTATTGGAATAGCAGCAGTGTCAGTCTTTGATTAGTGTATGCTGCTGACAGCACCACACACCCTGAGGGGACTAGACACCTCCTCTAAGAAGCAAACAAAGCCAACCATAATGTGTAGGGTCACTACAGTACATACATGTCCCTTTCCTATTGTTCTCTTGATGGCTAATGTGCTTGACTTGTTGGGTACCCATTCAGGTGACTAGCTTGAGCCCCTACCGGTGCTGCTATGCTGACAAACCCTGCTTGCAGAAGGAGAAACCGCCCAGCCCTCTCTCCTCGTGCAGTAAATGACTGCAGGAGAGGCAAAGATCTAGCCCATTGTTTAGTAACCATGTAAACTAAGAAAAGTACACAATTATATATGTTATGAACACACTTGATGTCTTATATTTCTAGATCTCTTTTTAAATACTACCTCATAGATAAAGAGTGCTCATTTGAGCTTTATCTGTGTGTGTGTGTGTGCTTGGACTCTAGTTACTTTCTTTCTATCAACAAGCAAACCCAGAAGGGTTTAGATAAACATCTGGGCCAGTTGGAGACCAGCACAGTTCCCCTGTTTACACCAGCTGAAAATCTGACCTATCTGCATACTTATTTGCCTCAAGGCCAAAAAAAGAAAAAATCAGGCTAAAAAAAAATCTTACAACCAAGTTTTCTTGTTAAATTTCTGGTGCCTACTGGCTCCAGGCACCAACTGAATGCCACGTGATCAGCCTTAGTGGTGCTTCAGCTCCGTGCTCAGACGAAACCGGGAACTACACACAAACAAAAATGTGAAAAATACAAACACAGAACCCTGCAACTTGTTGAACTCACACAGACACCTGTGCTAGAGTCCCATTGAAATCCACGGGGCTTGATGCAGATGCAAGAATTCACCTGTGCACAAATTGCAGCATCGTGATCAGAGTCAATCAAATCCTTTCCACGCTCAAAAGAGATACAAATGAAGTTTGCCTTAAACTCTGGGTAGAGAAAGTCCCCAAACCAATTTCTGAATGTGAACACACACACTGAGGGGGAGTTTTGGAATCTGAATTCAGGCCTGCATCTGAATATTGCAGCAGCTGCATCCTCTTTCTGTGTAATGGTCTGAACTGGATGCCAACATCCGAGAACTTTAGAGGTTTGAAATTGAGATTTGGATCTACATTTAGTGGCTCAGGACTATTTCTAGTTCTGAGTGTAGCTTTGGTTCTCTTCTTATTTTCCAGAGATCTATTCACCTGTTTCTAGGTCTTTCCCTGTCCCTTCCCACTGATCTACTATCCACTTCTTCCTTTCAGTCACAGCAGGGGCTTGTCACCTATTTTACACACCAATGCAGGGAAATAAGGGGGCATAAAAGGCTCCTTTACTCAAGCTACTCATATCATCCATCACAGCAGGAGGGAAGAAGCATCCATGGTGCACCTACTCTCCCTTCAACATAGGCAGAGCAGGAGTTTGTTGGCATGGGTAGGGAATAGGATGCAGCAACCTGTACAAATGAGCTGTCAGAGAGGTGTTAGGAGCCTATGCAGACTACATCCCCTTCAAACAAGGAGGAATTAAGGATCAGACACTGACTCTTTGAATAATGGAATCTCAATATTGGAAGGGACCTCAAGTCGTCATCTAGTCCATCCCCCTGCTCAAAGCAGGACCAATCCCCAGACAGATTTTTCCCCAGATCCCTAAATGGCCCCCTCAAGGATTGAATTCACAACCCTGGATTTAGCAGGCCAATGCTCATATCACTAAGATATCCCTCCCCCCATCATAATATAGTACCTGGCACAGCACATGCTTATTCAGAGTTTGTGGCAAAGCTACAATCCAGTCTTAAATTCTGTGTTATTTCACACATTTAATTTTTGAGAGACAAAGTGGGTGAGGTAATATTTTTTATTGGACCAACTTCTTTTGGTGAATGAGACAAGCTTTCAAGCTACATAGAACTCTTCTTCAGGCCTGGGAAAGGTACTCAGGGTATGGCTACACTTACAGCTGTACAGCGCTGCCGTGGGAGCGCTTTGAAGTGCGAGTGTGGTCGTAGCGCCAGCGCCGGGAGAGAGCTCTCCCAGCGCTGCAGGTACTCCAGCTCCCCGTGGGGATTAGCTTACAGTGCTGGGAGCTGTGCTCCCAGCGCTGGGACACTGTTTACAGTGGCGCTTTACAGTGCTGTAACTTGCTGTGCTCAGGGGGGTGTTTTTTTACTCCCCTGAGCGAGAAAGTTGCAGAGCTGTAAAGTGCCAATATAGCCAAGGCCTTAAAGTGCCACAGCTAAATACAAGATCAAATAGGTAGTTTAGCATAAGTATTTAGCACATATTCTCAAGGGACCATTCAAGGTTAAGTGGTCCATTAACAACCCTATAGTCATAGGACAAAAAAGGGGGATTAGTGGGCTAATGATTGTTGTAATAAGCCATTATAGCTTTTGTCATAAACAGTCAATATGTCTCCACTAAAATTGGTCAAAATGGGGTGGTTTTTCCATGTAAATGTTGTCATTTTGACAGAATTTTGAATAATGAAGCATTTCAGATTATAGCTGAAATATTTCATTTTTGGTCAAAATATTTGAGGTTTTAGGGATTCAGTTTTTTGACCAAAAAATTGAAAATTTCAGTGGGAAGCAGACACTTCTCAAAAAAATTTTTTTAGTCAGACCCCCACTCACAATCTTAAGGTAGAGATGAGGGCTGGTCAAAATTTTTCTGTCAAAAGTGCTTTTGGTGGAAAATTTTTGACCAGCTCTCATCTCTACTTTAAGATTGTGAAAAAGTGTTAAACATGGACATTAATGTGCCACTTCACTATATTCCTGTATTGCAAGGTAGAGAAGTGCTGTGATTGGGTGATTTATCCCTGGTACAACATTGTAATATCTTTTCTCTAATGGTATATGCATGTAGCAACACGTTATTGCATTGCCAATTTTTATTTCACATTATTAAAAGCAAAATTTGATGATAAAATTTGACAACTTCAAAGTATTACCAATTTTCTGTCTCATGCTAAGTAATTCCGTGACATATTAGTAACTTATGTATCATACCATTGTTAATCCAGTTCATTAATATGATGTGACATTCACTAATTTGATATTGTTCTACACTATCTGATATCTTATTATTGAATTTCAGATATTATTAGCATAGTTGGTCATTGTTAAAACCAGAGGAGTATTTTGAATATGCCAGATGGTAACTTTTGACCTGATTTTGGTAAGATGTGAGTTACACACACACACACACACATACACACTATTTTAAAAGCAGAATAATAATGTCAACATAAAGCATTTTGAGTTAACTGAGAAAGTGCCAAAACACAGTGCAAAGATTGGCTTTTTTAAACTTTAATAGTCAAGCAAATATATGCAAAAGGGTGAATTTTTTGTATTATGCATTATTTGGATAGCACCAGCAGCATGTTAGTTTCCAAAGACAGGTAATAAGACTAGTCCTTTCCCTCAAATACTTACAATCAAAGCTCCCAATCCTGTAAACTGAAATTCATGACCCAAGTGATTGCATGGAGTTCCACTGACTTAAATTTGGATCCACGTGGATGCAGGAGCCTGCCTGAACATTCATTTGCACTTATGAGGGCCTAAGTAGAGAGAACATACAAACCAAGGCTCCATTGCTACATATTCTTGGGTTTGTGTGGATTTCTTTGCCCATACGAAGCTCATTGATGTCAGTAGGCTTCAGCAAACATACAGCTGTCAGTCCATGCACAAGAAGTTGTCACATCAGAACTCCAGGTAGGGAATGCAAAGCATGAAAAGGGAATGACAAATATGCAAGACACAC
The DNA here is from genome assembly GCF_003597395.2 of Chelonoidis abingdonii. Taxonomy (NCBI): domain Eukaryota; kingdom Metazoa; phylum Chordata; order Testudines; family Testudinidae; genus Chelonoidis; species Chelonoidis abingdonii. Next base: position 74,217,618 of record NC_133771.1, read on the forward strand.
ATTTAAATGTAGGATGACACAAATATTATTTTCTTCCCCTGCTCACCTGCCAGCCCTATCCCCCACAAAATCCACGTGACTGTTTTTCAGAAAGAAGATTTTGACTGTTTTTGTACGAATTCAGGAGAATTGTTGCCAGGAAGATTGCTGACATTTTTTAGAGAGACAAAGTGGGTAAGGTAATATCTCTTATTGGACCAATGTCTGTTGGTGAAAGTGAGACAAGTTTTTGAGCTATACAGAGCTCTTCTTCAGATCTGGGAAAGGTACTATGAGAGTCACAGCTAAATAGAAGCATAGAATATGTGCTAAATATTTATGCTAAACTACCTGTTCAACCTTGTATTTAGCTATGACACTCTTAGTACCTTTTCCAGAGCTAAAGAAGAGCTCTGTATAGCTCAAGTGAATCAGTGGAATTTGAATGTTTGAAAGCTCAAAAAGTACATTTTTGGTGCAAAGTATAATCTGCAGATGCACAGTCAGTATTTTAGAAGTAATAACATTTGGCGACTACACTGAGATTAATATAGTGGGTATTTTCTAAAGATGTTAGGGAGGTTGTGAAATAATGCAACTGAATATAGAGAGGGATTAGAAGGAGATTCTGCTTTGTATCATTTCAATATGCAGCATATTTTATATCTCTTATCCTATATATGTGAGTAGTGGAGGGTGGATTTTGATTTCTGTTGACATTTCTAAATGCAGGTTATAATACCTGATCATCAACTTCACCACAGGAGGATGTTGCACAGATTGCAGTGGTCTCCTTGAGACATTAATCAGAGACTGAGTGTTGCCAGCTCCAGATTGCCTTATTACCAAATGGAATGCAAAGTTTTCCTTCTTCTGTAAAATGTTTTCCGCTAGATGCAAAGTTTTACCACAGGACATGGGACACGACTGAGAGTGACCTTTAATTCCCTAAAGTGCTGCCAGAGTAGATTTTGTCTAAGGTGACATTACTTGTAACTAATTAGACAGGTTTGCAAAATGAGATTTTTTTATTCATATTGTAGCTTGTTTTGTTAGACAGGAGGTTGTTTATGTGATCCATACTGGGATGCTGTGAACTGTTTATTCCTGTTCTCAGAATGACATGTGTATATGTGTATATTACCTGCTTGTTATTTGCATAGTGTATAAACAGAGAGGATGTTCTACAGAAGAGATTGGACCTGTCATAAAGAGTTGACTATCTCATGACCAAATCCTGCTAGGTGCTGAAAAATCTCAGCTGCCTCTGAAGTCAGCTGCCTCAGCAGTTGTATTGTAGGACTGGCTCAACACCTCATAAAATTAGATTATAAAACAAGCCTTTCTATGGGCAACTACAGACTATAGACTACTACAGCAGTGCAAAAATCAAGCTATATTTGACCACTCTGCCTGCAGCACCAACAGTAATATAATACAAAAGCAGCTATGTGCTCAGCTCCAGCAGCTGCCCTTCCTCCCACCTCTTATTTTTCTGCCTGATCCTGATGAGACAGAAGGAAAGAGGAAGATGAAACAGTGGAGATGCTATTAGAAGAATGAGAAAAGAGCAGGAAGGGTAGGGAACCACCATACTCCTAGATCCTCAGCAGGGCACTCTCTAGTGGTGATGCTGCGGGAGTATATTATGGTCAATGTCTCCATCTAAAAATCACTCCCCTTGTTTCTCTGTACGCTTAGAGCCATTGACCTGGACAGTCACTTCTCTGGTATCATAGGGGCATGGAGGCAGCATACAGTGCCAATGGATTTTTCCCCACTGTGGCACTCTGTACCTCAAGGCAGCACCCTGGAACCCCCATATCCACCCATCATATAATTATGATATATTTTGTGCAACACATACCATGTAAGATATTATATAAAGGGTCATGATCTGCTGAAACCTTTTGTTCTGTCCACATATGTATATCATTAGTGTATATGATGTTATGAGATTTTGCTGTATGGTTGTTACTGAAATATGTTGTAAGTTTGAGAGTCTCTACTGCTATGTGATGATCCACTCCCAGGAAGTTGTTAAGTGACCATTAATCAGTAGAGGAGTTGTAAACAAGGGATTTACAATACTGTAAGAGGGCTGCACAAGCATCACACAGTGGGGGATTGCTCAACTCTGTGACTCAGCAAAGCCCACCAGGATACATCTGGGCTAGTGTTTCCCAGGCACATGGACTGAGGGTATAAAATCGGGGACAGTGGCGTCATGCCTTGGCTTTCCCCTCCCCCACCTATGCTGGAAGCAACAAGAATGCTGGGAAACCAAAGACTTGAACTGAGGAAACTGGGTCTTTGGCTTAAAAGAAGAAGCCTGTGTATTAAGAACTATAACATCTAGTAGGCTGAGAAAACGGCTTGATTCAAATACTGCCCAGTCTAATAAGGTTTAAGATTTAGACTGTGCAATTACCTTTTATTTTTTTGGCAACTATCTCTGACCTTTTGTGCCTATCATTTATAATCACTTACAATCTTTCTGTAGGTAATAAATCTGTTTTATATTTTACCTAAAACATTGGGTTTTGGTTGAAGTGCTTGGGAAACATCAGCTCAGTTTACAAAGACATGTGTCTGCTCCCCACATTGACAGAGGGGCAGACTGGGTAATAAACGTACACTGGTCAGGTTTCTGACCAGGGCAAGACATTATTCTGGGGATGCAAGGCTGGGAGTTGGGGATATTTGCTGGTGCCTTTTTCTCTGTGATTCATGAGTGGATCAGGGAGCATTCATGCAATTTAGCTGCGAGTGGGGCTCCACGTGTTTTTGTGCTTAGTGACAACAGCGCCCGGAGGGGTTTGCTACTTTTCACTGGCAAAGCATTGTGAGAGAGAGCCCAGGTGGAGCATTAAGGGGGCACAGCAGTACCCCAATCCTAGGTTGTACCTGGAGGATCCCATCATACCCAACTCCCTCTCAAAATGGATTCTTCTGGGAAGTGTACTTGCACTAACAGACTCTCTTACACTCAGGCTCACTTTATATCAAATATCAGGGGGTAGCCATGTTAGTCTATATCTAGAAAAACAACAAGGAGTCCGGTGGCACCTTAAAAACTAACAGATTTATTTGGGCATGAGCTTTCATATCTAAAAAAACCTCACTTCTTCAGATGCATGGAGTGAAAATTACAGATGTAGGCATTATATAATGAGACATTAAGAGAAGGGAGTTACCTCACAAGTGGATAACCAGTGTTCACAGGGCCAATTCAATCAGGGTGGATGTAGTCCACTCCCAATAATAGATGAGGAGGCGTCAATTCCAGGAGAGGCAAAGCTGCTTTTGTAATGAGCCAGCCACTCCTAGTCCCTATTCAAGCCCAAATTAATGGCGTTAAATTTGGAAATGAATTTTAGTTCTGCTGTTTCTCTTTGAAGTCTGTTTCTGAAGTTTTTTTGTTCAAGAATAGTTACTTTTAAATCTGTTATAGAATGTCCAGGGAGATTGAAATGTTCACCTACTGGCTTTTGTCTGTTACCATTCCTGATGTCTGATTTCTGTCCATTTATCCTTTTATGTAGAGATTGTCCAGTTTGGGCAATATACATGGGAGAGGGGCACTGCTGGCACATGATGGCATATATAACATTGTAGCGTGCAGGTGAATGAGCCCTTGATGGTGTGGCTGATGTGGCTGGGTCCTCTGATAGTGTTGCTGGAGTAGATATGGGGACAGCATTGGCAACGAGGTGTACTACAGGGATTGGTTCCTGGGTTGGTATTTCTGTGGTGTGGTGTGTAGTTGCTGGTGAGTATTTGCTTCAGGTTAGGGGGTTGTCTGTAAGCGAGGACTGGCCTGCCTCCCAAGATCTGTGAGAGTGAGGGATTGTTTTCCAGGATAGGTTGTAGATCATTGCTAATGTGCTGGAGAAGTTTTAGCTGGGGGCTGTATGTGATGGCCCATGGTGTTCCGCTATTTTCCTTGTTGGGCCTGTCCTGTAGTAGGTGATTTCTGGGTACCCGTCTCACTCTGTCAATCTGTTTCCTACTTCCCCAAGTGTGTAATATAGTTTTAAGAATGCTTGATAAAGATCTTGTAGGTGTTTGTCTCTGTTTGAGGCATTGGAGCAAATTCGGCTGTATCTTAGGGCTTGGCTGTAGACAATGGATCTTGTGATGTGTTCTGGATGAAAGCTGGAGGCCTGTAGGTATATATAGCAGTCAGTAGGTTTTCAGTATACGGTGGTGTTTATGTGACCATCACTTATTTGTACTGTAGTGTCCAGAAAGTGGATCTCTTGTGTGGACTGGTCCAGGCTGAGGTTGATGGAAATTGTTGAAATCCAGGTGGAATTCTTCAAGGGCCTCCTTTCTATGGTCCATATGATGAAGATGTCATAATGTAGCATAAGTAGAGGAGGGGCGCTAGAGGATGAGAGCTGAGAAAGCTTTGTTCTAAGTCAGCCATAAAAATGTTGGCATACTGTGGGACCATGAGGGTACCCACTGCAGTGCCACCAACTTGAAAGTATAAGTTGTCCCCAAATTTGAAATGGTTGTGGGTGAGGACAAAGTCACAAAGCTCAGCCACCAGGTGTGCTGTGGCCTCATCAGGGATACTGTTCCTTATAGCTTGTAGTCCATCCTCATGTGAAATATTGGTGTAAAGAGCTTCCACATCCATGGTGGCCAGGATGGTGTTTTCAGGAAGATCACCAATGCATTGTAGTTTCCTCAGGAAGTCGATGGTGTCTAGAAGATAGCTAGGAGTGCTGGTAGTGTAGGGTCTAAGGAGAGAGTCCAAATAGCCAGATAATCCTTCTGTAAGAGTGCCAATGCCTGAAATGATGGGGTATCCAGGGTTTCCAGGTTTATGGATTTTAGGTAGCAGATAGAATATCCCTGGTTGGGGTTCTAGGGGTGTGTTCTTTTAGATTTGTTTCCATGCTGTAGCTAGGAGTTTCTTGAGCAGATGGGGTAGTTTCTTTTGGTATTCCTCAGTGGGATCAGAGGACAGTGGCCTGTAAAATGTGGTGTTGGAGAGTTGCCTGATGGAGTTTTTTTACGCATGAAAGCTTATGCCCAAATAAATCTGTTAGTCTTTAAGGTACCAACAGACTCTTTGTTGTTTTTATATCAAAATACACCAACTCTATTGATGTATAATGATATTGAAATAAGTGTCTCTTACACACTGAGGAGACAGAAGAAGATGTAAGAAAATGTGAGTAAAAATAGCATGGGATCTATACCTTACACATCACCTCTGAACTTGGCCCATTTGATTCTCCAGATTTCTAAAGCATAGATAACAATATTTGGAAACAGAAAAAATATATATGAGTTTGCTATCCTGAGTTTCCAGCTATAAGGATATGAGAGAGTGACAGAAGCATACGAAGGCTCCTATGCAAAGCTCACACTGAGCATTGACAAACTATTTGAATTCTTTTCTGTTGCATTGAGAAAAAAATATATGAAAACAGTCTCCAAATAGCATTGCTGTTTAAGGACATGATTCAGCAAAGTACTTGAGTACCTGTGTAACTTTAAGTACATGAGTATTAACTACAACAGGACAACTTACATGCTTAGCATGTGCTTAAATATCTTGCTGATGGACCTAAACTCTATTCTAAAAAAATGTATGTCCCCATTTGGGTACAAGAAATCTTTTTCCCCAGTAATTTTACTCTCTTTTTATGATTTGTTTTCATACACTCATTAAGGTTCAGTGACAAGAGATCAGTTCAGCCTTCATTTATACCCCGGTCTTTGTGCATGTAAATTACTTGCATAAGTAAGGCTAGGTTAGTTTAAACCTTAGTTGTGTCTACGCATACCACCTGGATAGCGGGTTGTACAAAGGTACACCCTGGTACAACACCCTTGTATAAACTGCTGCCCAGCATACAAAAGAATGCAAGATCTGTTAGTGAGCGGCTTAAGAGGGCTGTGTATGCACTTGCAGAGGCTCTTTGTACTTGATGGACTTTCATTTTATAAGTGTATCACTTTGTCTGTGATTTCACTTATACGATGTGTGGAAGTGTAAATGCAACATGGATTCCATATCTCAGAATACCTCATGTCTATTATCTTTGTATCTCACACTTTGTATAGATGTACACTTTGGGGCAGATTCTGTGATCTGCTATGAGAAGCACAAAGTGGACAGATTCCAGCCATCACAGAATCTCACTCACACAGGAGAATACTCTGTTGGCAAAAGGCTGGAGGAAGTAATGGATCTGGCACCTGCACCACATTTGTTCACCCTCTGACATAAGAGAAGTAGGGGGGATAAGCTGGGACCATTCCAGGATTGGGGTACTGAGGGATCATGAAGGAGCCTTACCACAGCTAACCTGGACATTGTGCATAAGTTAAAACAGGCTCATGTTGCTTTAACTTGTGTAATGCTGGGCATATATTATCAGAGAGCTACAACTGTCTCCTTGGATATGAACAGAGCTTGGAGGCAGTGGAGAAGTGAGGCCTTCATATAGTGTGGTATTTTATATGTTTTGATTATCTGTTGATTTCAATGAAATGTCCATTTCTACAGACAGCACTATAATACGCATCAAGGCTCAGGGGTTATAATGTAAGACTTCAGCTAAAACACCCATAGGTTACACATGTTTTTTTTCCTATAGAAAGAGAAAGATTTGGGTTTAAGCTTACTAAAGACTGAAATAGATGTTTTCTGCCATTTTTGCAGATGCAGGCAACTTTCAAATCTGCTGGGCATTGTGGTAGATGCATAATGGGTTTTATGGAATGCTGCTTTTGCAGTTTATGAGCAACATCTTATTAATGGTGGATAATAAAAAGTGGTTTCCATTACATATATTTTTTAAAAAATCAATGTCAACACTTTTAAAAGAAAAGAAAACAGTGCTTAACTTACAGAAGTAGTCTTCAGCTTTCCTGTGATTGCTTCATGTGGAAACACCTGTGGTTCAATCATTTCTTTTAAACAAAAGTAGAGTGCAGAGAAAAGATTTTAGATAATCACTCCATAATAAAACAGTGATGATACAACATATTGATCCTTTCTCTGACATCACATAATCCCTTTTGGACTTACTCCAAAGAAACCTTTTAATAGGGCGGAAAGAGGAATCAGATATCTGATGTCAATATCTGGGGAAATGAGTAGTCAACTTAAAGGCCAATGCATTCCACAGGGCTTTCTTAGGAGGTCTAGTGTTGTAAATAATGCCTACACTTCCTTAGCTTCCCACTCTATCTGCAACTTTTCTTACATTCCACTTTTATCTGAGTTGAAGGTCTAAGACATATGTTACCATTAATATCCAACACACATTACCATACTCATCAATCAGATAGGACTGCCCATTGTATTGTATAAACAAGGCCCAGCCAGCTTCTGGGTAATCACAACTCTTCTTTAGATAATCTTGCTACAAATCATCCAAGAAAGGCAGATCTTTTGTGAACAATGAATACTGTATTACAAACACATAGGCCTGGTCTACACTACGCCGTTAAATCGATTTTAACAGCGTTAAATCGATTTAACGCTGCACCCGTCCACACTACATTGCTCTTTAAATTCATTTAAAGGGCTCTTTAAATTGATTTCTGTACTCCTACCCAACGAGCGGAGTAAAGCTAAAATCGATATTAGTATATCGGATTAGTGTTAGTGGGACGGAAATTGACCGTATGGCCTCCGGGCATTGTATCCCAGCAGGTACACCAGTGGACACGTCTGGACAGCAATCACGAACTCAGAGAGGCACTGGCCAGGTAGACAGGAAGAGCCCCAGTCAACTTTTTGAATTCAATATCCTGTTGGCCAGCATGGAGCTCTGATCACACACAGGTGACAGCCACGCAGAGCTCATAGCACAGGAACAATCAGGTCTCTCTCGAATCCAAAAAGAGCACCAGCATGACCCACGAGAGGTACTAGGATCTGATCGCATATGGGAGACGATTCAGTGCTAAGAATCCGTTCAAAAGACGAAATAAAAAATATTTGAAAAAAATTTCCAAGGCCATAGTGATGGAGAAGGGCCACAGCAGGGACTCATGCAGTGGCAGAGGTGAAAGTTAAGAGCTTCAGACAAGAAATACCAAAAACCAAAGCAGTAAATGAAGAAGATCAGGTCAAGGGCCAAAACATGCCGCTTCTACGCTGAGCTGCATGCAATTTTAGGGGGCTGCTCCACCACTACCTCCCCTTGTCCGTGGATCCGAGGTGGGGGTTATAAATCTCATACATGGCTGAGGATCAGCAGAGGGGAAGATGAGGAGGAAGGAGGAGGAAGAGGAGGATGACTTTGCAGTGAGCACACAGCACTCCGTTAGCCCAAACAGCCAGACAGTTTTTGTGACCCAGACAGATTACCCTCCCAGCCCTCCCAAGCCACTAGCCAGACAGTGAAGCCTGGAAGCAACCTCTGGTGAGTGTACCTTTGTAAATATGAAACATGTTAAAAAGCAGTGTTTTTGATGATTGATTGCCATGAGGGCTTGGATGCATTCACAGCCAGTAAAGTTACAGGAAAAGTTTGTTAATATGTCTGGGGATGGGAGTGGAATCCTCCAAACAAAATCTCCATGAATCGCTCCTGGAGGTACTTCAAAAGCCTTTGGCAGAAGGTTTCTGGCAAGGCAGCCTTATTCCGTTCCACCATGATAGACACTTTACGACGCCGATGCATTGTAGCAAGATGGGTAATTGCATGGCAAAGCACAGCTGTGTATGGTCCCGTGATTGCTGGTCATTCAAGAAACAGCCGTTCTTTATCTCACTCTGTTATCCTCAGCAGAGTGATATCGTTCATAGGTAACCTGGGTTGAAATCCGGAATATTAATTAAGGGGACAGAGATGGCCATTTTTCTACTGGCTGTGCTTAAAAAAATCTTTCTCTTGCACATAGCAAAGCGGGGGGGGGAGGGGAGAAAGGATAGGCTGAGCTTTTCTGTGTTTGGCCAGCAGGAACTTCCCAGCTACCAGCCACCTCGGTGGGGGCGGGGAAGGGGGGATGATTAGCAAGTGATCCATGCATAGCAGCCATGCAGTGGGGGAGGAGCAAACAATCCTTGGATAAGAAAGAGAGGGTGGGCATTCTGCTGCGCCTGTTAACAGGAAAAGCCATCATAGGGCACTGTGTAATATGAAGGGTGGAAAAGTCAAGATAAACCTTACCATGGCCGCATGGAAGCTGAATATGATGCCCGACTGCGTCTGTGAGATTCTAACACCAGAGCCACAGGCACTCAATATTAAATGAGCAAATGTGACCTTGGTAGTGATCACATGTGCTAGTGTAAGGTGATTACTGTTGTTCACTGTGAAAGAGTATAACATGTTCCTGGTAAAATTATTTTTTTACATACTCTCTCCTGTTTCCCTCCCCCCATACAGCTGCAACATTTTTTCAAGCCCCTACTCATCCCAAGGCAGCCTCAGATTAAGGCGGAGAAGAAGAGGACCGAGATGAAATGTCTCTGAATCATGGAAGAACGCCCAATGAAAAGCTCATCAGAATGTGTGGAAGACGTGCTAGCAAAGTACAGGAGATGCCAGTGAATCGTGAGGACTCGGAGGGACCAATGTGGAGAGGATAGGAGAGACGCTCGAGGATAGAGGTGGCGGTAGGTAAGATCAGAGGTGGTAGGCAGGAGATCAGCGGGGGGGGATGCAACGCTGGAGCTGGCTGCGTGATCAAACTGAATATCCTCCGACGTCTCGGTGGTCTTCAGGAAAGCAGCGGGGGTACAGAGTGCCAACTGCAGCCATGTTAACCACCCCTCAGTACTCACCATGTCATAATTCTTCAACCGGCTGCAGACGTGTTAGAACGTGTGGGGGAAGGCTTTCTGCACCGCCCATCCACCCCCGGGACAGTCCACCAAAAGGCTGTCATGTACAGTGAAATGTGTAATTGGCCTTTTCCCCCTCCTATCCGCGCTCTCGAAACAAACTGGAGTACCTGATAATGCTCTGCCTCTTTTATAATTACTCTTTGTAAAAGGATACATGCAAAGTGGGAGACTAAACACTAGGGAATGACTGTAATAAAGAAGACAAGGAGTGTGGATATGTATTAGTGACTTATTCTTAAGCAACGTGATCTCTGATGTGGCACGGTGGGTTTGCTACCTGAGGGAATCGAGTCAATCCCAGGGGTGGGTGTCAGAAGGAAACAAACAGAAGCAGTCACACCAAAATACTCTGGCCCGTGATGAACCGTTTCAAGGCTTCCTGATGCGCACGCTTCCGTGGTGTGCTCTTCTAATTGGCCTCTGGTGTTCTGGCTGCATGTAATTGACAGCGCTAGGTGATTTGCCCTCAGCCCACCAGTACTAGTGCGGACAAAATGGAGCTAGGGACCCCACGACTACGGAGAGACCAGGCGCACCAAGATCCACCCTTCGCGTCGTCGTCAGGGATCGCCCGATCTAGTACGCGCTGTACATTAAAGCATCACGCCGTGGCTTGTAACCAGCGCGGCTAATTAAGAAACGATCGAGGCCGGTTAGAAATAATTGCGCTTGCATCATATATCCCTGGCCGCCCGACGCGGTGAGAGGCACAAACACCTAACAGAGTCCATCTCCACCCAGCCATAAAAGTTCTCCCCTTACTCTCCGGATATGTGGGAGCACACAGCAAGCAGCAATAACAAACGGGACATGGGTTTGGCTGAGGTATGAGTCGGAGTAAGTAATGTGTGCCAGCGCGCTTTAAATGGCCAAAACTGCACATTCTATCAACACCAATCCTCACGTTCCTCGCCTGGAGTTGAAAGCCCCTGACGTAGCAGGTGCCGTGTGTAAGGGCTTCATGAGACCATGGCATCAAGGGGTAGCTGGGTCACCCAGGATACTACAGCATGTTCAACATCCCCACGGTTATTTCTGGTCGGGGAAGTAATTCCTTGCTGGCAGCCGTTTTAAACAGAGCAGTGCTTCTGGAAGACGCGAGCGTCAATGAACCCGTCCTGGCCAGCCTCGTGGATTTGGTTTGAAACGTCCTTGGTGATCCACCAGTGCTTGCAAGACACCATGGAAAGTACCTCCTTGCGGTTTATGTACTGCGGTGGCCCTGTGCTACCGTGCCAAGAAAGGGGATATGGATTCCATCTATGCCCCACCACAGTAGGGGAAATCCCATTGCAAACGCACGAAGCCAATCCCCACTGATTGGACTGCAAGTCCCAGAGTCACAACTTTCGTAGCAGCAGCTTAATGATTGCTTTGGCTACTTGATCTAGCAGCAACACAGTAGATTTTCCCACGCAAATTATTCCCGACTGACCGGTAAGCTGTCTGGCATTGCAAGTTTCCCTAGAGGGCTATTGCCACGCACTCACGTGAGGGCTGCTCTCATCTTGGTATTATGGCGTATTTCACAGGGCACAGGGAAAGCAAAGTCCACAGGCTGCATCATTTGAGAGTCAAAAGTCAACTTGCAACATAAAAAAGAGATAGAAAATGCTCTTAAACACGCTCGCGCAAAAGTTTCGCAGCGTGCACTGCAAATCGTCCCACACCGAAAAACCTAGGTCATCTCTGACCAAAGTCTGGCACTTGTTTCCACCCCAAAACGGACTTCAAGTCGTCACTGGCTTAGACCGTCCCAATTACGGGAAAGCAATACCAGAACAATTCAGGGGGCCCTGCAGATTTTTATGGAGAATTCAGGATCCATGTCCTCATCGCTCCTCTGTCGCCGTGCTGCTGTAGCTGGCCTCTCCTCGCTGCCTTTGCAGTTCAATAACGGTTCACATAAGACTGCACGGATGCCGAGGTGTTTACAACGTCCATGATTGCGTTACTGTCTGAGCAGGGTCCATGCTGCTGTGCTATAGTGTTCTGCTCAGTTCACGAGGAAAGAAAGGCGCAAAATGGTTGTCTGCGTCATAAATAGATAGCTAAGGGTTAAATGTCTTTTAACCCTGTAAAGGGTTAACAAAGGGAACCAAACACCGACCAGAGGACAAGGGAACGGGATTTTTCAAAGTCAGGGAGGGAAATTTCTGAAATCTGGTTCTTTTGTTTGTCTGCCAGCGATGAGAAGGTTCTTTCTATCGCTTAATCTTCTGTTCCAACTTGTAAGTTAAGGTTGAAAACAAATAGATCTTTTATGTGTTTGGGTGTATTACATGTGTGAACTGCTGGAATGTTCAATTGGATATTTTGAAATAATGTTTTAGTTCATAATTTTCTTATAAGCAACTAGCCCCTGTATTGTCCCATCTGATACAGAGTTTATATTCTTATGTCTTTTTTCTTTCTTTTTTTTTATATGAAAGCTTTTTTTTAAGAACTTGTTGAGTTTGTTCTCTCAGGATACAGCTGGGCAGCGGCAGATTGTGGGAGGGGAAAGAGAGATAATAAAATCATCTCTGTTTCCTTGTGTTTGAGGTTTGTCTCTTTGTGGAAGAGAGGGGACAGGCTTCTTGGTATTGTGATGTAAAGAGATTGCATCAATACTCAATAGTATAGACGTAGCCATACACATCATCATTTTGTAGCTGCAGCCACAGGGGACAGGGGGTGAGCATGTCCATGCAGAAAAACTCATCTAAATTATAGAGACTAAAAGAAACAGACCCTCTACGAGCTGTCACACGCTGAATATAGCCATTTTTTAAATCTATGACACAAAATGTAAAGGCAAGTGATAGGTACAAAGCAACAGGAATACAAAATTTACACAAGGCAAAATATATTAGTTTTGTGTTATTTGCCTCTGTTTTTGCAGAAACAAATCATTTTCACATTTATTTTTTCAGGAATCCCCAAGACTATTTAATACTCAAAACTCAAAGATTATTGACATGTACCTCTAAAAGATAAGATATTTGGTTCTTATTTGGGTATACTCACCAGACAGCTTAAGATTTCTACATTATAAACAGTATATTTCAAATAATATCTTTGGTTTGGTTGGTTTTGCTACAATGTATAAAAAATGACAGTGTAAACTGCAAATGCTCCCACATTTCTTGTCATATATTACATACTTATTACAGAATATGGGTGTCTTTTTATGTTAGACATTGTTCTTTCACCTCAGACCACCAACATAAAACCTTGGATTGACCTAATCACATTAAGAATTAGTCTGCCTCCTCCAGAGGAAAAAAAAACGCATATTCTCCTCTGATCACCTGTGAGCTGTTGAGTTTAATTGCGCTGGAATCTGGTAATTCTGTATGAAGGGAATGAAGTTTCATTGACTGACTGGTTGCCTTTAAATTGCATTTCATTTTCTTTTCTCTTCCTATTATGGTTATGCAGAACGGTGGGTTAGAGGGATTAGGGACCTCAAAGGCACAGAAATCTTATGACTTCTCTGCTGTGCAAGATAGGGTTCTTCCTGAACGATATTGTTGTCAGTTTGGGGGAGGAAGGTTGTTTGTTTGTTTTGGGGTTTTTTTGAATAAATGATATGCTGTAGAAATTATTTTGGGTAAATGCTATGGCCTATGTTATACAGGAGTTCAGACCTGATGATCACAATGGTCTCTTCTGGCCTTGAATGTATGAAAGTATAAAACAAAGACATCCAGGATAAATTTATGCCTTCAGTTAAAGAGCATCTCAAGAGCAAGGTTGCTGAGAAATTAATTGGATTGATAGATCCGTAAATGGGAAATTTAGACAGACAAAGCCAAGAGCTACTGGTAGAGATGTTCATCCAGAAGGAACAACAAACAATACAGTAATATTACCAAAATGCTTCTTCATTCCAGGGCATCATTAAGATAGGCTACTGTGCAGGAAGGTAAATGGATGTAAAATGACATAGCCCTATACTTGTTACGGGTAAAGGAAATCTGAGCATAAGTAATAGTGGTGGAAAGAACCAAGAAAAAAGGTGTACTGTCATTAAAAAGTTACTAGTCACAACTCCATAGTTTAAGACTGAGTTCCAGTTTCTACTTAAAGCAGAGATTGAACCTCTTTGTTTTGTAGATCAAATAATGTATCCTCAAAGTTACAGCAGTTGCTCTTTGAATACGGAATAATTTTCTGAGAATTAATAATGTAAATAATTAAATTCATTTATGAGTTAAAATTAACTTAATATTGGGTTTATTTTTTGTCCCAAGTGATCTTAATAACAGAGTAACAGACTTTTCAAACTTTCCACATCATTAAATATTGAACTCTTGTGCACAGACCCTTTTTGAATAAATTAAGTTTTTAATTAAGCTAAGTTATTAACAACTGTTTTATCTAAGTTATAATTATATAGGCTCAGATCAACAAGTTCAGGTTATTCTTACAGGGTGCCATTGTGACATCAGAAGTAACTCAGCCACTCACCACCCTTCTATACAGCTAATTTGCATGCAATAATTCTATTGGTTGTAATAATTTAGCAGTATGAGGGAAACTAGACAGATACGTCAACAATTGTCATTAGGAGCTAATTTGACCCAACTGTCAGCCATTTTGCCCAGGGCTTCCAGGAGTCTAGGAAGCCCTGAGAACATATTTCATTTCAGAAATACCAAAACATTCCCACTATGGTAACAACAATTCAGTATTTCTGAAATTAAATATTGTGAATTCTGCAAAAAATTCAAACTTTTGACCTTGTCATCTTGAAAGTTTACATGGAAGTGAAAATCAGATCCCAGCCAATTTTACACTATACTCAGTTTGAAAGATGTGATTCTGGATATCTTATTTCTTAGAGATAGATGTACTTTTTAAAATTGTATTTTATGGTACTTGCTTCATTGTGGAAGTGCCAAGAATGAGAGAATATGGCCACTCTAAGCAAAAAGTGATTCTCTAATACAATGGAAATTGTCATTTACTCCTTGATCCACATAGCTGAGTGCTAAAAGGGATTAAGTGAATTGGGAAGAATATTATTTCAAATCCTAGTTAGTTTACATATAACTTAAATGGTAGACATGATCTGCTCTCTTATTAATTTACATATACGGCAAGCTGTATTTATTGTATAATTCTTTATTTGGTTAAAAACCACCATCACATACAAACTGACACTATTGTTGACAGTCTTTGCAGGCAGACATCAGATTGAATTGATGTACTATCCTCATCTCTATAGAGTTTGTTGCTCCAGAACCAAGTTGATGTGTATTGGCATGAAGCAGTGATTCTATTTTCATACATTCATAATTTATAACACCAGAAGGTACCCTACTAATCATCTGGCCTGAACCTCCTGTATAACACATGCCATAGGACTTCAATGAATTAATTCCTATTTGAACCAGAGCATATCTTTTTAGAAAAAAAAATCCAATCTTGATTTAAAAATTACCAGAGACAGAGAATCCACCACAGCCCTTAGTAAATTATTCTAGTGGTTTATTACCCTCTCTGTTAAAAAAAATCATGCCTTATTTCCAGACTGAATTTGTCCAGCTTCAACTTTCATCTATTAAATTTTGTTATACCTTTGTCTACCAGACTGAAGATCCCATTACCAATTTTTTATTCTCCTTGTATTTGCTTATAGATTGTGATCTAATCACCTCTTAAAATCCTCTTTGTTAAGATGAATAGATTTTGCTCCTGGAGTCTTTCACTATAAGGCATGTTTTCCAATCTTTTAATCATTCCCATGGCTCTTGTCTGCACCCTCTCCAATTTATCACCATCCTTGAACTGTGAATACTAGACCTAGACATCTTATTGTACTAATAGGTACTACCTAACATGTCATTAATATTAATAGATTTGCTTTCCACATCAAATGGGATTGAATTCTCCATTGTGGTTCACATGTACTACCACTTTGGGATGCAAATTCATTTAAGGTGCCCCAGGAGCAGCCTGGATCCAGCAATCAGATGGGCATGGACAGACCCTGGCACCAACATGGAGCATTTTGGTAAGTCAATGTTGGTTGGCATGGAAGAGTAGCTGTCCAGCCGCCTCTCTCTACCTTTTCCTGAGAGGCAATACAATGAGGTTGCGTACAGATGTGGAATCTTACTCCCCATCACACACTCATGCAACCATATAAAACTAGGTTGCAATATGGCTCTTCAGGATTGAGTAGGTCCTACTTTCAACTACCTTGCTGTTTCCTCTTTTTGTTTATACTCTTATGTGCCTAAATCCCTACTACTGTCAATTGTTTTAACATAAAAAAGTGACAAGCCCTGAGTCACACAGCAAAAACACAAAAAGAGTGTTGTTTAGATAGTGTAATGAAAATTTAGTTTACTTTAATGGTCTTGATCTGAGCAGGGTCCATGCTTGCTGTGCTATGGTGTTTGCACAGTTCA
>NC_133771.1:74233932-74290513 GCF_003597395.2 Chelonoidis abingdonii
TAACATAAAAAAGTGACAAGCCCTGAGTCACACAGCAAAAACACAAAAAGAGTGTTGTTTAGATAGTGTAATGAAAATTTAGTTTACTTTAATGGAAGCTGCAGCTTTACAGAATGTTTAAAAAATCTGGTTACTTTAATTCAGATTCGTCAGAGGAAATTTTCAAAGCTACAGATGACAACTAGGTGGCTAACTCCCATTGAGAGTCAACCGGAATTAGGTGCTTGCTGTAATTTGTTCCTTTGAACTCTTCCCCTAAATATGGATTTAAGGGGTTCACAACAGCAAAGATTTAGGCATAGAAGTTTGAACGTGATAACTGCACTGTGCAATCCTATATATCCAGAAAACATACTAGTCTGCTCCACTACTGTCAGCCGACTGGGATGAGGATGGTCTAGCCTGGCAGATGGAGCCTAGATGGAGCAGCAGGCCTATTGACCAAAGCAGGCAACAAGCTGCCTAGTGGCTGGGATTAGAGTCATAGTCATTGGAATCCAAAACCAAGAGTCAAAAACTGGATACCAGAGCCAAGGGTGGAGCTGGAGTCTGTAGTCAAGAGCCAGAGCCAAGGGTCAGAAACTAGAATGAGCAGGGTATCAAGCAAGAAAGGGTTTGAGGCAGGGGTATGACAGACAGGGTCAGATTAAGGTTATGAGGGACCTAAGGCTAATGGGAGGAAAGGGCCTAAGTATGAATTACATATTGCAAAAAAAATTATGAAGTAATCAAACATTTATCTACGTACATATTTACATATTATTTATGTAAAACTAACACGTTTATTCTACTTTCTCTACACTCAGTTCTTCAAACAAACAATTTTTTCCCCTACCTTTATCTGTGGCAAAATCATGAATGACTGTAATTCAAAGACCTGATAATTTCACTTTTAATGCACAAGAGGGACAAAGCAGTGAGATGCTCTAGAGTCATCTTGGTTGGAAGAGAGAAGGAATGTTAGAAGAGAGAAGGAATGTTCTCCACTACAGTTAGTGATAATTAGTGACATACTGCTGTAATGCGGTTTCAACATTTGGGAAACATTCTATCACATTGGATTCAGTGATAACTCGGTACATCCAAATAGATTTGCTTTAGTCATCTTTTCTCTATATATCTGAGAGTAATGTGATTTCAACAAATTAAAGAAATTCTTTAGCACAATCTACTGGGAGATCACCTGAGTACTTCTGACACAGACATTTGATACTTCCACTGACTTTGGAAGATGAAATGTTAGGCAAAAAATTTGTAGTACATTAAAGACTTTGTCAATATATTCGTAAGCCTCAATCCAATGTTATAATGAATGCTTCAGTTTGTCAATGATTGTGATGAAGGTATTAACTCTGAAGGCCTCCTTGTCACTGAATGAGTGGGCAGTTGCATCATCACACGTCTTTTGTGGTGTTTGGCTGACTTATGCTCATGCTTAGCAGTTCTTTCAGCCCCCTGAATTTCATACTCATCAAAACTATTTTGCATTTGTTGAAGAACAGTTCCAAGACTTCTCAATAGGTTTACAGCAGTGGAAAGGTCAATCAGAGCACTTTGCAAGCTTGGACTGCACTGCTGAATGGCTAAAGTATATCGTTCCAGACCTCACACAAAATACCAGTTTTCAAAGTGTGCATTGTATCACTCAGGATCTTTTCATCTTTCCTTGTTGCTGTCTTTTGAGATTCATCATCCTTGATGGACTCTAGCGCTTAAAGATGTTGGGCAGGACCAGCTTTAGGCCAATTTGCCCGATTCCCCTGAATTGGGCCCCGTGCCTGAGAGGGCCCCATGCCCGCAGCATCTCTCCCAGAAGCAAAGCTCTGCGTGTCCCGGAAGCAACAGCTGTTGCTGCTAGGCAATGAGAGACACTGGCCGACAGAGGGCTGAGGCAGAGGCAGCCGCGTGGGTATTGCAGGTCAGGAGGGGAAAGGGGAAGAGGGAGAAGGCACATGTGCTTTGTAGCCTTCCTTCCACTCCCCTCCCCTCCCCCGAGCACTTACCTGGAGGAGACGCCAAGGGAGCTTCTGGTCCGGTGGGAAACAGGAATCTCTGCAGTGGACCTCAGTCACCTGAGCAGCTGCTGGGGCTTCCAACGGTGAGTGTTTGACCCTGTGATTCCCCATAGGTTTGTAAAAATTGGGTTGGTGTTGTGGTTTTCGTGGTGTTGCTGTTTGAGGGTGAGTTTGTGCCTGCCTTTGTCTGTTTCAAAACTAAGGTCGGGATCATGTAATGTAATCCAGGAAAAAAGCCCCGAGCAGGTACTTAGTGCTGTGAACTCCAGATGAGAGAGAGAGGGAGGTTTGGAGGAGGAAATCAAATACATTAACAGGGGAGAATGCAAAAGGTCTGCAACATGGTAGGCTGAGACTTATCCCCCACCCCCATATGAGGGGAAACTGAGGCACGGCGTGATCTGATTCTCCTCTCCAAATTATTTTGCAAAGGAAAGGGACTGGGGCTCCTATCTAAACCAGTTCCCTTCCCTTCAACTCTGCTTTCCCTGCTGCAAGACCCTGTAGGGCTGAATATTTCCATTATTACTATGGCTCCTTCGTTTGCCTACAACAATAAATTAGATCGGCTTGGGGGGTGCTATTCCCCCCAAAGATGTGTGGATATTAAGGTTTTTTTGAGGGGGGCCTGATAATATTTCAGATCAATCAAATGCCCAGCTCAGCTTTCTAGCCATCCAGCACCTCTAGGGCAGGGAAGGAAGGTGCTCTTGGTGCAGAGTGGTTGCAAAACAGGGTGAATTTAGTGGGGGCGGGTTCTGGTTGAAATCCCACCTGATGCAGTCACACAGAATCACTGGCAGTGCTGGGAGAGACCAGGAGTGGAAACAGGTGGCCTGGGGATGTGGGAATATTTGCCCTCAGTCCTGGGCTCTGGGATGGTCTAGGCTGCTGGGTGGTGGGTTCAGTCTTGTCTTCCAGCCTGTTGCTCTCACTGGGGTTTGTGGTCTTCATCTGGCTCCACTGAAAAGATCAAACAAGCCCAGTAGAAAAGGGGGGTGAGAAAGGCAGGAATGGGTGTGTAAGGGGTTAAAGTGACCTATCAATGAAAGAGTAAAACCAGTCTGATTTGGTTTTTCCCCCAGCCACCACTCCTGCAAACACTGGGCAAAGGGCAGCCCCATTCCCCACTGAGGCTATGGTGAGGGGCAGCAGAGGAGGAAGGAAGCCATATGGGATGGCAATCCCCTCCCTTTCCCCCCAAGCACCCACCACCCCCTCTCTGGCCCCCAAACTCTGTCCCAGAGCCTGCACCCACTCCTCCGCACTCCCTCCCAGAGCCTGCATCCCTCCACCCTTCTGCACCCGCCCCATGCCCCAGCCCGGAGCCTGCACCAGCACCCAAACTCCATCCCACTCAGCCTGGGCAAAGCTTTCCTTGATCTGGCTCCCAGCCCCTCTTCAAGGGTTGCAGCTGCCTGGAGGTGCTGCCTTCCACACCTTCCTAATTCACACCTCATTCATTCAACAGGGCAATTGATTACAAAGTAGGGGGGAAGATCTTATTCTACTCCTAGCAAAAAGACATTTTTCTTTTACCTTAATTACACTACCTTTGGGGCCTGCTATAACATATTACCAAGGTTCAATACAAAGTCATATAAAAGTTATACAAAAATGCATAATGCAGAGATTCATCTACAACTGCACTGATTGACTGCTGTGTAGTAACCCCCTGGTCTTTGAATGAGGCTTTATACTTGGGGGGAGAGGGTGAGGGGGCAAGTGGCAGCTGGGAAAAGAGGCAAGCAGTGAGCCAGCAGGAGTTCTAGGGGCGGGCATGGGGGTTTCTGGCAGGGGAGGGAGAAGGTGAAAAGAGGCGAGTGGTGGGTGGGGGACTGACTAGGAGGATGCAGCAAGCCAGCAGGGGGGTTAGAGGGTGAAGAGGGGTGTGATGGTGGGGCTGAGCAGGGACGGGGTAGGTCCTATTTTACTTGTGATCTGGTCATCCTATGTGTGCTGCCATTTCTTCCCCCCCTCCTCCCAACCTTGTTTCGATGGAGCGGAGCTGGGGAAGGAGGGTTTGTTTCCACGGGGCCAGGCGGCGCTCGGGGGGGGAAGGAGGGGGCAATTTTATATTAATAAGGAAATATTTTATAAATTTTAATAAAATAAACATTAGTGAAGAAAATCAGTTGTACAACTATCAAAACAAATTATTTTCCTAATATGAAAGTGCAAATCAGCTAATTAATATACGATGCAATGTATGTAATATATAATTTGGTTATTATTTATATAGTCATGGAAAGTAAATAATACATGGAAGAAATGAAAGGGTTTTTTTTAGGGATTTTTTTGTTTTAGTCATCCCTGCCGGGGCCCCATCGAATTGGGCCCCCTACTTCCTAAAGCCAGCCCCGATTTGGAGTATCCCAGAACAACTGTATTCACAGTTTCAGCACTGGCACTCCACTGTGTCCCTGAGAGTGATTTGGGCACTGGCCATCCCTTTGGTAGTGAATCTCTAAGAATCATCCAATGACTGGTTGATGCAGAGAAAATTTTTTACAATTCTTGGACAAATCCAAAAAAAGAAACTGCTTCAACACAACAGTACACAGCAGACTGGCCAACAAAGTTGATTGAGGGTGAAGTACATGGTATGTAATCAACCAAAGCATTGTGCTCTTTTATCTTTGCCTGCGTCCCTAAATACGTGCCTCTCATATCATTTTCATTGTCATAGCTTTGACCATGACAAAGGCTGATGTCAATCCCATTTTCACTGAGGAAATCAAGTAGGTACGAGTCAAATTTCTCCCTTGTATGGGTGGTGATGTTCATGAAGATCATGAAATACTCAACTGGTCTGCTGGGTAGCACATAACGCAAGATGACAGTCAGCTGATCTACATGTGACACATCTGGTATTGATACGACAGGCACTGAAAAATATCCCACTGGCTAACAGTGTCTTCTTTGCCAGCAGTGCAATGAATTCATCACAAATAGTCTTTGATAGATATGATGTATGGCCTTTTCCACAATTTGCATGTTCACTGATGTGCTGAACTAAGAAAGGATCAAACTTAGCAATTAGCCAAGGTAATTACCATTGTTTTTTGATCCAACAGTCTCATCTGAGCCATGGAATGACAGACTACACTGAGCAAGAAAAACTATGGTTTCAGTTACGCATCTGAGAATGTTCTTCCAATAAGCACGAGCTCCCAAAACCTGGTTTTCCATTTGGGTATCAATTCTGCCACTAAATTTCTTTCAGGTATAGTAGCTGCTAAGTGACAATGTGTGCTGCTCACTCATTGCATGATTGGTAATGTAAGCAGTATTCTTCCAATCATTGAAGCCTTCACGGACATTCCGCACTTTTTAGTATCAGAAAATAGGCAGCAATAAAAACAGTACACTTTCTTCTTAAAAGGTGAATAGATGATCCATTCTCACTTGTCAATCTGTTTGATAGGCTTTATATATTTAAACACTGATTTGGTCAGATAACGATTCTGATTGGTGTACTCTCGTTTTGTCAATGAAAAGTCAGCATCTAGATTCTGGCATTTCTGTGGCCCTTCTCAGTCCAATATGCAATGAGATCTTGTGAAGTCATGTCTCACTTGCTTGGATCATTGGAGAAGGATATTTTTGTATTACTATCACTGGGAAAGTCTTAGAGGATTGGGGTGAGACTGTAGCTATAGAAGTCACAGGAGGTTGCTCCTTTTCATCAGATGCAGGCATTGCAGGTTCACTTGGGCTGGTATTCTCCTGGAGTTCCTTACCATCAAACATAGTAGGAGGAAAAAGCATTAGGTGAGAAGGAGAACCTTTCAGCACTACATCTTGCCTTTGCCATCTTTCTTTGGCCTGCTTCAGTTTCTGCCATTGTCCTTTCTTTGACATGGTTTCTATTGTCTAGTGTAGACCTACTGTGTACAAAGTTCAATATTGCTTCGGCCCACAAACACTTACTTAGCCCACAAAGACAAAATCACAACCACCATAAGTTGAATTCACAATCTTGATCAATTAATTTGTACAAAGCAATATCTAATGAGACATTTCTGATGGCTCAGTTGTTACTTCAATATGGAATGGAGGGCCTACAGTAGGGCCTAAAAATAAGAGGTCCTAAGGCCATAACCTTATTAGTCTATGAGTTAATCTGGCCCTGAGGACAGAGGCAAGGCTGGGTGAAAGGCAGAAGCAGCAGAAACAAGGTAACACAGCATCTGGCACAGCGGTGGATAAAGAGCACTGAGAAACCAACAACCTACTGCTGTTTCTGGCTTAAGAACTTCTGCAGCCAATCAGGTTGTGTGGCTAATCAGGCAGCATGCTGCAAGCCAATTGCATTGATGTGGCTGCCCAGAGACTAGCTGTGCTGCAGGCCCTGATTTCTGACAATTACTGTATATGAAAATGAGCTTCAATGAGATGGTACTTACTGTGTATGTAAATTAAAAGCAATATTGTATTTCATACTTATGTCCAGCATAAACAAAAACGTTACATATACATTTTGTTTACCTTCCTTAATAGTATTTTCCTTATCATTTGGCTCTATGATTCTATACTTTTTACTTTCCATATAGTTAATACAAGCACTATTTGAAGACGAATTTGTAATATAATAGTGTACAATTATATCGCTGCTTTTGAACAGCTCCTATAAATTTGATCCCTATAGGATACGAGGTTTGTAAATTGATTTAATAATTTAAGGCAATACTGGCCTAAGAGAAGTTTAGTTAACTTATTCTTAATTACAGTGATTTGAAAAAGACAAGAAAACCCTGGAGGCCCTTTGAAACTTACAGGAAGAGACTGTGTTTTCTTCAATGCTGTGGTTTTGCTAATACGATTTATGGTTATATTATTAGTAATTAGGAAGCATGGTTTATATAGGCCAACTTTTTTATGCCCATTATTTACCCTACATTTTAGGAAATTATTAGACCTTCCAGAAAAGTAGGAAAATGGTTTAAGGACAAAATTTAAAATTTCAATGTTGTTTTGATTTTGTCTATTGTGAAATTGACCCATTGTCCTTTTTTGGAGATGTTTTACCAACATTATTTTTCAAGTTTTTCATTTGCCAAAACCAGATTTCAGTAGGTGAAAAACAAACGATCTATAATGTTTTGATAATGATTTTGGTAAATAT
Organism: Chelonoidis abingdonii; assembly: GCF_003597395.2. Taxonomy (NCBI): domain Eukaryota; kingdom Metazoa; phylum Chordata; order Testudines; family Testudinidae; genus Chelonoidis; species Chelonoidis abingdonii. The sequence continues at coordinate 74,241,076 of NC_133771.1, forward strand.
TTCAGTAAAAAAAATTTGGCAAAAAGTTGAAAAATGTGATTTTTGAAAAAAGGCAATATTTTGCTAAAAATGGTATTGTGTGAAAATTTTCAACCAGCTCTAGAAGAAATATTGTATTTGTATTTTATAGGGCTTAACTGTATGATGGAGCTGTTTGTCTTTTATTAGAGCAATAAAGAAATGCCAGATCTCTAAAGGTCAAATTTTCAAGGGACCCTAATCTAACTTTTAAAAAAAACAAAACACATACATAATTTTGCATGTGTATGCAGATTTGGTACTATGGACTACTTATGTTTGAAACAGCCTTAAATAAGGGGTAGTGGGTAAACCGCATTAGCAGAGAATTTTGACTCAAGACATGTCCCTCGCTGATTTTATCCATGCTTCTGGAGGGTAGTAATATATCCCTGGCCAATGTTATTAGTAAACTACTATTTTTTCCAACCACTACACTTTCCAGCTACTGTGCTGACCCCTAACCATGTGTGTTGCCCTTTTCTATACTTTTTTTCCAATTCTAATGTATCTTTTTTGAGATGATGTGATCAGAACTCCACACAGTATTCAAGGTATGAGCATACCATAAATTTATATAGTGGCATTATGATATTTTGAATTATTTCTTATCTATATCCTAATGGTTCCTAATGTTCTGTTACCTTTTTGACTGCTGCTGCACATTGAGCAAATGTGTTCAGAGAACTATCCATAAGGACTTCAAGATCTCTCAGTAGCAACAGCTAATTCAGACATTATCATTTTATATGTGTATTTGGGATTATTTTCCCTCCAACATACATAACTTTACATTTATCAGCATGTCTTTCATCTGCTATCTTCTTGCCTACTCATCCAGTTTTATGAGATCCCTTTGTAACTGTTGACAGTCAGCTTTGGACGTGACTACCTTGAGTAATTTTGTATCATTTGCAAACTTTACCACCTCACTGTTCACCCTTTTTGTAGATCATTTGTGAATATGTTGAACAGCACCAGTTTCAGTACAGCTTCTTGGTGGACCCTTCTATCTCTCTTGAATGTGACCATTTATTCCTACCCTTGGTTTCCTATCTTTTTACCAATTACTGAACCATGAGAGGACTTTTCTTCTTATCCCATGTCTCTCCTTATCCCATGGCTCCTTACTTTGCTTAAGAGTCTTTGGTAAAGGATCTTGTCAAAGTCCAACTACACTATTTCCACAGGATCACTCTTGTCCACATTTGTTGACCTCCTCAAAGAATTCTAACGGATTGGTGAGACCTGATTGCCTTTTGTAAAGGCTTAGTTGACTCTTCCCCAACAAATCATGTTCATCTATGTGTCTGATAATTCTGTTCTTTATTATAGCTGCAACCAGTTTGCCAGTCTATAATTACCAGGATCATATCTGGAGCCTTTAAAAAAAAAAAAAAGATGCTGTATTAGCTATCCTCCAGACATTGGATACAGAGGCAATTTAAGTGACAGTTTAGATACCACAGTAGTAGTTCTACAATTTCATAGTTGAGTTCCTTTAGAACTTTTGGGTGAATAACATCTGGTGCTGGTGACTTATTTCTGTTTAATTTATCAACTTATTTCAAAACCTCTTTTATTGACACTTCAGTCGGCGAGTTTCTCAGATTTGTCATCTAAAAGGAATGGCTCACGTGTGGGAATCTCCCTCACATCTTTTGCAGTGAAGATCCACCCAAAGAATTAATTTAGCTTCTCCAGAATAGCCTTCTATTGGTGGTTAGATTGAAGCTGAAGCTGAAGCAGAACTGGATAGATATGTCAGACAGAAGAGTGAAGTACAACATCAGCCTTCTGAAGGACTATAAGACCAAGGAAGATTTTGGACTGATGCTGAAGAATAAGTTTTCAGTATTACAGGATCGGTCTGAGGAAGAGGAAGACAGTGTACTAAACAGATGGCAGAAAGTGAGAGAGACACTTAGGTCAGTATGCCAGGAAGTGCTTGGAATTAAGAAACACCAGCAGAAAGAGTGGATCACAGCAGAGACCTTGACCAAGATAGAAGACAGAAAGAAGAAGAAGGCAGCAGTCAACAACAGCAGGACTAGAGCTGCAAAGGCCAAAGCTCAAAAAGAGTATGCTGAAGCCCACAGAGCAGTGAAGAGGAATATTAGGAAGGACAAGAGAGAGTATGTGGATGAACTGGCAGCAGAAGCGGAGCAGGCAGCATACAGCGGTAACATGAAACAGCTGTATGATACTACCAAGCGACTGTCTGGAAAGTTCAGCAAGCCAGAACGTCCCGTTAAAGACAAGCAGGGAAAGTCTATAACAGGAATAGAACAACAGATGAACAGATGGGCGGAGCACTTTGAGGAACTCCTGAACAGACCAGCACCACCAAATCCACCAGACATTAACCCAGCCAACGAGGACCTCCCAATTAATTGCGATAAACCAACCAGAGATGAGATCAGAAAAGCCATCACCATGATGAAGAACAGGAAGGCGGCTGGACCTGATGACATCCCAGCAGAGGCCCTGAAAGCAGACCTGGATGCTTCAGTGGAAATGCTGTACCCCCTCTTTGAGAAGATATGGGAAGAAGAAGTGATTCCGGCAGACTGGAAAGAGGGATATCTCATCAAAATCCCCAAGAAAGGAGACCTTAGCAACTGTGCCAATTATAGAGGAATCACACTCCTGTCGGTGCCAGGGAAGGTCTTCAACCGAGTTCTCTTAGAGAGAATGAAGGATGCCGTCGATCCACAGCTACGAGATGAACAGGCAGGTTTCCGGCTGAACAGATCATGCACGGACCAGATAGCAACGCTTCGCATCATAGTCGAGCAGTCTGTGGAGTGGAACTCCTCGTTGTACATCAACTTTGTTGACTATGAGAAAGCGTTCGATAGCGTGGATCGAGAGACCCTCTGGAAGCTCCTTCGGCACTACGGCATTCCAGCAAAGGTGGTCAACCTGATCAAGAACTCATATGATGGTATACACTGTAGAGTGATCCATGGAGGGCAGCTCACTAACAGCTTCCAGGTGCGAACTGGAGTCAGACAAGGATGCTTGTTGTCACCACTTCTCTTTCTCCTCGTCATCGATTGGATTATGAAGACATCCACTTACGAGCGTAGGAATGGAATCCAGTGGACGTTGTGGACCCAGCTTGATGACCTGGACTTTGCTGACGACCTTGCACTCCTTTCGCACAGTAAAGAGCAGATGCAAGAGAAGACCAACACTGTGGCAGCCACGTCATCACAGGTTGGCCTCAACATTCACAAGGACAAGACCAAGATCCTTAGGATTAATTCCATCAGCAACGACCCAGTCACACTGAATGGAAGCCCCTTGGAAGAAGTGCAGTCCTTCACCTACCTAGGTAGCATCATCGACCAGCAGGGTGGCACAGACGCAGACATCAAAGTAAGGATTGGTAAGGCAAGAGCAGCCTTCTTACAGCTCAAGAACATCTGGAGCTCCAGAGAGCTGTCTTTGGCAATAAAAATTCGACTGTTCAACTCCAATGTGAAATCAGTCCTACTGTATGGAGCTGAAACCTGGAGGACAACCAAAACAACCACCAGGAAGATCCAGACCTTCATTAATAGCTGCCTCAGAAGGATTCTCCTGATCCGCTGGCCAGACACCATCAGTAACATCCACCTCTTGGAGAGGACCCGTCAACTCCCAGCAGAGGAAGAAATCAAGAAATCAGAAGGAGAAGGTGGGGTTGGATAGGACATACACTACGCAAGCAGCCAACTAACATCACCAGACACGCACTGCGGTGGAACCCCCAAGGCAAGCGGAAAAGAGGCCGTCCAAGAAACACCTGGCGACGCGACCTTCAGGCTGATAGCAAAAAAACTGGGCTATACCTGGAACCAGCTAGAGCGAATGGCCCAGGATAGAGGACTCTGGAGATCTGTGGTTGGCGGCCCATACCCCGATAAGGGGTGACGGGCATGAGTGAGTGAGTGAGAATAGCCTTGTCTTCCTTGAGTGCTCCTTTAGCACCTTGATCATCCAGTGGCCCCACTGATTGTTTGGCAGGCTTCCTGATTCTGATTTACTTAAAAAAACTGTTGTAAGTTGGTGTGTCTTTTTACTATTCAAATTCCTTTTTGGCCTGCATACTTACACTGGACTTGGCAGAGTTTACGCTTTCTATTTTCCTCAGTATGATTTGACTTCCAATTTTTAAAGGATGTTTTTTTGCTTCTAACTGCCTTTGTTACTCTGTTGTTTAAACATGGTGGCATTGTTCTGATCCTCTTACTATTTTTTTTTATTTGGGAGTATATATTTAGTTTGAGGCTCTGTTGTGGTGCTTTTAAATAGCTTCCACGCAGTTTGCAGGCATTTCATTCTTGTGACTGTTCTTTTTTATTTCTGCTTAACGAGCTTCCTCATGTTTGTCTAGTTCTCCTTTTTGAAGTTAAATGCTACTATGGTGGGTCTCTTTGGTATTCGCCCCCTACAACAATGCTAAATTTAATGACATTGTCATCGCTATTAACAAGCAGTTTGGTTATATTCACCTCTTGGACCGGATCCTGTGCGCCACTTAGAACTAAAGCAAAAATTGCCTTCCAGGACTAGCTGCTCCAAAAAGTATATTCCTGTGCACCAAGATCTAATATGTGATTAGGATTAGTAGGTGTGAAACTTGTACCAAAATCCCAGTCAACTCAGAATCTTGCATATGAATAATTATAGATTTAAAATTTGCACTAAATGTGCACTCTATGGGCAAACAGGGTTTGTGCATATCAATCCACATCTTTTGTATGCACAAATGATGGAACATATTTTGCATGTCAGTGATTACTGCCACACTCAAGGTGTTCAAGTAGTGGGAAGGGTGGCAAGTGTTTTGAAATCTAAGCTTTTAATGCATTTCTGTAAATGGACTACACTATATCAGTGTTGTTATTCTTTCCACTTCAGAAACTTGAGCTTTGTTTTAGCATTTGCTCTTTTCACACAGAGCATGAACTACTATTTTTTAAATGTTTCTTGTAATTTATGAAAATTACCCCTTTCACCTCCTTTTCTCTCTCCTTCATCTAGATAGAGAGAGAACATACACTTTGAGGCAAATTCTGCTTTCATATAATTCACATATGTAACTCTACTGAAGTCAAAGAGGTTACACATGTGTAACCATGAGTGAATTTGGTCTCATCTCTATAGCAGGTGCACACAGGTCTACAAGAATAAACTTTGTTCTTTGAGTCTCTTTTCAAAGGTGACTCTAAAAGACAAAAAGTAAATTTAAGTCTTGAGGCAACTTCATTGTGCTATGTAGGAATGTAGTTGTGCAATGCTCATGAACACTGAATGTGGTATAAACTATAATGATGGGAAGGGTTAAAAAAAATAGTATCAGTCTTGCTTTGAGTGTTTTTTCCTCCCCTAGACCTATTTGCACTTTTAATTGCCTTAAATAGGAAGGGAGATGTTTCATTCCAAAGATTTTCACATATGGTAGAAATTAATTAATTAGTTACGATATATGAATCCTGCACTGCATTGTCAGTGCAATCACCCAAATGGGAAAAAAAAAGAAGTCTTGATGAAGCTGAAGGTTTTATTTGGATCTTTCATTCCTGCATAGTTCAGGGGGCTGATATTTTCATCAGTTTAACCGGACATATCACTGATAAAATATATCCCCCATGATGATCTAGGATTCAACACTGTCATATTCATCTTTATACAATCATGTTGCTGATTTTATTTATGAGATGCATTTGCAAATATCTTGATTTATTATTACAAATCTTTTCAATTTTAACAGAGCTAAAGCCAAAACCACCATGAAAGAGTTTGGTCCATTGACATGAGCTGACAATGTAACTAGCTGTTTTAGAAATTCATTCAAAGCTCTGCTTGGTCTGTCTAGTCTTTCAATAAATAGATTGTTGCAATAGGGATAACATGGTGATACTTTGGACCAACACAATCTGAATTGTGGTGTTCATGCCATGTGGGGAGCCAAGAGAGACTAGCCAGAGTTCACAAATATAACTGTCAATTGTTCTCCAGAATCTCAACTTTCATTTAAAAAGAATTTAGCTGCCATATCTGCAAAGAAAATACTGAATATATAACTTCAGTTTAATAGATGCAGTGATGCCTGACAGAAGTAGGAGAGAGCTTGAAACAATAGCTGTAAGATAAAAACTGCTTGTTCATTTAAATAGGTATTACTGTGGATGCCAGTGTTGATATTGTTAATTATTGGGGCTACTTTGTTTTCTAAAACACTCAATGCCAGCATCATGCCAGATGTTAAGCACTGGAATAAATTGCCTACGCAGGTTGTGGAATCTCTATTATTGGAGATTTTTAAGAGCAGGTTGGACAAACACCTGTCAGGGATGATCTAGATAATACTTAGTCCTGCCATGAGTGCAGGGGACTGGACTAAATGACCTCTCAAGGTCCCTTCCAGTCCTATGATTCTATGTATCACACTTTGGAGGAAGCACTGTAGGTATTTCCATAACTAGATCTTGTCAGTTCTAGGCAGTTATTTTACAAAGTTCTGAAAGGAGAGAGAAAGGTTGCAAATACTCTAGATATAGAGACATCGTTACAGTTCAACCTGAGAAATAATGGTTCTTCCTTGGCTCCTTGCAATAGCCCAGTTGAGAGTTCAGGGGGTCTTCAGATCTATTGCCTGGGGTGCCCTTTACAGTCAAGTATTTATTTAAGCACTTAGAGGCTTGCAGGTTTCCAAGCCAGGCTCAGTTAGTGTCTCTTAGTGGGGCCCCTCTGCACTGGCTCCATGCCCAGTTGCTGCTACTCACTCATAATTCCCACACCAATTTGCACTTGACTATAACATCCAACAGTCACAGCCTTTTCCATTTGCAGCTCTACATCCACTCCTGCCTGCAGCTTCTTTCCAGCTCTGCTTGCCACTGCTTCAGCTTCCCTGCAGCTCCTGGTTTGCCATGCAGCTGCCAGTCCCAAAACAGATTCCAGCCACATCCTGGTTCCAGACTTTTCCTCTTACCTGGGTGCAGAAAATTGTGGTGAGGTGGGGCCTCATGGGAGTTGTAGTCCCCTGCTTTCCAGTGCCAACACACATTGTTAACTATTTCACTGATCAAAGAATGTAAGAAAGAAAAGGAAGGATCATATTATGTAGATCTACACAATCTACTTTGGTTAGGCCTTTAACATTAGTACTTTTAAGCTAGTGTTGCAGTAACATCTAAAAGGCAACCAGCTCTATGTCTGATTATGCTAGGGTCTTTACAAACATAGTATAATTATACTTCCCTAAAAAGGTTACAATGTAAAAAACTAGACTGTAGGCTGGTATCCAGTCACCAGCCTTGGCAAAACAATTCACCACAACTAGTTCATGTTATAGCCCTTATGCTAGGTCCCTGTTGTTCTTCAGCACGAAAAAAAGGAAATGTGGAACAGCAACATAAATTAAGTGCCGTTCCCAACCTGGACTATGGGACTTTTTAACTTCCAGTAGCTGATTGGTCAGAATCTTCCCCAGCTGGTGGAAGGGTGGGAAGGGGTAGTCTACAAGGCCTGCTCACATTCTCAGTTTTCCACTGCAGTCACAGGAGACTTTAATCCCAGTATTCTCTAGATCTCAGGCTCCCTCATGGAACTGGGATGGTCATTTATATCCCATGATATAACCCAATAACTTGATGGTGTCCAGTTCAGTCAGATGACTCCTGGCACCTTTCTGCTGTACCTCTCTCCAAAACAGGGCTGGCTGCTCCACAACCCCCATTACACCTAAAAAGGGCACATCACCCTATTGCAGAGATATATGTGGATGAGACAAATAGGTGCATCGGGCAGGGGTAAAGAAGAAGATAAAGTAGCAGTTAGGTTGTGCACAATTAATAGCTACTTAGAAGCAATAAGCATATGACAGGGCTGGGGCGGGAGTGTATTCGGTTTCAATTTTCTGAAATGGGTCTCAGTTTTCAATGGCATATACATACAGATTGTTTGCACATCAATATCAAAGAATTATACATAAAGGGACGGACTGGTTGTTGGTAATCATGGTAGAGTTTCTTGGGTCTAATCAAATCTAATCTACCATCATCATGATATCTCAAAGCCTATGGCTGCATCATTTTGAGAATGACAACAATTGATTTCAGTTTCCTTACCCAAATAGAATTTTACACATCAGGGATTACCATACTCAATACAATGCTCTCCACACATTCCCTGGCTCTCAGATGAAAGGGCCACACAGTTGCTGCCAAATTTTCATGTCTCACTGTGCAGATTTTAGCTTTTACTCTTTTACTCTTTTAGCTTTTACTCTTTAGCTTTTACTCTTTTAGCATGTGTCCATGTTACTACCCCACAACATAATGTTTAAAATACATAATGTGCCTTTTCAACACAACTTGTACATTTTTAGACCTCTGCACACAATTGATTTTAGTGTGACTTAACATGGGATTCTTGAGGATGTTCATAGTTCTTTTCCTGTCCCAAATATTGAAGCACAAACAATTCACTGTTAATTGAATATGCACTGTTAATCCTAGAATATGAAAAGATAACCAGCTCTTCCAGATGGAAAAAAAAGATCTTTAAGAAAACAAATTGCAAACTGATACAGCAAAAGCATCAACAGAAGTAATTTCTGTTTCCTAAGCATTAGTAACATTTATTAAGTGAAGTGTTCTTGGGGTAAGAGGATGGGGAATCAGCACATGACCCAGCTTGCTTGACACTAGTTTCTTTCTCATGTGTAATTTTTACACACACACACACACACACACACACACACACACACACACACGTATTTTGCAATCACAAACTCCGATTCGAAAGTTTGAGGCTGTTCAGAAGCTTTTGGTTTGGTCCATTTTTAAAATAGGGATCAAATGCATATGTTTCAGATTTTTAAAATCAATTCAGATTTATTTCTCCTTTTATAACTATTAAAGGTCTGAGAAACTCATAACAGAATGTTACTTGTGAGTAGTAAAAAAATAAGTAAAATATTTCACAAATATTTATTTTAACCTGTATTTGAAATTTCAGTGAAAGATTTAGGGAGCAGGTGCTGGTTCCATCAACTTTTGAATTTTCAATTAACAACTTCAGGAAAAAGTCATAATTGGAAAAATTGACCAGATTTTCTTATGATATTTACAGTCAAAGTTAAGTAAAAAAATACAGCAAAAAGTACCTTATATGTTGGAAAATTCAAACACCTCTTAAGTGTTTAGATTCTCAGATAACTAAGCAGAGAGGAGGAATGCCAGGTAAAATATATATTTGGGGGTAAAACCAACACCAATTTTTAAATCATAGAGCAGGTCCTCAAAAGCACTCACTGCTGAGACAGATTGATACTCCTTGGAGCACTCCAAAGATCCTTGAGAAGTGAGAGTGGCTAGTTTGAAAGAAGACTAATTTCACTGAGTAAAACATCTTGTTGGGAGGAGAAAGATCTGTCTGTATAAGGGACTGATGAAAACAGCTGGGTGTGGAAAAAAGTCAAAGATATGAGACAGAAAAGGTTTGGGTCAGTTCTGTTTCATCCCTGATTCAAGTTTATTCATTCCGGATTCAATATAGTATGAAGTATAATATGTTTGTTTATTTGGGTCTGTGGTTTCTAGTGTTTACATGTGGAAACCAAAACTATAGAATATGCCAGACTTGGTACATTGGAATTAGATTGAACTGACTTGTATACTGAACATCTTGACTTTCTAGAATGAAGATGAGTGAATACCCAATCTGTAATCAAACAGTTAAAAAATATATAAAACTTGATTACGAAGGAATTCCCAATCCACTATTATATCAAAACTAAATGTTATGGCTCCAAGGAAGGGTTGCATCCTGCTACAATCTCAGCTGGCTTCTTGTGCTAATATCCAAACAATATCATCCTGGAAACTGATAAGACCCTCAGCAAAATGATGTTTAAAGTTTCAGAATACACTTGGGAAATCAATGTTTAAAGGCAACCGTTGGAGAACAAAGTCATTTATGAGAAACAGGGTATCTCTGAGTATGTCTTCTTTATTAGCTATGAGTTGTCCATAGGTCCTTTTTTTAGTGTGACAGACCATTCCCATAGTCTGACAAAGCCAAAGCAATCTCCATACCCAGCACAAATACTTTCACATACCACCACTGATGAATCTGAGTGAATCTGCAAATCACCTCATGGCGCGCACTCTTTCCAGCTACATCAGGAAGTTTTCCATGCCTTGAAGTTGTTTGTCATGTATTTGATGGTGTAAGCAAAAACATGAGATCTTCTGACCAACTAAGAATAGATAGCTGTCATGGAGCTATCTATGCTAGTTTCAGATGCCCCACCCAGTGATTGCAATTGGTGCAGTTTGGCTTTAAACATTTTGTATATACTTTAACTGTGAGGGTAATTAACCATTAGAACAACTTATCTAAGTGTAATGAATTCTCTATGACTTCGTCCTTAAATCACGATGGGATGTCTTTCAAAATGATCTGATTTAAAGTAGAGATAAGCTTTGGCCTTGATGTAGAAATCAGTTTTCAAGTTTCTAGTTTTCAAGTCACGTTCTGAAAATAGGCTAAAAGATACTTGATAGGCTCCCTTAACTGAATAGCCCAGAGGAAAAAAAAAATTGTCAAACCGACATAAGAATTGCCATCCACCAACTGAACAGAGCTCAGACAGGTGTTGCAAGATGTTTCACAAACAAACAAAAACCCCACAATGTTTACTGAACAAGAGACCTTTGAACATTGAAATACTTTGAATATAAACAGTCTCATTAGGGTTGCATCACCATGATGCAAATGTATGTGAAAGCATCAGCAGTTGGCACTAAATTTAAATAGTGTTTACCCTCTTACTATTAAAAGGTAGTATTATTAAATTTAAGGTAAATACACTTACAACAACAGAACACCTCAGAATCATTAGATACAGATATTGTCTGTATTACAGATAGATAATATCTACAGATATTAGATACAGATATTAGATACAGAATATATGGAGACTGACAGCATATAGACCCAGTCTGTAGTCCTTAATCAACATAGCCACTGAAATCAATATGACAAAAGGCGGATGAGGCAATATCTTTTGTCTCTCTCACCAACAGAACGTGGTCCAATAAGATTATAAGCTAGGGATCAGCAACCTTTGGATATGTCCAGACTACCCACCAGATCGTCTAGACATGATACATGGATCCCCAAATGCGCTCCTGTTGACTCCGGAACTCCGCCAGGGCGAGCGGCAGTAGCGGAGTCGACGGGGAACCACGGCCATCGATCCTGCACTGTGAGGATGGGAGACAAGTCAAAATAAGATACATCGACTTCAGCTATGCTATTCCTGTAGCTGAAGTTGCATATTTTACATCGACCCCCACCCCTCAGTCTAGACCAGGCCTAAGGCACATGACTCATCAGGGAAATCCGTGGCGGTCAGCACATCCCTTAGCCCACACTGCTTCCCGCAGCCCCCATTGGCCTGGAACGGCAAACTGCGGCCAGTGAGAGCTGTGATCGGCTGAACCCATGGACACTGCAGATAAACAAACTGCCCCGCCCGCCAGCAGATTTCCCTGACAGGCTGCATGCCAAAGGCTGCCAATCCCTGTTTTAAGCTATACAAAGCTCTTCTTCATGTCTGGAAACTCTCAGTACCTTTGCCAGGCCTGAAGAGCTCTGCCTAGCTCAGAAGCTTGTCTCTGTCACCAACAGTACTTGGTCCAATAAAAGATATTACTTCATCCACCTTGTCTCTCTAATATCCTGGGACTGACACAGCTACAACGACACTGCATACTGAAATCAATAGACCGGGGCAAGGTCTGTCACATTGAGCCCCATGGAAGTTACTTGTCATTAATGTCAGGTGACACAGATAGAAAGAAAGAACACGTTGTATTCTCTAACACAGAAAAAGGAACTTTATTCAAAGTAGGGTAATATTACTCTCTTCAGCCTTTTACCTTCAGAACTTTGTGTAGTTATATGTTCAGTGCTAGTACCTTTTTGTTGTTTCTGTTTTTTAGAAGTGTTGCTGATTTTAATAGTATTCTCCATTTTAAATATAAGAATCCCTCATACTGTTGTATTTTATAATGCAAGAAGCTTTTAAAGTGCAACTACCATGTATTACACATTTGTTATTCAAATACAGCTACACATATTTTCAAAAGGTTAGAAAGTTGCAATTGTGAGCCTATATTTGCACATCTAATTTAGGCACACAAACCACCTAAAGTGTTTGTGTTGTTGTACTAGTCACTGCTTGTCTGGTGCCTCCTCCTGCTCACTCTGGGGATTAGATCTCAAGATCAACAACCCTTCCCATGGCCACATGCTCTCACATCATCACTCTTTCAGGTCAGCATTCCCTTTCTTGTCCCAGGCACCACAAATCCTCTTCATGACTCAGCCCTCTAATTAGGGTTGCTAACTGCCTAGTCTCACAAACCCAAACACCCTTGCCTTGCCCTCTGCCCTGCTCCTTTCCTAAGGCCACGACCCTGACCTGCCCCTTCTCCAAGGCCCCGTCCCCCACTCACTCCATCTCTCCTCCCTCTGTTGCTTGCTCTCCCCCATCCTCACTTACTTTCACCAGGCTGAGGCAGGGAGTTGGGGTGCAGGCTATGTGTTGGAGCCAAGTGGATTCAGAGAGAGAGAGGGAGCTCCAAGCTGAGCATGGGGTTGGAGTGTAGGAGAGGGCACGGTGTTCAGGCTCTGGGAGGGAGTTTGGGTGCGGGAGGAGACTCAGGGCTGGGGGTTGGGGTGCAGGAGGCAGTGAGTGGTACAGGTTCCAGCCAGGCAGCGCTTACCTTGGGTGGTTCTCAGAAGCAACCAGCACATGCCTTCGGCTCCTAGATGGGAGGGCAGCTTGGCAGCTCTGTGTTCTGCCCCTGCCTGCAGGCACTGCCCCCGCAGCTCCCACTGGCTACAGTTTCCTGTCAATGGGAGCTGTGGAGCTGGTGCTCAGGCAGAGGCAGTGTGCAAAGCTCCTGCGGCCACCCCTAAACCTAGAAGGCAGAGGGACATGCCAGTCACTTTCAGGAGCTGCACAAAGCCAGGACAGATAGCGAGCCTGCCTTACCCCTACTTTTTAGCAGCCTATTAAAATCTCCCAGATTGGTTTCAGTATCCACTGGGAGATAGATTCCGATTCCAGAAGACTCCTAGCCAATCCAGGAGGGTTGGCAGCCCTACTCAAGTTACATCACTGAGGTTCCCCATTCTGGGGGACAGTCCTTTAACTGTCTGTCATTCCCACAGTGACCCAGGCAGTCTTCCAGGTCACTGCCCTGCTAGTCTATGCCACACCCTCAGTGGCTGGTAAAGCAACCCAGGCCAACTAGCTACTCTGGATTGTAGTCCAAGGACCCTATACCCAGCAGCTCTGGGCTTTCCTCTCCTAGTCCTCACTGCTCCTTCCCTGGATTGCTGCCTTCAACTTTTGGTTCCCCTCATTCCTCTGAGTGTACTAGCTCCACACTCTCCTCCCAGGAAGTGACTGCAGCCTACATATCTCTGTATCCTCGAAACACTCCTCACTCTTCCCAAAGAATGACTATCTTTTCCCAGCAACAGCCCCTATGTGTTGTCTGGATTTATATACCCTGCCTATTTCTGCCCAGCTGGACCTGCTTGCACTCTGCTCTCTGGCTTTTCCTCCAGGTGCAGCCTGTGGAGTTAATAGGCCTACCTGATCTCCTTAACTCTTTCCAGTCCTCTGTGGGGTAGACACCTCATCACAGTGGGAACTTAGGGTCTGAGCCAAACCCAAATGAAGTCAATGAGAGTCTTTGATTGACTTCGGTAGGCTATAGATCAGGCTCAGGGTTTGTTAGGCAACTAACTGGCAATGTGCACATATAAATATCCAAACTTTATGAGAAAATGAAGTACTTCCACACATCATTAGACATTTAGAAATGCATACACACATACTGAACTGAAGATTGGGGTGAAATATTATCCCCATTGAAGTCAATGTGAATTTTGCCAGTAATTTCAATGGGGACAGGATTTCACCCTGGTCCATAATCTGCAGCTACAGATCCTCTGAAATATCCATTTAATTAAAAACAAAGAAACAAAGAAAAACCCCTCAAAGTGAAATGATGGCTAGAGAATGTGTATGCCTGGCCTATTTTGTTAAAGAGTGCATGCAGTTCCTGCCAACTTACGCAACACTGAATCACACACAAGGATCTTGCCTTTCAAAGGAAATTGACTTCCTCAATGCAAATAGTATAAATTGGGTATAGCATAATTTTAGATATTATCCAAAGCTACATCTCTAAAGAACTCTGGTCATGTGTCCAAGAGGTTTTGGTGTCTTAGCAAAAGTACAACCTAATACCTTTATCCTACTTTTTCTGTTTGGGGAAATGGATGGTAGATGACAAGAAGATACTAAACCTTCATAACACAAAGTCATGAGATTTATTGATTCAGCTCAAAGCTACTGGAGTTTCCATACTTTCATAGTTTCAAGTAATAGGGAGAGTACACTACATCACGCACATTAACAGTTATTTTTTATTAAAAATTCAATGAAATATTTATAACTCCGTTACAAATCCCTGATGCTTAGATGAATGCAGCCAAAGCATAGTGATTATCTAATACAAGTTAAAAAGAAATAAAAAAGTTCACGCTTTTTTTCCTGGCAATTGAATGGGTTTTAATTTCAGATATATCAAAATTCTCGAGCTGCCAGTTCCAAAGAGGCTACTTGGCTAGTCTCAAATGTCCATCTCCTTCTAGTGAATTATGAAATTAAATAGCAAGGGAATATCCTTAAGGGTCATTTTAATATTCCCCTGTGAATTTAGAAATAATTACAGCAATATAATGCAGCAATTTAAAATAAAAGGAAAGTGAGAGTCCATTGAATAAAAGCTGGAGGTGAGCTCTTTGCTTCCTAGTTACTATGTTTTAGTGCGGCTTTGTTGTATGTTTATAAAAGCAAATGATGGGTATTTACTTAGATATCTATTAGAAAGAATGGGAGGAGTTTTCACACACAGTAAAAACATGCCATATGAAAAGAGTTATCATTTTAATGTACACTCAGCAGTTTTTCCCTTTCAACAAGGCATAGTTGGCTAGCTCAAGTATAGTTTTTAAACTGTTTAAATGCCTGTATCTCCCAACAAGTGCTTGCAAAGAACAGCTTTAAGGATCTATAAAAACTAGAATATAAAAGTATTTTCCACCAGTTTTATCTTACAAGAAAAGCTGCCTGCCTGCACTGTGCAAGTGTTCATTGGTATTAGTAGCAGCTTTTTTACATCGTCTTTTTTTTTTTTTACAGTGGATCAAGAAGGAATCAATAATCTGAATTTATTTTTTTCAATTGCTCTTTATTTCTTCTTGAAATTACTATATGAACTGCAGGTGTCAGTTATTCAGGAGAGCAATGCCAGTATGCAAGCAAGAAAGGAAAGAACAAGCATTGGACAACCATATGGGTATATCTTATGTAGCTGAGTTGTCAGGCTTTTCAGGGTTTCCACACACACAATCATTTAGCTAACTCAGTTTCTAAATCAATTCAGCCAAATTGATTCAATGCCTTAAATCTGTTTGAGCTTGGCTTAAATTTAAGCTTGGCATTTTATTAACTCTTTTCTCCATCTTATTTCTTGTTTTGTTCTTTGTTTTGTTAGGGGGTGGGAAGGAGAAATTGACTTGCTTAATGTTAACTGTTAAACAGAGTTTGACAAAAAAAAATTGAGTGAATAGTGTATCACCAGAAAGGCAATTTTGGTCTACCGAAAACTATTCACAAATGTCACACAGTTGTTTTGGCCTTACATTTGTTCCCGTGCTTAATTTGTGCCAGGGCTTGCCAAAGCTGAGCCCCAGCACCTCTAGGCCTGCTGCATCAGTTATGAATGTAAAAAAAAATACTTGAACCCCGGCACCTTATTGCTTGAGTCCCAGTACCTCTTTCATTACAAATTAAGCACAGGTTTGTTCCCCCTTAATAATTTTTAGCCCAATGCTTAAAGGCCCGCGCCTGGGATGTAGGAGACCATATTTTAATTCCCATGCTGGAATAGAGATTTTAACCCCTGGCTACTAAATATTCTGGGGTGATTACTCTTCTGTTGAAACTGTTCCATTTGTATAAATACTTAAATATTCATTTTACCAAAGATAGAGTGAGAAAATCAATTTGCTACCTGATGATTGACACTTACCTGAGAGGTAAAAGATGTGAATTTAAAGCCTTCCTCTGAATTAGACAGATGGAAGATTTGAATCTTTATGGCTTACCTCCCAGGTGAGTGCCTTAATCACCAGGCTATAGAGTCATTTTCTTGCTTTGGCCTAATGAATACTTAAATATTTACACAGAGTGATAACAACCTTCCCTGGAATAGTTTACAGTCTGCTAGTTAGGTTGTTTACCTTGGAGGGAAAAAAGGTCTCAGTTCACATTGCAGCTCTAGAGTAGGGATTCAAACTTGGGTCTCCCACATCCCGGGCAAGTGTTTGGAAAAAACGATTATAAAGCAGGGGATAGACAGATCCCCAGACACCCACAGTTTGTTAGCCTAAAATGGACTTTTCCAATTTGCCAAGAAGTTTTAAGCATTTCTGGAGCTGAACCAAAAATACTTTCCCTGATTTTTGGTTTGCTGGCTGAACCAAAACCAAACCCACAAAACACCAATTAGTCACCCAGCTCTGCTCTTAAACAATACCAATTAGACTTTTCCATACGTTGATAGATTTCAAGGCCAGAAGGGGCCATTGTAGTCATCTAGTTTGACCTCCTGTGTAACACAGATGTGAAGGCAAATACACACCAACTGTTGCTATCTAGTGCTCAGTCGGGATGTGGCAGATCAGTTTCCTCATGGGTGTTCCCCTTTCTCATTACCATTCTGCCATTAGTGGTCTGTCCTTCCAGTGACTCAGCCTTCCAGCCAAGTCCCATTTTCAAGTCCACCCCTTTCCAGGTACATACCAAGAGTCTAATAAAAGGGAAGTCTTCATGATTAAGCAAGAGATTCAGGCCTTCTCTCCTGTTCAGGGTCTCATGGTTCAGATACTTGATGTCCAACTAGATTCCTCACCAAGGGACAGACTTTCACAGTTATTCTTCTTTACAGGTTGCTGGAGAGCCCAGTCCTGCTCCATGAGGATCCAATCCAGGACCCAATGGTGAGGAGCTAGGTCCTGTATTTTGTGGTGCTACGAAGCTGCTTCCCTAGATCAGTTCCTATTAGTCCCCTCTCCACTCACTGGCTAAAGAAATAGACACCAAGATAAAGTCTCTAACGTTCAGAGAGTCTCATGTCCCTTCTTTGTAGAGGTGATCAAGTCACTATCATCAGACCCCAGGTAGTAAGTGCTCAGTGTATTGCGTAGGTCAGATCAGATCAGCTCACCTCTACTGTCTACTTTCCTTTCAGCCACTTTGCTCCATTTTTTAAGCTCCTTCTCCAACCTGTGTAGGCTTTTCAGATGCAGTGAGACAGGGCTGCCTGGGCCCAGAAAGTCTCTTAACCTTTTCCTTTGCAGTATGGAATTTGTATTCCCCGTCACAACAGGCCATAGAACTTACCCAAAATAATTCCCAGAGCAGATCTTTTAATAAAACATTCAATCTTGATTTAAAAATGATCAGTGAAAGAGAATCTACCACATCACAAATTATACCGACAGTTAATATCCTCATTGTTCAAAAACTGTATCTTATTTCCAGTCTGAATTTGTTTAGCTTCAGCTTCCAGCCATTTGAGTGGGTTGCACCTTCCTTTGCAAGATTGAAAGGCCCATCATCAAATATTTGTTCCCCATTTATGTACTGACAGACTCTAATCAAATAAACCCTTAAAATTCTCTTTGTTAAACAAAATAGATTGAATCTATAACTACTTGAATAAATTATTTGAATCTATAACTAAAGCCAGGTTTCTAATCTTTAATCATTCTTGTGGCTCTTCTCTGAACCCTCTCTAATTTATCATCATCCTTCTTCAATACTGGATACCAGAACTGGATACAGTATTCTAGCAGTAATCATACCAGTGCCAAATACAGAGGTAAAATAACTTCAATATTCCCACTCAAAAGTCCTGTTGATGTTTCCAAGGATTGCATTAACCCTTTTATCCATAGCATCACACTGGGAGCCCATGTTCAGCTAATTATCCACCCCTATCCCCAAATCTTTCTGAGTCAAGGGTAGACACCATATCCTGTAAGGATGGGCTACATTCTTTGTTCCTAGATATATACATTTACTGTGATGGGGCAAGGCCAGATGGCTACAGTAAAGTACTGAGAAACAGGTATGTTAGCCCCAGGCTAAACAAATCCCTAGGACCCTGGTACCAAAATGGCAGTTGCTCCAGGTTAATCAGAGGCACCTGGGCCAATTAGATGATTTTCTAGAAGGCAGTGGAGATAGCTACTTTAATTAGAACACGCTGCAGTGCAATCAAGGCAGGCTAACAGGGCACGCTGGATCTGGGCACCTGGGTTTAAAAAGGAGCTCACCCCATGGAGGAGCTGGGAGCAAGAGGGCAAGGAGCTGAGAGTGAGAGCGAGAGCGAGTACTGCTGGAGGATTGAGGAGGACAAGCATTATCAGACACCAGGAGGAAGGTCCTGTGGTGAGGATAAAGAAGGTGTTTGGAGGAGGCCATGGGGAAGTAGCCCAGGGAGTTGTAGCTGTCATATCGCTGTTACAGGAGGCACTATAGACAGCTGCGATCCACAGGGCCCTGGGCTGGAACCTGGAGTAAAGGGCAGGCCTGGGTTCCCCTCCAAACCTCCCAACTCCTGATCAGACACAGGAGGAGCTGACCCAGACTGTGGGTTCCACGAGAGGGGAAGATCACTGAGTTGAGCAAATCCACCAATAAGTGCGGGACCCACCAAGGTAGAGGAGGAACTTTGTCACAACACATTTAGTCATATTGCAACACATATTGTTTGCTTACTCCCAGCTTACCAAACCATCTGAATCGCTTTGTATCGGTGACTTGTTCTTTTCATTATCTACCACTCCCTCTTTTCTTCTGCAAACTTCATCACTGATGATTGAGGATACTATTCTGTCACAAGGTCATGGATTCTGTGACTTTCTGGGACCTCCATGACTTCTTCAAGGGCAGGGCTGGAGCAGCTATCGGTCCAGGGGCTACTGGAGCAGCCGCCCCAGGGCTGAAGCAGCAGCTGGGGTTGGGTCAGCCCCCCAGGGCTGGACCAGTTGTAGGCAGTCAGCCTCAAGGCTGCTGGAGCAGCAACTGGTGGTCAGCCCTGAGGCTGCCAGAGCAGCAACAGCAGCCAGTCCTGGAGCCGCCGGAGTGGCATCCAGCCCGGGACCACCAGAGCAGATGTCTGGTAGTTGGTCCCACGGCCATAGTAGCAGCGGTGGCCAGGGCCACCAGAGCAGCAGTCCTTGGGGACGCTAAAAATATTTTCTCCTACCTCACATTCTTGCCCTTCCCTCACCTCCCTGACACATAGAAAATATCTAGAAATTTTTCCTGGTGTTAAGACAGCTTTTATTGGAGAGTTTTGCAATGTGTAGTTTATTACTGAGAGCTACAGTCTGTGGCATGTAGATGATCAATCAGCAGACTGAAAGCAGCAGTTCCAAGGCTTTGAGGTTGAGCAAGGAAAATATACAACTTTTCCACCCCTTATGCGACATCGTTAGATTTGACTAAAATCCAAGCAGATGCCCAGTGAACATTGTCAAAAATTATTTTTCTATACCTATAACTGGCTTACTAGTTGTTTTCTTGGTGCAGTTTCATTTTTTTCTGCTTTCTACTTTCCCATTCTCTCTGTCATGAAATGCAGACTGTATTGGTTTTAAGGGGTTATGAGAACATGTGAAGCTGTCACGGAGCAGTCCATCACAGAGCGCATTGAGACCTAGTATATAAATTTATAAAAGGATTACATTGGTAATATATCTTATTTTAAATTTCTTGATTGTAGTCCTGAGGAGAGATTAAAAGGTAGAGTGCTACTGCAGGGTTACTTTGTCCTTTCCTCTCTCTAATTGCTTTTAACCTGATGTAATAAAGATGTAGGTATTTTTACCTCAGAGTAATATAGTGTTGGTTTTTGTTTTGTTTTTCTAGTTGGGGAAAGCTGGTAGCTGTGAAACTCCAATTTGTGTCAGGTGCTGGAAGCCAATTGGTCAGAACATATCCAGGATGCGGCTAGAGGAATATAAAACCTGCTTCTAGACTCAGTATCATGTTGGAGTTTTGGAGTACATTTTTGATATAGACCTGGTTTAGACTTTAGGAGTTGATTTCAGTTGGGGGACTTGGTTTTGAGAGAGGCTTGCACCAACCTTTTGAAGTTCATTCTAGCTTGGAAGCTTAATATAGCTCAGGAGCTAATTTCCATCTGGCAGGGTAGCATAGCCCAGAAACTCATTTCACCTTAGAGGTGTGCTGTATTTCCTTAGTTTGCTTTAGCCTAGGTGTCAGGACAGCTCAGAAATCCAATGTAATGGTATGAGCTAACTCCAGGCCTGAGAGTAGGTAGATTTCAGTTAGAAACCTTCTTATCCTTAATGGGTAGAGAGAGGAAGGGGAATATGAGTCTTATGAAGTTGATAGTAGAACTGTGTAAATTGCAATAACATGATTTGCTTGGAATCTTAAATCTAAAAATCATTTATTTTTCTTCTTTCTTTTCACTGCACAGGTGTAAGCTGTAGGGCATAGAACTACCCTAGACCTCCAGTATGACAGATGGGTAGCTCTATACCTGACTTTTCACCTGTAAATGAGAGAATCAGATGTTCAGAAAGACTCAGTAAGGGTATTTGTTTCTTGTGGTGTATATATACCCCATAAGCATCTATGTAGTGACAACTCAGTTTTCTTTCGCTCTGTTTTTTTTCCTATACACAAAAACAAAACACATTTTTCAGTGCAGTTTATTTTTCATAATCTAAAACAAAAAAGAAAAGTACAACTATATAATATCTCTAAGAAAGAGAACATAGTGACTTGACTCTAACTGAAACATTCTGCATTTAAACTGGAATACAAAATGGCACCTGTAAAGAACATAAGACTGCTCAGTATTTAAAAGACCACTAAATAAACCAGAATGGCAATATCTCATCCTGAGTGCTAAACTACATACAGCACAATCCCCAGTCTATCACCGTCCACTGTAAACTCCAGTTCAGACCACACATTGGGTAATGCTGCAAGCTATGGCAACATAGGGATTACCCCAAATACACATCTGAGATGAAAAGGTGAGACTTAAAAAACTATTTTTTTAAAGAGTAAGTGCACTTTATTTGTCTGCAAATACTATGATTCTGCCTGCAAAACATGTATTTGCATAACAGGTTTCTAAATGGTCCTGTGTGCATTCAAAACCCCATGTTGTTCATAAAATCATGGTAATGGGAGGAGAATTTCAGAGGCGCAAATAGAATTTAGGTGCAGATCTCACTGATTTTTCATGGGAAGTAGGTTTCTATTATTTATTTGTGTTATCATAGTACCTAGGAGCCCTGGTCATGGATCAGAATCCCATTGGGTGAGGTGCTGTACAAACACAGAACAAAAAGAGAGGCCCTGTCCCAACAGCTTACAATCTAAGTATAAGACAAGAGATGATCGATGAATACAGATCAATGTGGAATACAAGTAAACAATGAGACAACGTTGGACAACATGACAGACAGGGGTATCTGCCTGCTAGTAGCCTAAGTGTTAAGTTTCATGTAGGCATCATGACAAGGAGAGTTCTGAGGAGGGATTAGAAAGTGGATGATGAGCCAGCCACCGTTTTTCCTTTTTGAAAAATCTCCCCATCTCCATAAATTAGACTTGTTTGATTTTGAATAATTTGTATAACTTTTTTATGAAGAACTATATGTGAACACATGAGAACAAGTGAATTCCTGACATAGTTTGTCTCAAGAGCTGTGCTACACTATCATAGATATTATTGTGCCCACCATCTCTGATCTTCTTTGATTCCACTCTACATTAATATAGCCATTCCTTCCTAAATTTACCTTCTCACAGATTATTTATATACACAAGAAATCAGTTAGAAAGTAAGACGGTCAAAACCAGTTTTGATGGAAATGGACTTGACTAAATGGATTTTTTTTTCACACAATTGTCTGCTTTCTGCAGAAAATTTTTATTTTTATAAAAAATAAAAAAAATCTAAAACTTTAAATATTTCAGTTAAGACATGCTGCTGCAGTTCAGGCTTGCTCCAGGGGAAGCATATTTAAGGGAGAAAGGCATTCTGGAGAGCTGGCACTTTCCAAAAGAGATTAATTCTAAGGTACAACAGCAGACTATCCTGGTGGGGAGGAAAGGGAAAAAGAATAATGAGAAACCAGTATGGTTCTTTAATTACTTAAAAATCAAAAATGAATTGTACAAAAAGTGGAAACAAGGACAATTTGTTAAGGATGAGTATAAAAGAATAGCACAAGTATGGACGAACAAAATCAGAAAGGCTAGGACACAAAGTGCATCATGACCAAGGGACATAAAAGATTATAAAAAGAAGTTCTATAAATACATTAGAAGTAAGAGAGCAAATAAAGGATGGCACAAAGAAGTCTAAAGTTTTTAAAGCAGTGTTTCTCAAACTGGGGTCCATGTAAGGAAAGCCTGTGGCGGGTCGGGCCGGTCTGTTTACCTGTCCCATCCACAGATCTGGCCGATCGTGATTCCCACTGGCAGTGGCTCGCCACTGCAGGCCAGTGGGAACTGCTGGAAGCGGCGGCCAGTACATCCCTCCACCCATGCTGCTTCCAGCAGCTCCCATTGGTCTGGAGCAGCAAACTGCGGCCAGTGGGAGCTGCGACCAGCTGGACCTGTGGACAGGGCAGGTAAACAAACCAGCCCAGTCTATCAGGGAATTTCCCTACACAAGCGGCGACCCCAGTTTGAGAAACACTGTTTTAATGCCTTTTTTGTGTTAGTCTTCACTTAAAAAGGTTACTAGCGGCTAGATGCTTAAAACAATTAATATTAACAAGGGAGAAGGATCTTGGGCCAAAATAGAGAGAGAACAGATTAAAGAATATTTAGATAAATTGGATGTATCACATCACAGGACCTGATGAAATTAATCCAAGGGTATTTAAGGAATTAGCAGAAGCAAACTGTTACCATTGGCAGTTATTTTTCAGAACATATGGAGGACATGGGAAGTCCCAAGGACTGGAGAAGGCCAAATATAGTACCTATGGTCAAAACTGGGCAAAAGAAGACCTGCAGAATTATAGATTAGTCAGCCTTATTTCAATACCTGGTAAGATACTGGAGCAAATTAATAAACAATCACTTTGCTCAAACCTAGAGGATAATTTGTGTAAGTAATAGCTACCATGGAGTTGTCAAGAACAAATCATGCCAACTCAACCTAATTTCTTATTTGACTGGATAACTGGCTTCCTGGATAGGGTTGTAAGGTCTGAAGTCTTTTTCTGCAGCCATATTAGGAAAGCAGCAGCCGTGAGCCAAGAAGCAGAAAGTCACATCCTCACATTCCATCTCAATTACATTAAAACAAGGTAATATCGGCCTGTTAGGAAGGAGATCCTGTCCTAATAGTACCCACCATCACCAGATAAAGAAACAGATCTTAAGATGTTTAAAGAAAAGTTTATTTGACAGCAAGGAATCACGTATCAACAGTTATGGGTACTTTTTTACTGCTTTGCCTTTATGGTCCGTATTTCTCTGTTTATCTGTATGGTTTCTGCCTGGTTCTTTGATTGTTTGTCTGTTGCATAACTAATTTTACAAGCTTTAAATCAACTAAGGTGATGGGATATGACTGGGTGAATTGTTTCGCAATATGTTAGTATTCCTCCAGTAATTATTTTGTTATACTTTAGTAAAATAATTGGTTACATATAGCTAAGCAGGACTGCAGTTTCACTATATAAAGTGGGGTCCAAAAGGAACTTCTTCGCAACAATCTCCAGGACACAGCCCAAGATCAGAGCTGCCAGACCTCAGTACCTTGCCAACTATATTGTGCAGAAACTGGGGTCCCCAGACAACTTGATCCTGACTGGCCAGCAGGAAAAGTTCATCTGCCTTATTGGGAATGGTGAGCATTATATGCTTAGCATGTGCATTCTGTTTTGGTGATTCTTAATAAATAGAGGTTAATGATAATACTGTGTAAGGCTCTTTCACTGATAAAGGACTCCATAAACCTGCAGAGTGTAAGGTTATACCTTGAACCCTAGAAACTGGGTAAAGGTGGGTGCCCCTAGAGAATGCGGGGAAACGGGGGGAAGCAATAGACATGATATATATGAACTTTAGCAAGGATTTTGACAAGATTGTACACGATATTCCCATAAGCAAGCAAAGGAAAAATAGATGAAATTACTAGGTGGGCACATAACTGCATGAAAGACCGTTCTCAGAGAACAGCAATCAATGGCTCACTGTCAAACTTGGAGGACATATCAAATGAGGTTCTGCAGCTGTCTGTTCTGGGCTCAGTACCAGTCAATATTTTCATTAATGATTTGGTTGATGGAGTAGAAAGTGTGCTTTATAAAACTTGTAGATGTCACCAAGAGGGAAGGGGTTGCAAGCACTTTGAAGGACAGAATTTGAATTCCGAATGGTTTTGATAAATTGGTCAACTGGTCAGAAATCAATGAGAAGAAATTCAATAAAGACAAGTACTACACTTAGGAAGGAAAAAATCAAATGTACAAATACAGAATGAGAAATAGTTGGCTAAGCACCAGTGCTTCAGAAGAGGATTTGGGAGCTATTGTTGATCATAAAATGAATGAGTCAACAGTGTGCTAGTGTTGAGAAAAAGGCTAATATTCTTGGATGCACTAAAAGAGTGTTATATACAAGATACAGGAGGTAATTGTTCCACTTTATTTGGCACTGGTGAGGCATCAGCTGCAATACTGTGCCCAGTTTTGGAAACCATACTTTAAGGAATATAGGAACAAATTGGAGAGCGTCTAGAGGAGAGAAACAATAATAATATGACAATGAGGAACAGTTTAAAGAATTGAGTATGTGTATTTAGTCTAGAGGAAAAAAAAGCTAAAGGGTACATGTATCAGAGGGGTAGCCATGTTAGTCTGGATCTGAAAAAGCAGCAAAAAGTCCTGTGGCACCTTATAGACTAACAGACGTATTGGAGCATGAGCTTTCATGGGTGAATACCCACTTCGTTGGATGCTAAGGGGTACATAAATTCTTCATGTGCATGAAATGTTGCTACAAAGATTTCCAATGTCTGTGTCCATCAAGAGAAGATAAGAAATAACTGACTTAGTTTATAGCAAGGGAGATCTATGTTGGATATTTAGAAAAAAAATTAACTGTAAGGAACAGATTACCTAGGGAGGTTGTGGAAACCCCAACTTGGGAGGTTTTTAAAAACAGGTTAGGCAAACACTTGTCAGAGATAGTCTAGATATTCTTAATTCTACCTCAGGACAGGGAATGGATTAGATGACTTGTTGAGGTCTCTTCCTACATTTCTATGATCTTATGACCTCTTCTCACCAAGAGGAGAAACTGGTGTATCATGGGAGATGTAATCTGACCACAGAGCTTGGCTATAGAGGAGAATGGGAGCATGAGGTGTCCAAACTATATCTCTCATGAGTAAGACTAAGATTTTCTCCTGGTTATTTTTAGTAAAAGTCAGAGACAGGTCATGGACAAGAAACAAAAATTCACAGACCCAGTGACTTTTACTAAAAATAACCGAACAATAACCCACAGCCCCAGCTGCATCCCCAATAATGGGGCAGGCACACAGGCCCAGCTGCAGCCCCACAATGGGACAGGGCACATGGTCCCAGCAGAAGCCCCCATCGCAAAGCTATGTGTGGAGCATAGCCCTGGCTCCAGCCCCAGCCAGCGCCCAGCCATGGCTTCAGCTGTTGACAACTGAAGCTGAAGAAGTCACGGAGGTCCGGTAAAGTCATGCAATCCGTGACTGCTGTGACCTACATTACTAAATTGTAGCTTTACTGAAGAGGTATCACAGTGTCATTTCCAAATCAAAATATTTTGCTTCTTAGTAAAAAGTTTAAACTTTCTGTAATAAAAAATCCTATTTTCTGACCAGCTCTAGAGACCTTCTGTATATACCATTGCCATAGTATCTGATTTCTTCATAATCTTTCAATATGTTTTCTCTCTCTTTCATATACACCCACACTCACATTCAGGAAAGGACTATTATCCCCATTTTAAAGGGAAAATTGAGTCACAGAGAGCCCAAGGTCATCCAATATTTTGACCTAAGAAAAGAGGAAAATTCCCTCAAACATTAACTTTACAGAGTACTCCAGAAACTCTCAATCTTTATATTCTCAAACACTGAAATAAGCATTAAATCAAACTTTCCTGCACTTGAGATCTCATGGTTTCTTTGGTTTTCATTCCTTTCTATTAATTGTTTTGCTAATCCCTGCCATAGGCTATAACATCTATGTAGCTATTATTGTTTTGTTTCATTATGCAGCCCAATCCTTGGTAACATTTTATCTTAAAGCTACAGCTACATTCAGATTATAATTTACAAACTTTATAGAAGCTGTGCTTTTTCAATGCTCATTTACCACCTCTTTGAAAGTGAGTCTTCCCGAAATGATATTTCATTACTTGAAATGCCAGTTAATTGGCATTCAGATGATAGTGAGACTTGATAGAAAAAGTCCACTGAATCTGGCTTCACCCAATAAGTGTACACGAATGGCACCATCAGTTTCACGGCATGTGTTGAGAATTTTCAGGATATTCATTCTTGACAGTTAACCAGAACTCTGGGAGTGAAAGTTGAGCACACATTCCTCACAAGAACTGATCTCAGGAAACTTTGAGCTGTTTGATTTCAGCTGCTGGCAAATCCATAGCATCAGGCTTGAAACGAAAGGGGTTTGACACCCAGTCATACTTTCACCTCCAAGTTGGGGAGAAAAGTTGCAAACTGTTCCTGCAGTCAGCTGACATGCTTAGCCATCACCTGACAATTTAATTGTCAGGCAGGAACTTGAGAAGGATTCATAGTTTGTCTTCAATAGATTGTTCTTTCAAAAACATTTTTTGCATGAATCCTGTGATTCAATCACTCAGCTGAAGGATGTGGGTGTTCTTTCCTTGCAGACATGCACTGAATTCATTGAGTTTCCCAAATATGTCTCTGACATAAGCAAGAAGGCACATCTTCCTCTGGTGACATAGAAAATCAATCAATTCACTTTTTGCAGTCAATTGAATAGGCACGCAGTTCGTCTCTCTCAGATTGCAAATAGTCCCAGTATTTTTCCTCTCAAGAGAGAACAAGATTTAGTGTGGAACAATAACACTTCATGATTGGACCCCATTTCCTCACACAGTTTTGCAAACGTGTGAAGAGGATGAGTCTTGATGTAGTTCACAATAGATTAAACCTGCTGCAAAACTTTACCTAGCTCTGGACTCTGAGCTTTAGATGCCAGTTGTTCTATGAATCATGCAGGGAGGCTACACAGCAGATGGAGCAACTTTCTTTACCAAGGCATGTAGACTACTTTGCTGCCTGCCATAAACAGAGCGTCATCTGTGCAAAAGACCACCATGCAATCACACTATATTTTTGTCTTGCAAGTAGCCATGTAGCACACTGAACAGTACTTGTGTCATCTTGTGTCTGGGAAGAGGGAGACAGAAAGAATGTCTTTGAGAACTGCACCCTCCCATGTGGATTTCACAATAGCCAAGAAATTTGCATCACAACCCTCAGTGCTCACATCAGCTTGAAGAGCAAAAGCATCTGTGGTTTTTCATACATCCCACCAGTGTGTTTTACTGAAAGACTGTTGTCTCAATCCTTTGCTTCACTGTGGTGTTGGAGAATGATAGAACTTTGTATTTCTTTGTCTCGGTTTCCTTAGCCGTTCCGTTCACCATACCAGTTGTGGCTGGCAAAATCAAAGTCTCTCTCCAATTCTGTGAGGCTTCTTGGCTTCTGTTATGGTAACACACCTCAGATTATTTCTTTTGAGGTTGGTCAGAGATAGGCATGACTTTCCTGAATTGCAATTGTTGACATTAAAGTTCTTCTTTACAAATCTGACCTTGGTTTTCCTATGTTTTCCATGTGAAGGGTTTCCAAGTGTCATTTATGTTTGTAATGCTTCATGCTTTCACTAAATAGCACTGTATGACACAGCAGGCACTTTGGCTTTTCTTTGTTCTTGATCAAAACACTGGCAAAGTCATATTCAAAGAAAGCCATGTCATAACTGCAAGCATGTTTCTTGGAATCTCTGACATAGGCAGGAAGGAACATTCATAACTGCATCACTAAACTCACGGCTGGAAGTTGAAGCAGATACTCTACGTAAAAATGAGTCCATTGTGCCTTTTATAACAAACCAGAAAGAGGAAGTCACTGTTGGGCAACTGAGGCCAGGACTTAGGAAGGCCTTATGTGCTGATACTAGGTCAGTACAGAGACAGTGACTTATAATGATTCTTTATCAAGTGCCAGCAGAGTACTCAGGCTGGCATAAAAAGATATGGGCCCTGCCTTAAGAAGTTTATAAGCCACTGCAGATTCCAAAGTTTCAGAAAAGGCTATTCAGACTCATACCAGCTTCAACAGAGAGGATGTTCTGTTGACAAGGCTGTGGCCTGCAGGAAAGGATCTTCTGGATTCAAGTCCCTTAGCTGGATGCTTGTAAATCCAGATGGTGAAAATGGACAAACTGGCATCTCCACAGCCATCTCCACACAGCAGCGTATCTGAACCTGCTCCACAAAGGCCACGCTGGGAGGCCACTGTTTAGATCTATAAAGTGGCAGCCTCTGCAGAGCATGATTTCACATGCACCATTCAGATCAGAGGAAATATTGACCAATTAAGAACTAGCAGGCCAGACAAGAAGGCTTTCCAGTGTTTGCTCAGGGGCAGAATTGGGTGAGACTGGAACAGAGAAGTTGCTCCTCAGAACCCAAGGCCTTGCCCTAAGCACTGCAACTAAGCACTTGCAGTTGGAGGTTTGTTTGTTTGCTTGCTTCCCCTGCCCTTTGTTTAAAGGCACAGACAGCCAAGTTCTTGATTGTTTAGAGACAGATGACAAGCTTAAAGCACAGGCTACCCTGCACCAAGCAGTGGCCAAACCTTGCAGACTAAGATGGGGAGCAGCTGCAGTACCATGTGTGGCCCTGAAGGGGACTACTGAGCAGCCCCAATTCCCACATGTATAATAGACACACAGGGAACTATTTTAGGAAAATAACAAGAATTTTTTTTGAAGGAAACAAAAGTATTCTTTTTTTAAATAAACCATACTGACCATTTCCAGATCTTTCTACATGAACATGACATTTTACAGTGATGTTTGTGCCAAAGGAGTATTTTTTTTCCCCATTCTCGGAGTCAAAAAATTGAATCAGTCCCCGTTCAGTTCAGACAAATTTTTGGAGAACAGCAAAACAAAATTAGATATGGAAGGCATATTTTTAGCATGCAGTAACTCATTCAAAGAACAGATGTAAAAACTTCCAGGCAAAACAGAAGACCATAAAGTAAGATTCCAGTATTCAGAGTTCCAGCATTATGGGGCAGTCACAGCAGCAATGATAGATAATCTATATTAAAAACTGCTGAACAAAAAATGAATAAGTTTATAACACAAAGCCCCCTACACATCTTCTATGGTAAAACTTAAACCAAATATTTAAATCATTCCATAGGTAAACTTACATATTGATCCTTGAAGAATAATGCAGAGCAAAGACTTAATGTCTAGTGCTGACAACAGCAGAGGAAATCAATAACAGCCAAGGATCTGAATGCAAAAAGTTGCTAAAACAATGATACTGTTAAACCAAATGTCATTAGCTAATGTTCACAATTTACACTGCTCTACAGCCAAAATGCTTCTGAAATAAATGTAGTCAAACTTTACTAATTCTTTTGAGGTGCATAAACTATGACCAATATCAGTGGCAGCTTTGTGGCGATTTGAAGGTTGTTGCTCTCTTGCTTTGTCTGCAGACTGGATACACAAAGTACTGCTTTTCTCTGTGAAGGGGACAGTCATGCAAGAGATTCCCACTACATCAAGAAAGATTGGCCACTCCGACAGTCACTGGAGCCTGGGAGGAAAAGTGTTCAGCATCCACCATTTGTTGAATCAAGGAAGATTTTATTACCACCCTTACACATCAAGCTGGGTCTGATGAAGAACTTTGTTAAGGCTATTGACAAAACACAAGCAGCTTTCAAGTACCTCCTTGGAAAATTTCCAAGGTTAAGTGAAGCTAAGATAAAGGAAGGTGTCTTTGTTGATCCTCACATTCGTGAACTTCTTTGAGATGATGCATTTGACCATGCACTGCGTGGCAAGGAAAAGACGGCATGGAAAGCCTTCCAGTTAGTGGCAATAAATTTTCTCGGAAACAACAAGGCAGACAACTACAGGTTGTTGGTGGAAAACCTCCTCAAGGCATACAAAAGCCTTGGTTGCAACATGTCACTAAAGATACATTTTTTGCACTCTCATCTAGATTTTTTTCCACCGAACTGTGGAGCAGTGAGCGACGAGCAGGGCAAGCCATTTCACCAGGACATTGCAACAATGGAGAAACGCTATCAGGGCAAATGGAGCCCATCAATGCTTGCAGACTATTGCTGGACAGTGACAAGAGATGCTCCATTTAATGAATACAAGAGACAAGCCAAGAAGCGCCGAGTAGACACTGAATAGGACTAAACTATGTACATAATAGTTTTTTGCCTTTTGTTTCATAATAAATTTTATTTATATAACCCTTTTGCTGATTTTTAAAGTGTTACATAAACAGGACAGGTGAAATATTATCATGTAAAGCAACCATAAACACATGAAAAGACCTAGGTTTACAATTTATGATTAAAACTCTACTATCTACACAATATACATAGACATAAAATGTAAAAACTTAAATATCTTAGAAACAGTAGCCAATCAGTTGTTTTAATTGTCATATTTGAATTCAGCACATCAAAATACATAATAAATACCACATTTTATCTCTGAAGCAGACGACTTCTCAAAAATTGTAGACCAGTTTTATTGATGAGGCCATAAGGAATAAACACAGCGTGGCTCTGGCTAACTTAGTTCCCAGTTCCTATATTATCTCTACCAATAAAACTCAAATGTGTCATAAGTAAAATATGGAAAATATAAGCAAACAATGTGAGCATTTAACTTGAAAGATATATGTCCCCCTTTCCAACTTACACTTAAGCAATACAAAACAAGATTGCATAGTCCCTGAGGAAGAGAGGATAGCTCATGAGTAATACTATGCCTTCAAGCAATCTTTGTATAAAAGCAGGGTTGAATAACCGCTTAAGAGAGCCAAATCTGTCCAGGTAGAACCAGAGAATGAGCATTGCTTGGTATCTCCTTAGGAAATGGTGTAGAAGAGGGGGGAACTAGTCAGTAGGATCATATGTTCTTGGCTCATGTGCTTAGCTGAAATGACCTAACCCAAAGGGGTGAGGAGGGAAGTCTGTGAATCTAAAGAATGCAGACGGTGATTTACTACTATCAGTGAGAGGTATTTGGCTTTGCATAGCCTAGAATGTATATCAGATATTTGCATACCACTGTAAGGAAGTCTGAGACTGTGTGCCATTTTCAATTCCATAGCTCTTTCACAAGAACTTTCTGTGACCGCTTAAGGGTTGAGCTCTGCTAGCATGAATACTCCCAGAAAGATTGTTCATCAGTCACTGCAAGCAGTTTTTGATATCTGTTTACTTGTAATATTCACAACTTGCACTCTGTGCTCTGACTGGAAAATTAACATAACTAACCAATCCTGCACAAATTGTGAATATTACAGTCAAACTGAAATTTGAAATACATCACATATGAATTAGTTACATAATCTACTTACGTGAGCTATAGTTAGACAAAATACTGATAATGGTACGTAAATTAGTTATGCATATTGTGCAAGTTTCCAATTCGAATATAGTATTCATAATTAAAATAACCAATGGACCAAGATTTGTTCACTAAAAAAATCATGAATTTCGAATACAGACTGTTTATGCACAATTTGGAAGCATAAAGATGGAGAAATGTGTTGAATAAATTATTACTTGGAAATTAGTCACTCAACACTAATGTCCAGCAGGATACTGAAAGTCTAAATTAGGAAATCAACTTAATAGTCCCTCTTCTTTTCCCTCATATTCCCCCCTTCCCAAGAAAAATATTACCTTGTGATGGAGTTGTTTTTACACTGTGCTGGTTTCAGAATGAAGTCTTCAGAAAACAGAGAGGATAAAGCGGGAAAAACAAAAGGGCAATATTATATGTTAAATCTCATGTTCAGATGGGACTAGATCCAAAGCCCATTGAAGTCAATAGGATTTTTCTTTTCAGTTCACATAGTGTGACCTGTGTAGAATATACACACTTGGCATACTGTACAAACAAAATTAAAGAACAAGGCCTAAACTGTGACAACTGAGCATTGCCCAATATGGGTTTCAGTGCTAAGTTAAACCATCTCTATAGACAAGTAGAGCAGACTGCATGACCCTTTTGAGTTCTGAGTATAGAGGTAGAGTGGCACAAACAATAAGATACATTTTTTTTTTTTGCAAAAACTGTCATGAGACTCTCATCCCTTTTTTCATCAATTTAGATTTTTATAACTGATTGAAAAGCAAGACAAAATGTGTGCCCATTTTTCTTATCAAAATTTGAAATATAAATGAAAATTTAATTTAAATTATGAATTTTAAAATGTTTTGTCCATTGATTTGTTCTTCCTTTTGCACATGCAAAGACCAGGCACAAACTGGCCCCAACACACAACAAGAGAAATTTTGCACTTTCATCAGAACAGGTACATTTTCATTGCACTTCCTTGTTGGAGGGAGAGAATTGCAGCACAAAATTGTTCTAGTCACCAGTAAAAACTAATACTTTTAAACAGGAAAAAAAAATGAAATATTGAGAATTAATTTTGCATGAATTATGATCAGGAAAAACAGTTGTGCATGCCAAAACTTCTTGATAACTATTTTTTCAAAAGATAAGAGGAGAGCAATGTACTCATTATACCTCAGAAAAATGATTTCCTGTGATTTGGAATTTGGCTAGCTATCTCAAAGAAAGATTTAGCCAATAAAAATGATCTGCGGTACAAGACAGTAACACTGACAAAAACAGCACAAACTAAGACCAATAACATTTCAGAACCAGAGTTTTAAGCTAAGGCATGTTATATTTCCAGGAATGTTGTCCATTTTGATTTTATCCAGTGACAAGCAACCCTACTTTTAAAAACCTTTTTCACCAGAAATATACAGGAAACCATATTTTAATGGGATTGCTGGTGCAAGCTACCTTGGACTATGTGTAGATAATTTAGTATTCATTCTTTTTCTAGCCTTGGCAAAGAAACCACTTTTCTGAAAAATTTCTGAGATATGGTGCAGCGAGGTGTGGGCTGAGTGCGTGATGTGAGGACACTTTTAATGTCCCCAGTAGAAATCATGGTGGCAGATTTTTTTTTTATGTCCACAGATCTACCTTAAAGAAAATATTGTGCTGTGCAGTATGCTTGTGCTAGTCAGTTCATTCAGCTTGAACTGCTGTTTTCTGCCACAGTAAAAGATAAATTGGACGAGAATGTTTACATCCAAGATTGCTCTGCTCTGTGTTCCTGCATGCGATAAAACTATATCCCACTCTATCAGGTCAGAGAGTCAGGCAATGCAACAGTTTACTTGAACCAAGTGATCTTCTTCTGTTTGTTTTGTGGCCCATTTCAACTGAATAATATGAAGTCAAAAAGGTAGATAGTCCTTGCTGTTTTCAGTATCTCCTTTCTGAAGAGATGACCTTTCCATTAGACATAGTATAGCGACCTGCACTGTGGGAAGCCTTTCAAAGACAGTTGGTTTGCGATTTCCCAAATGGATTTGTTTGTCTGGAAACCAAATCATTAGCTGTCTGTAAGTCAATGCTGCTATGTTCCTATCAAAAGCTTCAAGTGGAAATGTTGGAAATCAGCCAGCTAGGATTTTATGTTGGCGTACAAATTCTATTTCAGAGCTGAGGCCTCAATTCTTTTTGGAGAGGTTACTGATATCTCAACTTCTGTGTCTGTGGGGGTGAGACTATAGCTTATTCCAAGGGAAAGGAGGGGAGGAGGTGACCCTAAGAGAGATTAACCATCTTATTTCATAATAAACTGGAGTTTTATATGACCATATTCACTTAAATGAGACCATTTTAACTGCCTCATAGCTTTATCACTCCTCGTCTTTTGTTTCTTGTAAGTTCCCTTTTTTTTTAACTGGATTCTAGATAAAGATTTTCTACATAAAATGCTTCAGGGCATTTATTTTTTCCTGCTACTGTTGATTTCCTGCTTTCTTCTCACTCTTATACTGACTGTAGGAGAAATTTTAATAATCTGTTAATTCCTCCTATTCATATTCTTAATTTCAGAAAACTAAAAAAGATCATTCATGTGTGGAGAGGTGGGAAAGACCCCTTGAAAAATTCAGAGTGGTTGTAGAACCATTAATGTTAACGATTCACAATCACTTTGCACTGATGTATATGACAGCACACATAGTGATGGATAATCTGGCCCTTTATTTTCAAAGGGATATACAAATAATACTGCTCTACAGCCAAAATGCTTCTGAAATAAATGTAGTCAAACTTTACTAATTCTGGGTCACTGAGAACGAAAATGATGCTTAAAATTGTTGATTGGGATGAGGCATAGAGAATAAAAATGCGTGCTGGCTCTTAGGTGCAGTTCTATTTTTACAATTAAAACTTCATAATGGCATAGTAAGATTGAAAATTAGCAACAAGTGAGCTTTAAACTGAAAGATATTGTCCCTTCAATTAACTTAAGCAATACAAAAAGAGTTCAAGTCTGAGAAGAGAGATATATAGAGGTACTATGTCTTCAAGGCATTTGTAATAAAAGCAGGTGAAAAACTAAGAGGAAATGTCAGTGGTAGAAGAAGAATGGAGCATGTTGTATGTTAGATGTGAAAGGGAATAGGTGATAATTTTTGATTGTTAGCTGAAAGACCTAAAGCCAAAGGGTGAGGAGGGAAGGGTGATAAAGAGCAGACGGGATTTACGACTATCAGTGAGAGTATGGCTGGCAGAGCATAGAATGTATAATCAATTGGCATACATCTGTAAGGAAGTCGAGACTGTGGCACTTTCATTCATAGCTTTTTCACAAGAACTTTCTGTGACCGATTAGTTGAGCTCGCAGCATGAATATCCAGAAAGATTGTCAATTATCAGTCCTCGCAGCGTTGATATCTGTTGTATGTTAAATTCCACAATTGCTCCTGGCTCTGACTGAAAATAGATAACAACATCCGACAAATGTGAATAGTACAGTCAAAAACTGAAAATTTGAAATACTACATATGAATTAGTTACTATCACTTACGTGAGCTTAGTTAGACAAAAAATACTGATAGAGGTACTAAATTGTTATGCATATTGTGCAAGTGCAATTGAATTATAGTATTCAATATTAAAATAACCAAGTGGACAAATTGGTTACTAAAAAAAATCATAGAATTCGAATACAGACTGTTTATGCACAATTTGGAAGCATAAAGATGGATGAAAGTGTGAATAAATATACTTGGAAATAGTCACTCAAACACTAATGTCCAGCAGGAGACTGAAAGTTAATTAGGAACAACTTAATAGTCTCGCTTTCCCTCATATCCGTCCCCTTCCAAGTAAATATTACCTTGTTTGATGGAGTTGTTTACAGTACTGTGCTGGTGACATAAAATGTAAAAACTTAAATATCTTAGAAACATTAGCCAATCAGTTGTTTTAATTGTCATATTTGAGTTGAGCACATCAAAATACATAATAAATACCACATTTTATCTCTGAAGCAGACGACTTCTCAAAAATTGTAGATCGGTGTATTTAGTTAGTTACAACACCCCAATAAGGTAAACTGATGGTGGCTAGCTGACTTTGTTTTGCCGAGCCCGGAGAAGTTATAACAGGTTAGGGCCTGAAAACTTAACTATTCTGTTCTGTGCCACGTCTTCCTCACCTCTGACACACCCTGTGATGTCCCCAGTTTTGGAGTGAGGGGAACTGTGAGCTTTACTGCAGTGGGGTGTTTCCCTCTGCAAGGAGAATTCTCCACTGCCATTTACATCCGTGATCTGGCCATTTCCTGAACAGTGCAAAATGGATAGAATAGAACCAAGAATCTGACCTTAGGAGATGTCTAATGTTTAACAGCATAACAATGGTCATACTGAAGGTCAGACCAAAGGTTCATCTAGCCCAGTCTTCCAACAGGAACAATACTAGGTGCCTCAGATGGAATGAACAGAACAGGTAATCATCACATGATCCATTTTCTGACACCCATTCGCAGCTTCTGGAAAACAGAGGATAGGAACACCATCCCTTCCCATGCTGGCTAATAGACATTGATGGACCTAGCCTTCATGAATGAATCTAGTTCTCTTTGAAACCTTGTTATAGTCTTGGCCTTCAAAACATCCCTTGGAAAAGAGTTCCACAGGTTGGCTGTGTGTTGTATGAAGAAATAGTTCCTTTTGTTTGTTTTAAACCTGGTGCTTATTAATTTCATTTGGTGACCCCTAGTCCTGGTGTTATGATTAGGAGTAAATAACACTTCCTTATTTACTTTCCCCACACTAGGCATGATTCTATAGACCTTTATCATATCCCTCCTTACTTGTCTCTTTCCCAATCTGAAAAGTCCGAGTCTTATTCATCTCTCATCATATGGAAGCTGTTCCATACCCCTAATCATTTTGGAGGGGAGGAATAGCTCAGTGGTTTGAGCATTGGCCTGCCAAACCTAGGGTTGTGAATTAAATCCTTGAGGGGGCCACTTAGGGATCTGGGGCAAAAATCAGTACTTGATCCTGCTAGTGAAGGCAGGGAGCTGGACTCAATAACCTTTCAAGGTCCCTTCCAGTTCTAGGAGATCGGTATATCTCCAATTATTACTTATTTATTTTATTTATTGTCGCCCTTTTCTGAACCTTTTCCAATTCCAATATCTTTTTTGAGATGGGACAACCACATCTGCACACATTATTCAAGAGGTGGGCATTCCATGGATTTATATAGAGGCAATATAATATTTTCTGTCTTATTGTCTATCCCTTTCTTAATGATGCCCAACATTCTGTTTGCTTTTTAGACAGCCACTGCGCATTGAGTGGATGTTTTCAGAGAACTATCCACAATGACTCCAAGATCTAACAGCTAATTAAGACCCCATCATTTTATGTATAGTTGGAATTATGTTTTTCAGTGTGCATTACTTTGCATTCATCAACTTTGAATTTCATCTACCATTTTGTTGCCCAGTCACCTAGTTTTGAGAAATCCTTCTGTAGCTCTTCACAGTCCGCCTGGGACTTAACTGTCTTGAGTAGTTTTGTATCATTTGCAAATTTTGCTACCTCACTGATTACTCCTTTTTCCAGATCATTTATGAAAATGTTGAATAGGACTGGTCCCAGAAGAGACCCCTGTACTGATCTAAATTAAAGGTCTAAATGGTATTCTTATATTTTAGAGAAAATATAAATAAATGCATATCTTATTAATACATGTTACTGTACATGCTTTTCTCACTAACCTTAAAGGAAAAAGGGTTTACTGTATTCAGAGGCAAAGGGTGGGATTATGTAATATTATCACAAAATAAGTGTGACCAATATTGTATCTCCAGCATGGAAATCAATTAGCTAAATCCATTCTTTTCATGTTCTAGAGTTTTTTCACTTTTAGAAATACGAGGATTAATTAGCTTCATTTATCCTCCATGTGGCCGTGTGCAGAACTTCAAATATATATACATTTTTCAATTGGAGTATAATCATTTCTTTATAGTTAATTTGGAACTCTTCCTGGCTTTGAGGATATATTCTTAAATAATAGAACTGTGCAAAAAAAAGTTTTAAAAAAGAATATAATAAAAGTAAGAGCATAACATTACACCCTTTATTTACTGAATTAAAAAACTTATACAATTATGTTAGCAGAATCCCTGTGATGTAGCTGCACTATGACATTGTTCAGGCAACTTTGAAAGGTCCTGAGAATGACAATGGTTGCCATTAAAAATTCAGTATTTGCTTACAGTTCTGAAATTGAGATCACAGAATTTCTAAAACCTACAAAACCATTGACTTTTCATTTGCAATCGTTATGCAATAGTACATGGATACTGGAACATAACTGTTAATGTGATTTTGCACTTTAGTTGTATGGAAGTCTGTACCTACAATAGTTCCCATACACTGGGGATCCAGCTATTTTGGTTCACTAACCTTTCACTTCTGGTGCTATGGGTTTAATTCTCTGTTAGCTCACATTTAGAAATTATCATAGTGGTTTTATCCTACTGGATGTTTATCTTCCTAAAATGCCATTCATTTTAGCATCATTCTTAATTTCTGCTCTAAAAAAAGACCTAGCACTCGAGTATGTGGTATTACCAAAACCATCAATAGTGGCAAGAATGAAAGGTCATCATTACAAAGTCAACATTTTGAAGTCATGATTATGATATCACCATTTTCCATCTCTGTCCTATTCATCAGCACTTCTAAATTATCTATCACCAGGCTATCTAGCAACCCTATATCAGGCTGCAGAGAGAGTTGTCCAGAAGAGACAGTCAATTCTTCATCCTACTCTTTGGTTTATTAGATTCTACTTCTGAACCTACTGTTTCATTTCCTTCTGCTCAGGGACTTTGGGAATAACTTGGCCAAAATGTGTCTTACAATATGAAGTGAAACATGTAAGACTTTGGCTTTTCCTGATCAATTTGGAGAGCATTGTCCAAAGTCTTAAACCTGTTGAAAAGATTCTACTTCCCACTTCATCACTATGCAAGGATTCTCATATTTCAGTAGGTTGGCTAGTCATAGGTATCGGGGCACATTCTGAAAGGAGAATCAGTGTAAGATATATAATGGGTTGGTCCCATTAATGACTTTTTAGAGTCCAGTAACTTGATAATCTGTAGATTCCTTGGTAATTTCTTATTGAAACTCAAAATATACTGTAAAAGCCCAGCATGGAGATAAAGAACTCATGAACTACTATAACCAGGTCATTGTCTGCGAGGACAGGAAACAGTTGTCCTGATAGCCAGAAACAGGGGAAAACACTTTTTCCCAGGCACCATAAGAAGAAGACAAGGAACCAGGAATGACTTAACTAGGCAGCAAATTTATTAACTAACACGTCACTCTGTACAGTATCCAGTAATAACTCATCGACTGCAAATCATCCTTCCTTTGTAATCCATACCACGTGGTGTAGATCCCCCTTTTACGGGGAACTGGCTGCTTGCCTGTGGGCCACATGCACAATTCTGTGCTAAAACATCAAGATGCCACTCCTATGACCCATTCTTTTGATTCTGAAGGAACAGATACAGGAAGAGTTTAACATAGTTACATCATTAAATTATCATCCCTGACAAGGTATCTCCGTTCCCATGTATTTTGGATACCACCTCTGACAGCCAGACTTCTGGGCTCCAATACCTAGCTGTGCTGTGGATGTATCCACTCAAATCCTGAAAAATCAGGAGCCAATTCACCAGAGGAACCTCAAGCATATGCACTCTTTGATGTCATCACGAACTGAAAGTCCCTTTTTTTTTAAGGTACTCTCTTCCCCATGAAGAGTGCCCTGGCACCAGCAGGCCTTCACGCTACACTAGACTGTGCCAATCTCCCTACTCTTGTAGTACTAGGACTCACTTCTCAGAGAAAGGGTGAGAGATCTCTCCCTCAAAACATATTGCAGAGCCCTAAACTCCAAAGCTCTATCTGAAGCCTCCCTTGCTGACCCCTTAATAGCTCTGATCAAGACCACTCCTTCAACAACCTAACTAAACCCTGCTGTCAAGGTTCTGATAACTCTTCTCCTCCTGCAAAATGTGATGCCCAATAAGTGGCCCAAACTAGCATATGATGCCAGCCCAGGGCATATCCATGACACCTGACTTTGAAATAAGTGACATTCTGAGAGGGTTCACCCCTCCCATAAACTGGAATTGAGCATATTCCTCAACACCACCAATATAAAACTGAATGTGCATGGCATTAGTTGATTTTGCACTAAAACAAAATTTGTCAGGAACCAAGGTTCCAGAGGTCTAGCTACATCTGAATGACCTCTTCGCTGACTCCCAACGCCCACTCTCAAAATCTGCCCACTTTGTACTCGGTGCTTAAAGAACCTGCAGTTACTAGCATGGATCACCACCTGGCTTTTACTTCAGAATCTTCTCTTTTTTGCTCTTAATCTCATCCCTGAGGTCACTGCCACTAAGATAGGAAAGAGCTCTCAGAGACGTAGGTATTTCACTATCACCACCACTTGACTTGGTGGAAACCCCAGACTCAATGCCCTCCCCCACCATTCCTCACCACACATACAATACAGCCAAATGAGCTCAGATCTCTGGCATCCAATCTTTCCTTCAGAAAGAAATGGTATTGAACTCATTCGGAAATTGTCCCACACTCAACAAATCCTTCATTTCTTGATTTGCCCTTAATAAAAAATTGGGTCTGTCCATCCTTGAGGAGGTAGCTGACTGCCAAGTGCAAAATGTCCATCCCAAGTGGATCAAAATAATCTTCCTGGATGCCCCAACCCTTCTAGTGAGTAGAGATACCTACCTCTATATCTAACTCTGTCTCCAGCCTATGGAGGGGGGCTTTTTGTTTTCTAACCGCCTAGCCAACCCTAAATCAGTCCAGGGGGTTTGTGTATTATCTTGCTGAAAATAAATGTTTTATCCATGTGGTCCACCACCTCCACTTAGACACTGTACTGAACCTTAGAGACTGAGCACAATCATAAGCATCCATGGGGTTGGTCTGTGAAAATAAGTTGGCCCTTGAGATAAAAAACAGTAGATTAAAGTATAAGGAGTGTGGAGAATAGCCAGAAAGATTCTCAGCAAGTAAGTCCTCACCATGTTTACAGCAGGGCAAGGGGAGAATAGGAGATTGTTATTCTAGGTCTTTCCCATCATTCATTAATTTTGCCACATGAAAGTCTCAAGTGATATTCCCAAGGGACCTTAGGCACCCACCTCAGGCTACCT
This sequence comes from Chelonoidis abingdonii, assembly GCF_003597395.2. Taxonomy (NCBI): domain Eukaryota; kingdom Metazoa; phylum Chordata; order Testudines; family Testudinidae; genus Chelonoidis; species Chelonoidis abingdonii. Next base: position 74,282,273 of record NC_133771.1, read on the forward strand.
CAGTTACAGGTAGCGATCTTGAAATGCCCTATTACTTTTATTGTTTATTATTAAACCTTAGCTCTTACTCTATGATGTAAACCTTCTAAAGACTTAAATTTGGAAACAGTTTATCAAATCTACCCCTTTATATGATCACTTTAATCCTTCTGATCACCTTTCCCACACTATTCTACCTTTTTGTGGGAATCCCATATCCCTTTGAGCTCAACTGGGGATGAAGCTGCCCCCATACTCTGTTTAAGCCTATCTCACTGATAGATTGGGTCTCAGTACATTGTATGCCCCCTGCAATGCATGCCCTCTTCCAGTTGCATTCAAAGGTGTTTGATCTGTAACCTTCTTCCTGATGAAAGGACCCATGTCCTCACATGTTTATTGGCTCCATATTTCAGGTTCATCCACCAAGTTCCCTCAGAAGGAGCCTTCTGGCCCCCAACAGGTCAATGTTTTCATTCCATGGGAAATCCCTTCCTCTCCTCCACATCACCTTCCTGCCCCTCATAGTTCTAAGGAAAGTGAGTGAAGAGCTCAGCCAGCATATGTAACCAGCCTGCTCTGCGAAGGCCTACTCTCCCACTCTTGGCTAAAGAGAGAGCTCCACCAGAGGCAACACCTACTCTCACAGCAATTCTCCTCTGCATCTCCCTGGGAGGTTCACATCACCGCTCCCCCAAATGAAAGTTCTGTGTCCTGCTGTGTGTTAGGTAACCAGTCACTGTGCAAACACCCCCACAAATACTCTCCATTCCTGCTCCTCCTGCACCCCAGGTATGATTTCAAGCCTATCCTTGCTGGGAATTCGCTGGTCACTGATGCTTCTGGGGATCCCCTTCCCATAAGGGCGGGGCAGCCCCATAACCATGTGTTACCATAATAGGCTCCTCTGCAGCTTAACTGTGTTGTCTGATCTATTGATTGTTAATTCGGGGCACTAAATTAATAATCAATCTGAAATTTGGTTGTTTTTTATTCCAAGATAGGCCCAATATTATCAGAGTTACTGTTTTGGGAACCCCATGAGGCAGGGCAGTGACAAACAACACTCAGGCTCAGGAAAGGCCTTCTGTAACTGTAAAAGTTTTATTATGACAATGATTAGTCTAATTAAGTAAAGTGATATAACACTGTAAGAGTAACTGACACCATTACATGTATATACTTTCTCTGTCTTTGGGGAGAGTTCTAAATGTTGACACAGATCCTGCTCCAACTGTGTCATACCGATGAAGAACTCCAGTGGGTGTACCTGAGACCAGATGTTTTATAGGTCTCAATGTTCCCCTTGCATATGTGTGCATCGCTTTTCCCTCCTTTACCATATCTTAACTTCCTTTCCCTCATAATATTGGAATGTTCTTATCCTATAGGATAAGGACATCAATTAGTTTAAACTCATTAATATATACATCAATTGAATTACTGTGGTTACCTGCGATTAGACGTCTATTAATGTTCCCTTCCAGAAATACTCTAACTGGTACAAACTGCTTTATGGTCACTATTAGTTTATTTACCTATGCATCTTATTGAGCAACTACTCCTATAAGGCTATAATGCCTTATACTTAAGCTATTTCTTATAGGTCTAGGGCTATAGGTGTCTTGCATTTCAGAATCAGTTTCTTACCCCGTTATCTTATGATTATTATGTAAGCGGGGGAATGGTCCCGCTATTGTGGGGAACTTTCCTGGCTTCTGCACTACCCCGGTGAAGTGGGCTAGCGAAAGGATCTGAGTCCTCACTCCTACTTCCTTTACCCAGAGGCTCCCTGCCCTTGAGGACTCCCTTTCCACTCTCCTGTCTGAGAGAGTCCTCGTAACCCCAACAAGGCTGGGCCCAGGATTCCCCGGGGGCTCAACCCCCAACCCTGCTGCGGTCACCCAGGACAGGGGCTAGGGTGTCCCCACTCCGGGGTACTCTCTTTGCGTTGAGCACCTCCCTGGCCCACTGATCACATCATATAATTTAAAGAAAATACAAGTTATTTAATTAACAATTAATTTTAAAAAAAGAATAAGGAAAAATGGGAAAGGTTAAAGGAAAACACATTCACCCCGCTCTGTGGCAGGGACCATCACAAACAGTGTCTCTGGACATCAGGGCACTTCACAGTCTGTTCCTTGTAGGTCCAGGCCTCCTTCTCAGGCCCTGGCTGTGCTGTGCAGGGACGCTGCGGGTTGGACACTTGCTCTGGCGGTGGCCACACTCTCTCAGGCTCTGGGTGGCAGGACCCTTCTCCCCAGTGTCACCCCTGCTCTGTCAGGGTTATGATCCCCCTCCAAGTCTGGGCCTGCAGAGGCTCTTGGCTGAGGCATCTCCTTGTGCTGGACCCACTGCCCAGAGTCCCCCTCGCTCTCCCCAGCTGCTCACCGCACCCAGCTCCGGACTGCTCCAGCCCCAGCTCCACACTGCCTCAGCACGGCTGCTGCTGCTGCTCTGCCTCCAGCTGCCTGGGCTGCTTCTCTTGCCTCTCTGGCTCCAGTTGCTACAGCTCTGCTCCCAGGGCAGGTCTGCTCTGCAGGCTACTTCTGTGACTCTGCTTTGAGCTCTCACCTGCTTCCTGGGCTTCTTCTCTGGCCCCTCTAGCTCTGGTTGCTGCAGCTTTCTTCCCAGGGCAGGTCTGCTCTCTCTAGGCTGTGCTCTGGCTTTTTGGGCTGCAGCTCTGCTCCTAGTAGCTTAGCTTGGGCCCCTACTCCATCTGACCCAGGCAATTCCAGCTCAAACACGGAGGACAGGACCCACCCTGGCCTTCTATCACCTTGATTAGCCTGCCCGCCCTGTCAATCAGGCTGACCTGGAGCATTGGCCTCTCGCCATTGTTCCTGGGGACTGTCAGTCTCAGGGTCCTGATTTGCCATCGATCCCTCCCCTTTTAGTGCTGGGAGCTAGCAACCAAAACACCCCCACTGAATGTTAGTAAGGGGATAACAGTTCCCTTACAGTTGCATGGCTACACCTGCTAACCCCAGCTTTTCCTCAAAATGTGGAATGACACCACAGACAGAAGGAAGGGTTTACAAACTCTGTCTTGGGTGTGTGGGAGCCAATAGGCTTACGTTTCACCCTTCTGTCCAGTCAATCAGCCACAGAGCCCCCTTTCGCAAGTCTATAAGGAGGCTGATTGCCCATGAAGAGGGAAATGGGGAGACTGCTTAAAGAAGCCAAAAGTCTGCTTTTCCCTCCTGGCCCATTGTGAAGCAAAGTCTACCCACCTGTGAGACTCAGGGAGATAGGGGAATGCATTTTGTTACTGACATTATTTGAGAGTCAAGAATGAATGATGAACCCAGCATGACCTTAAGACAACAAAAACTCTTTGAGCTATTCACGTACGTGATCTATCACTAATCCTACTGCACCTCTACCGCAAAATTGGGGAGAAAAAATTGAACTCTGGCAAAATCCAATTAATAAGCCATTCAGTATATTAATATTATTTTATCTGATGGCACATTCAATGTACATAAGATATGTTTTAGTAATTAAATAATTCAGTTGAGTATATCTGTAAATCGAAATAGCTGTAGCAAATGTATAGGATATCATGTTTTTTTTTGCCTAATAATAGTTTTATAAAAATGAATATCTTGTGATATGAAGATAATGGGTCACATCTGGGTTCTTACTGTACACTGAAGGGAAGTTACCTTTCAGGTGACTTAACTGTATGGCACGTTCTTCTACACCAGATAGTCTAGGGGGCATTCAGAGATGACACTCAGTATTTCAAATTTGTATACACTATGTGATTCATAAATATATCTGATCAGCCCAGATGTATTTCAGCTTTTAAACACTGAAGGTTTCAAAGGCTAGGCAGTCAGAGAGGGGGACATTTAGTTTGGACTATATTATGAAGAAACTCCTCAACACTGACAAGGAAATGGATTCTGCATTACCAGTCCCTCTCCCCATGATATAAAAAAAATCGCAGGGATAAATGGAGGTGCTGTAAAATTTAAAAACTATATGCTGACTCTTTGGGAACATGTGAATTAAACAAACAAACAAACAAATATGCAACTAAATCTCTGAGCTATGGAATATAATAAAAAGACCTAAAGTGTGTAGGGAATTCAACTGCAAGTGGATGCGTGTTAATGCTGCTTAGGGTGACCAGATAGCAAGTGTGAAAAATCAGAATGGAGGTGCAGGGTAATGGGCGCCTATATAAGACAAAGCCCTGAAGATCAGGAATGTCCCTGTAAAATTGGGACATCCGGTCACCTTACTGTTGCTTCTTTTCCAAATGTACTGTTCATCAAAACAAGTAGCAAATAGGCAGTAGGAGAAATAAGGTGCTCAATATTTCCTGTCCTGCTGACTAGGCCCTTGTTACACGTCACGACTCTATCTAGAATTTTTCTTTTTACATCCCACATACAAAATTCAAATAAGGCTAAATTTCTTCTTGTCTTCCTTTGGAAAATACATGTTTCATAACATTTAATGCAACTCAACTTATCCAACTGATGGCTTGTTTCTTTAATTTTCAGTAAATATATGTTTTGGACAAATGGGCAGTTTGAATATTCCTGGGGGAAATTTTAAGTGATCCATCCCCTGTCACCCATTCCCAGCTTCTGGCAAACAGAGGCTAGGGACACCATCCCTTCCTATCCTGGCTAATAGCCATTGATGGACCTATCCTCCATGAATTTAGCTAGTTCTTTTTTTGAACCTGTTATACTCTTGGCCTTCACAACTTTGTCTGGCAAGGAGTTCCACAGGTTAACTGTGCATTGTGTGAAGAAATAGTTCCTTTTGTTTGTTTTAAACCTGGTGCCTATTAATATCATTTGGTGATGCCTAGTTCCTGTGTTATGAGAAGGAGTAAATAACCCTTCCTTATTTACTTTCTCCACACCACTCATGACTTTATAGACCTCTATCATATCCCACCTTAATCGTCTCTTTTCCAAGCTGAAGAGTCCCAGTCTTATTCATCTCTCATCAGACAGAAGCCTTCCATACCCTTAATCATTTTAGTTACCCTTTTCTGAACCTTTTCCAATTCTAATATATCTTTTTTGAGATGGGGCAACCACATCCACATTAGCATTCATGATGTGGGTGTGCCATGGATTTATACAGAGGAAATATATGATATTTTTTGTCTTCTTATCTATCACTTTCTTAATGATTCCCAAACTTCTGTTTGATTTTGTAACTGCCGCTGCACATTGAGTAGATGTATTAAGAGAATTATCCACAATGATTCCAAGATCTCTTTCTTGAGTGGTAACAGCTAATTTAGACCCCATCATTTTATATGTATATTTGGGATTATGTTTTTCAATGTGCATTACTTTGCATTTATCAAACTTCAATGTGATTGGCAGCTACTACTGTAGTCTGTACTATATTTATCCCTTCCCGGTCCCAATGCTCACCGCGGGCCTCCGCTATCCCGTCGATGATCCATTTTTAAACAGGTCTCCGAGTCGGATCCCGGCTTACGACGGTGGTAGCTGATTTCAGTACAGGGAAAATGGTTGAACGTAAGGAAAGACAATTATCACGCACTGTATGAACATAATTTTGTTGGGAAGAAAAGTCCAACATTGGTTTTTGATAAGGGAATCATGACTTCACCATGACTAGAATTCTTTGAGGGGGGGTCATCAAAAGTGGACAAGGGGATCCAGTGGATATAGTGTACTTAGATTTTCGACAAGGCTCTTAAGAAAATTTGTCGAGGTTCCTCCGCCCACTCTGGAACTTTAATGGTACACGATGTGGGGACTGCGGTAAACCTTCTAAGCTGTAACTACAGCTTAGATCTGTCTGGGTTCGCTGCCACATCGCAGATTTCTCCATGTCTGGAAACCTCTTTCCCGCCCCAAACTTCCTCCCTGTGTAGGCCTTGAACAGGCTATTTTCACCAAGTGTCCTGGGTGCCACCGGATCACCCTTGTCTTAACCAATGAGGAGACTTTATCATCACCTCCTTTCCCACAGTCCTGGTGAGGTCCAGGATCCAATCCCTTGGATTCTTAAAATCAACGGAAAACCAATTCAAGTTCTTAAAGAAAGCTTTTGAATTAAAGAAGGAAAGGCAAAAAATATTTCTGTATAATTCAGGATAACGAAAATACTTTACAGTGGTAAGTCAGTTCATAAAGCGCAGTAGGACCCCCGGTGGCTTAGGTTCAAAGTTAGCTGCACCACAGAGGTAAATTCTCTCGCAAAAAGGACATGTACAAGTTGAGAAGAAAAAAATAGGGGGGGAGGGGAAACTTTTTGAATACACGCCTTTGCCTGGCTGTTTTACAAGGTTTTGGAATATTGAGGACTAGTTTAGAAGATTTGGGATGCCTGGATTGAGGTTGGATCCTCTTAGTCCAAGAGCGAACAAAACCCCAAACCAAAGAGCACAACACAAGACTTCCCCCCACAAGATTTGAAAGTATCTTGTCCCTTACTTGGTCTTTGGGTCCGGTGTCAGTCAGGTTTCCTCGAGCTTTTAGCCTTTTACAAGGTTGGAGGATTTTGGTTCTGCTGGCCATGAGGATTTGTATATTTCATCACGTGAGAGCTGGTTCCCTTCCCTTGTATAGTTATGACAAGGTGTCACAAACTGGTGGACAAGGGGGATCAGGATGCTGTTGATACTAGAGTTGGTTCACCAAAGGCTCTTAGCGACAAGTAAGCTATCATGGTAACGAGGGAAGGTCCTCTCATGTGATTGGTAACTGGTTCAAAAGGATAAAAAACAAAGTTAGGAATAATTTATGGTCAGTTTGTTCAGAATGGGAGCGAGGTAATAGTGGTTGTCTCTCGTGGTCTGCTTTACTGGGACCATTCCTTCAACCACATTCATAAATGATCTGGATAAAAAGGGGCAAACGTGAGGGCAAAATTTGCAGATTTGATATAAACTACTTCAAGATGTCTAAGTCCCAAGCAGTGACTGCGAGGAGCTTAAAAAGGATCTCACAAAATAACTGAGTGACTGTGGCACAAATGGCAGGATGAAATTTAATGTTGATAAATGCTAACGTAATGCACATTGAAAAGACATTAATCCCAATGATACCATATTAAATGATTGGGGTCTAAATTAGCTTGTTTACCACTCAAGAAAAGGATCTTGGAGATCATTGTGGATATTCTTTAATAGCTCTATCAATTGTGCAGCGGCGTTACAAAATCAACAGGAAGTTGGGAATCATTAAGAAAGTGGATAGATAAGAAGACAAGAATATCAGTATATTTCCTCTGTATAAATCCATGGCACAACCAGAGCAATCATGATGCTACTGTGGATGTGTTGGCCATCTCAAAAAAGTTATATTAGAATTGGAAAAGGGTTCAGGAAAGGGTACTTAAACTGATTAAGGGTTTATGAAGGCTTCTTGTCTGATGAGAAGGATGAATAAGCTGGGACTCTTCGCTTGGAAAAGAGACGATTAAGTTGGGATTGATATGAGGTCTATAAGTCATGGAGTGGTTGGAGAAAGTAAATAGGAAGGGTTAGTTGTATCCTTCTCTATACAGGAACTAGGCGATCACAAATGCTTTATAGGCACAGGTTTAAAACACAAACGGAACTATTCTTCACACATGCAGTTAACGTGGACTCCTTGCCAGACAAAGTTGTGTGAAGGCCAGAGTATAATATGTCAAAAAAAATGAACTAGTTAATTCGATGGAGGATATGTCCATCAATGGCTATTAGGCCAGGATTAGGGAAGGGATGTTGTCCTAGCCTTGTTTTGCCAGAGCTGCGGGAATGTGGTGACCAGGGGGTATGTGATCCTTAAATTTTTCCCCAGGAATATTCAAACTGCCCTTTGCTCCAGAACATATATTTATGAAAATTTAAAGAAACAAGCATCAGTTGGAGTAAGTGGTGGAGTTGCATTAATGTTAGAAACTGTATTTCCAAAGGAAGACAAGAAGATATTTAGCTTATTGATTGTTGTATGTGGGATGTAAAAGAAAATTCTTAGATAGAGTCGTGACGTGTACAAGGCCTAGTCAGCGGGCCGGAAATATTGGAGCACCTTAGTTTCTCCTATGACCTATTTGCTAACTTGTTTTGATGAACAGTACATTTGGAAAAGATAGCAACGTAAGGTGACTCGATGTCAATTTACGGGCTTCTGATCTTCCAGTGGCTGTGTTGCTTATATAGGCGCCCATTACCCTGCTCCATTCTGATTTTTCACACTTAGCTATTCTGGTACCGCTACGCCAGCATTAAACACGATTACGCACTTGCTCTCTCTTTCT